>NW_026137875.1:3269531-3598375 GCF_019393585.1 Leptopilina boulardi | reverse complement strand
TAATTTTGGATTTATGGGTTGGATGACTTTATGGTGGTAATAGGTGTCTTCCTCTACTCGTATTTGGCTGTCAATTTTTTTCTACACTTTTATGTGTATTTTGTGCAAGAAAATGCATTAAAATCGTCTGCCTAAGAAAAATTAAATTTTTTTGGGAACTTTTTTATAATTTTGGATTTATGGGTTGGATGACTTTTTGGTGGTAATAGGTGTCTTCCTCTACTCGGATCGGGCTGTCAATTTTTTTCTACACTTTTATGTGTATTTTGTGCAAGAAAATGCATTAAAATCGTCTGCCTAAGAAAAATTAAATTTTTTTCAGAACTTTTTTGTAATTTTGGATTTATGGGTTGGATGACTTTTTGGTGGTAATAGGTGTCTTCCTCTACTCGTATTTGGCTGTCAATTTTTTTTTACACTTTTATGTGTATTTTGTGCCAGAAAATGCATTAAAATCGTCTGCCTAAGAAAAATTAAATTTTTTTGGGTACTTTTTTATAATTTTGGATTTATGGGTTGGATGACTTTTTGGTGGTAATAGGTGTCTTCCTCTACTCGGATCTGGCTGTCAATTTTTTTCTACACTTTTATGTGTATTTTGTGCATGAAAATGCAATAAAATCGTAGGCCTAAGAAAAATTAAATTTTTTTGCGAACTTTTTTATAATTTTGGATTTATGGGTTGGATGACTTTTTGGTGGTAATAGGTGTGTTCCTCTACTCGGATCGGGCTGTCAATTTTTTTCTACACTTTTATGTGTATTTTGTGCCAGAAAATGCATTAAAATCGTCTGCCTAAGAAAAATTAAATTTTTTTCAGAACTTTTTTGTAATTTTGGATTTATGGGTTGGATGACTTTTAGGTGGTAATAGGTGTGTTCCTCTACTCGGATCGGGCTGTCAATTTTTTTCTACACTTTTATGTGTATTTTGTGCATGAAAATGCATTAAAATCGTCTGCCTAAGAAAAATTAAATTTTTTTGGGAACTTTTTTATAATTTTGGATTTATGGGTTGGATGACTTTTAGGTGGTAATAGGTGTGTTCCTCTACTCGGATCGGGCTGTCAATTTTTTTCTACACTTTTATGTGTATTTTGTGCATGAAAATGCATTAAAATCGTCTGCCTAAGAAAAATTAAATTTTTTTGGGAACTTTTTTGTAATTTTGGATTTATGGGTTGGATGACTTTTAGGTGGTAATAGGTGTCTTCCTCTACTCGGATCGGGCTGTCAATTTTTTTCTACACTTTTATGTGTATTTTGTGCAAGAAAATGCATTAAAATCGTCTGCCTAAGAAAAATTAAATTTTTTTGGGAACTTTTTTGTAATTTTGGATTTATGGGTTGGATGACTTTTAGGTGGTAATAGGTGTCTTCCTCTACTCGGATCGGGCTGTCAATTTTTTTCTACACTTTTATGTGTATTTTGTGCAAGAAAATGCATTAAAATCGTCTGCCTAAGAAAAATTAAATTTTTTTCAGAACTTTTTTGTAATTTTGGATTTATGGGTTGGATGACTTTTTGGTGGTAATAGGTGTCTTCCTCTACTCGGATCTGGCTGTCAATTTTTTTCTACACTTTTATGTGTATTTTGTGCAAGAAAATGCATTAAAATCATCTGCCTAAGAAAAATTAAATTTTTTTGGGAACTTTTTTATAATTTTGGATTTATGGGTTGGATGACTTTTTGGTGGTAATAGGTGTCTTCCTCTACTCGGATCGGGCTGTCAATTTTTTTCTACACTTTTATGTGTATTTTGTGCAAGAAAATGCATTAAAATCGTCTGCCTAAGAAAAATTAAATTTTTTTCGGAACTTTTTTGTAATTTTGGATTTATGGGTTGGATGACTTTTTGGTGGTAATAGGTGTCTTCCTCTACTCGTATTTGGCTGTCAATTTTTTTCTACACTTTTATGTGTATTTTGTGCAAGAAAATGCATTAAAATCGTCTGCCTAAGAAAAATTAAATTTTTTTGGGAACTTTTTTATAATTTTGGATTTATGGGTTGGATGACTTTTTGGTGGTAATAGGTGTCTTCCTCTACTCGGATCGGGCTGTCAATTTTTTTCTACACTTTTATGTGTATTTTGTGCAAGAAAATGCATTAAAATCGTCTGCCTAAGAAAAATTAAATTTTTTTGCGAACTTTTTTATAATTTTGGATTTATGGGTTGGATGACTTTTTGGTGGTAATAGGTGTCTTCCTCTACTCGGATCGAGCTGTCAATTTTTTTCTACACTTTTATGTGTATTTTGTGCAAGAAAATGCATTAAAATCGTCTGCCTAAGAAAAATTAAATTTTTTTGGAACTTTTTTGTAATTTTGGATTTATGGGTTGGATGACTTTTTGGTGGTAATAGGTGTCTTCCTCTACTCGATTGGCTGTCAATTTTTTTCTACACTTTTATGTGTATTTTGTGCAAGAAAATGCATTAAAATCGTCTGCCTAAGAAAAATTAAATTTTTTTGGGAACTTTTTTATAATTTTGGATTTATGGGTTGGATGACTTTTAGGTGGTAATAGGTGTCTTCCTCTACTCGGATCGGGCTGTCAATTTTTTTCTACACTTTTATGTGTATTTTGTGCAAGAAAATGCATTAAAATCGTCTGCCTAAGAAAAATTAAATTTTTTTGGGAACTTTTTTATAATTTTGGATTTATGGGTTGGATGACTTTTAGGTGGTAATAGGTGTGTTCCTCTACTCGGATCGGGCTGTCAATTTTTTTCTACACTTTTATGTGTATTTTGTGCATGAAAATGCATTAAAATCGTCAGCCTAAAAAAAATTAAATTTTTTTGGGAACTTTTTTGTAATTTTGGATTTATGGGTTGGATGACTTTTAGGTTGTAATAGGTGTCTTCCTCTACTCGGACCAGGCTGTCAATTTTTTTCTACACTTTTATGTGTATTTTGTGCAAGAAAATGCATTAAAATCGTCTGCCTAAGAAAAATTAAATTTTTTTGGGAACTTTTTTATAATTTTGGATTTATGGGTTGGATGACTTTTTGGTGGTAATAGGTGTCTTCCTCTACTCGGATCGGGCTGTCAATTTTTTTCTACACTTTTATGTGTATTTTGTGCAAGAAAATGCATTAAAATCGTCTGCCTAAGAAAAATTAAATTTTTTTGGGAACTTTTTTATAATTTTGGATTTATGGGTTGGATGACTTTTTGGTGGTAATAGGTGTCTTCCTCTACTCGGATCTGGCTGTCAATTTTTTTCTACACTTTTATGTGTATTTTGTGCAAGAAAATGCATTAAAATCGTCTGCCTAAGAAAAATTAAATTTTTTTGGGAACTTTTTTATAATTTTGGATTTATGGGTTGGATGACTTTTTGGTGGTAATAGGTGTCTTCCTCTACTCGTATTTGGCTGTCAATTTTTTTCTACACTTTTATGTGTATTTTGTGCAAGAAAATGCATTAAAATCGTCTGCCTAAGAAAAATTAAATTTTTTTGGGAACTTTTTTATAATTTTGGATTTATGGGTTGGATGACTTTTTGGTGGTAATAGGTGTGTTCCTCTACTCGGATCGGGCTGTCAATTTTTTTCTACACTTTTATGTGTATTTTGTGCAAGAAAATGCATTAAAATCGTCTGCCTAAGAAAAATTAAATTTTTTTCAGAACTTTTTTGTAATTTTGGATTTATGGGTTGGATGACTTTTAGGTGGTAATAGGTGTCTTCCTCTACTCGGATCGGGCTGTCAATTTTTTTCTACACTTTTATGTGTATTTTGTGCAAGAAAATGCATTAAAATCGTCTGCCTAAGAAAAATTAAATTTTTTTCAGAACTTTTTTGTAATTTTGGATTTATGGGTTGGATGACTTTTTGGTGGTAATAGGTGTCTTCCTCTACTCGGATCGGGCTGTCAATTTTTTTCTACACTTTTATGTGTATTTTGTGCAAGAAAATGCATTAAAATCGTCTGCCTAAGAAAAATTAAATTTTTTTCAGAACTTTTTTGTAATTTTGGATTTATGGGTTGGATGACTTTTAGGTGGTAATAGGTGTGTTCCTCTACTCGGATCGGGCTGTCAATTTTTTTCTACACTTTTATGTGTATTTTGTGCAAGAAAATGCATTAAAATCGTCTGCCTAAGAAAAATTAAATTTTTTTGGAACTTTTTTGTAATTTTGGATTTATGGGTTGGATGACTTTTAGGTGGTAATAGGTGTGTTCCTCTACTCGGATCGGGCTGTCAATTTTTTTCTACACTTTTATGTGTATTTTGTGCAAGAAAATGCATTAAAATCGTCTGCCTAAGAAAAATTAAATTTTTTTCGGAACTTTTTTGTAATTTTGGATTTATGGGTTGGATGACTTTTAGGTGGTAATAGGTGTCTTCCTCTACTCGGATCGGGCTGTCAATTTTTTTCTACACTTTTATGTGTATTTTGTGCAAGAAAATGCATTAAAATCGTCTGCCTAAGAAAAATTAAATTTTTTTGGAACTTTTTTATAATTTTGGATTTATGGGTTGGATGACTTTTTGGTGGTAATAGGTGTGTTCCTCTACTCGGATCGGGCTGTCAATTTTTTTCTACACTTTTATGTGTATTTTGTGCATGAAAATGCATTAAAATCGTCTGCCTAAAAAAAATTAAATTTTTTTGGGAACTTTTTTGTAATTTTGGATTTATGGGTTGGATGACTTTTAGGTGGTAATAGGTGTCTTCCTCTACTCGGATCGGGCTGTCAATTTTTTTCTACACTTTTATGTGTATTTTGTGCAAGAAAATGCATTAAAATCGTCTGCCTAAGAAAAATTAAATTTTTTTGGGAACTTTTTTATAATTTTGGATTTATGGGTTGGATGACTTTTTGGTGGTAATAGGTGTGTTCCTCTACTCGGATCGGGCTGTCAATTTTTTTCTACACTTTTATGTGTATTTTGTGCATGAAAATGCATTAAAATCGTCTGCCTAAGAAAAATTAAATTTTTTTGGGAACTTTTTTATAATTTTGGATTTATGGGTTGGATGACTTTTAGGTGGTAATAGGTGTCTTCCTCTACTCGGATCGGCTGTCAATTTTTTTCTACACTTTTATGTGTATTTTGTGCAAGAAAATGCAATAAAATCGTCTGCCTAAGAAAAATTAAATTTTTTTGGGAACTTTTTTATAATTTTGGATTTATGGGTTGGATGACTTTTTGGTGGTAATAGGTGTCTTCCTCTACTCGTATTTGGCTGTCAATTTTTTTCTACACTTTTATGTGTATTTTGTGCAAGAAAATGCATTAAAATCGTCTGCCTAAGAAAAATTAAATTTTTTTGGGAACTTTTTTATAATTTTGGATTTATGGGTTGGATGACTTTTTGGTGGTAATAGGTGTCTTCCTCTACTCTTATTTGGCTGTCAATTTTTTTCTACACTTTTATGTGTATTTTGTGCAAGAAAATGCATTAAAATCGTCTGCCTAAGAAAAATTAAATTTTTTTGCGAACTTTTTTATAATTTTGGATTTATGGGTTGGATGACTTTTTGGTGGTAATAGGTGTGTTCCTCTACTCGGATCGGGCTGTCAATTTTTTTCTACACTTTTATGTGTATTTTGTGCAAGAAAATGCATTAAAATCGTCTGCCTAAGAAAAATTAAATTTTTTTCAGAACTTTTTTGTAATTTTGGATTTATGGGTTGGATGACTTTTAGGTGGTAATAGGTGTGTTCCTCTACTCGGATCGGGCTGTCAATTTTTTTCTACACTTTTATGTGTATTTTGTGCATGAAAATGCATTAAAATCGTCTGCCTAAGAAAAATTAAATTTTTTTGGGAACTTTTTTATAATTTTGGATTTATGGGTTGGATGACTTTTAGGTGGTAATAGGTGTGTTCCTCTACTCGGATCGGGCTGTCAATTTTTTTCTACACTTTTATGTGTATTTTGTGCAAGAAAATGCATTAAAATCGTCTGCCTAAGAAAAATTAAATTTTTTTGGGAACTTTTTTGTAATTTTGGATTTATGGGTTGGATGACTTTTAGGTGGTAATAGGTGTCTTCCTCTACTCGGATCGGCTGTCAATTTTTTTCTACACTTTTATGTGTATTTTGTGCAAGAAAATGCATTAAAATCGTCTGCCTAAGAAAAATTAAATTTTTTTGGGAACTTTTTTATAATTTTGGATTTATGGGTTGGATGACTTTTAGGTGGTAATAGGTGTCTTCCTCTACTCGGATCGGCTGTCAATTTTTTTCTACACTTTTATGTGTATTTTGTGCAAGAAAATGCATTAAAATCGTCTGCCTAAGAAAAATTAAATTTTTTTCAGAACTTTTTTGTAATTTTGGATTTATGGGTTGGATGACTTTTAGGTGGTAATAGGTGTGTTCCTCTACTCGGATCGGGCTGTCAATTTTTTTCTACACTTTTATGTGTATTTTGTGCAAGAAAATGCATTAAAATCGTCTGCCTAAGAAAAATTAAATTTTTTTGAGAACTTTTTTGTAATTTTGGATTTATGGGTTGGATGACTTTTAGGTGGTAATAGGTGTGTTCCTCTACTCGGATCGGGCTGTCAATTTTTTTCTACACTTTTATGTGTATTTTGTGCATGAAAATGCATTAAAATCGTCTGCCTAAGAAAAATTAAATTTTTTTGGGAACTTTTTTGTAATTTTGGATTTATGGGTTGGATGACTTTTAGGTGGTAATAGGTGTCTTCCTCTACTCGGATCGGCTGTCAATTTTTTTCTACACTTTTATGTGTATTTTGTGCAAGAAAATGCATTAAAATCGTCTGCCTAAGAAAAATTAAATTTTTTTGGGAACTTTTTTATAATTTTGGATTTATGGGTTGGATGACTTTTTGGTGGTAATAGGTGTCTTCCTCTACTCGGATTGGGCTGTCAATTTTTTTCTACACTTTTATGTGTATTTTGTGCAAGAAAATGCATTAAAATCGTCTGCCTAAGAAAAATTAAATTTTTTTGCGAACTTTTTTATAATTTTGGATTTATGGGTTGGATGACTTTTTGGTGGTAATAGGTGTGTTCCTCTACTCGGATCGGCTGTCAATTTTTTTCTACACTTTTATGTGTATTTTGTGCAAGAAAATGCATTAAAATCGTCTGCCTAAGAAAAATTAAATTTTTTTGGGAACTTTTTTATAATTTTGGATTTATGGGTTGGATGACTTTTTGGTGGTAATAGGTGTCTTCCTCTACTCGGATCGGGCTGTCAATTTTTTTCTACACTTTTATGTGTATTTTGTGCAAGAAAATGCATTAAAATCGTCTGCCTAAGAAAAATTAAATTTTTTTGGGAACTTTTTTATAATTTTGGATTTATGGGTTGGATGACTTTTTGGTGGTAATAGGTGTGTTCCTCTACTCGATTGGCTGTCAATTTTTTTCTACACTTTTATGTGTATTTTGTGCAAGAAAATGCATTAAAATCGTCTGCCTAAGAAAAATTAAATTTTTTTGGAACTTTTTTGTAATTTTGGATTTATGGGTTGGATGACTTTTTGGTGGTAATAGGTGTCTTCCTCTACTCGGATTGGCTGTCAATTTTTTTCTACACTTTTATGTGTATTTTGTGCAAGAAAATGCATTAAAATCGTCTGCCTAAGAAAAATTAAATTTTTTTCGGAACTTTTTTGTAATTTTGGATTTATGGGTTGGATGACTTTTAGGTGGTAATAGGTGTCTTCCTCTACTCGGATCGGGCTGTCAATTTTTTTCTACACTTTTATGTGTATTTTGTGCATGAAAATGCATTAAAATCGTCAGCCTAAAAAAAATTAAATTTTTTTGGGAACTTTTTTGTAATTTTGGATTTATGGGTTGGATGACTTTTAGGTGGTAATAGGTGTCTTCCTCTACTCGGATCGGGCTGTCAATTTTTTTCTACACTTTTATGTGTATTTTGTGCAAGAAAATGCATTAAAATCGTCTGCCTAAGAAAAATTAAATTTTTTTCAGAACTTTTTTGTAATTTTGGATTTATGGGTTGGATGACTTTTTGGTGGTAATAGGTGTCTTCCTCTACTCGTATTTGGCTGTCAATTTTTTTCTACACTTTTAGGTGTATTTTGTGCAAGAAAATGCATTAAAATCGTCTGCCTAAGAAAAATTAAATTTTTTTTAGAACTTTTTTGTAATTTTGGATTTATGGGTTGGATGACTTTTAGGTGGTAATAGGTGTGTTCCTCTACTCGGATCGGGCTGTCAATTTTTTTCTACACTTTTATGTGTATTTTGTGCAAGAAAATGCATTAAAATCGTCTGCCTAAGAAAAATTAAATTTTTTTCAGAACTTTTTTGTAATTTTGGATTTATGGGTTGGATGACTTTTAGGTGGTAATAGGTGTGTTCCTCTACTCGGATCGGGCTGTCAATTTTTTTCTACACTTTTATGTGTATTTTGTGCCAGAAAATGCATTAAAATCGTCTGCCTAAGAAAAATTAAATTTTTTTCAGAACTTTTTTGTAATTTTGGATTTATGGGTTGGATGACTTTTTGGTGGTAATAGGTGTCTTCCTCTACTCGTATTTGGCTGTCAATTTTTTTCTACACTTTTATGTGTATTTTGTGCAAGAAAATGCATTAAAATCGTCTGCCTAAGAAAAATTAAATTTTTTTTAGAACTTTTTTGTAATTTTGGATTTATGGGTTGGATGACTTTTAGGTGGTAATAGGTATCTTCCTCTACTCAGATCGAGCTATCAATTTTTTTCTACACTTTTATGTGTATTTTGTGCACGAAAATGCAATAAAATCGTCTGCCTAAGAAAAATTAAATTTTTTTGGGAACTTTTTTATAATTTTGGATTTATGGGTTGGATGACTTTTTGGTGGTAATAGGTGTGTTCCTCTACTCGGATCGGGCTGTCAATTTTTTTCTACACTTTTATGTGTATTTTGTGCATGAAAATGCATTAAAATCGTCTGCCTAAGAAAAATTAAATTTTTTTGGGAACTTTTTTGTAATTTTGGATTTATGGGTTGGATGACTTTTAGGTGGTAATAGGTGTGTTCCTCTACTCGGATCGGGCTGTCAATTTTTTTCTACACTTTTATGTGTATTTTGTGCCAGAAAATGCATTAAAATCGTCTGCCTAAGAAAAATTAAATTTTTTTCAGAACTTTTTTGTAATTTTGGATTTATGGGTTGGATGACTTTTAGGTGGTAATAGGTGTGTTCCTCTACTCGGATCGGGCTGTCAATTTTTTTCTACACTTTTATGTGTATTTTGTGCAAGAAAATGCATTAAAATCGTCTGCCTAAGAAAAATTAAATTTTTTTCAGAACTTTTTTGTAATTTTGGATTTATGGGTTGGATGACTTTTAGGTGGTAATAGGTGTGTTCCTCTACTCGGATCGGGCTGTCAATTTTTTTCTACACTTTTATGTGTATTTTGTGCATGAAAATGCATTAAAATCGTCTGCCTAAGAAAAATTAAATTTTTTTGGGAACTTTTTTGTAATTTTGGATTTATGGGTTGGATGACTTTTAGGTGGTAATAGGTGTCTTCCTCTACTCGGACCAGTCTGTCAATTTTTTTCTACACTTTTAGGTGTATTTTGTGCAAGAAAATGCATTAAAATCGTCTGCCTAAGAAAAATTAAATTTTTTTGGGTACTTTTTTATAATTTTGGATTTATGGGTTGGATGACTTTTTGGTGGTAATAGGTGTCTTCCTCTACTCGTATTGGGCTGTCAATTTTTTTCTACACTTTTTGGTGTATTTTGTGCAAGAAAATGCATTAAAATCGTCTGCCTAAGAAAAATTAAATTTTTTTGCGAACTTTTTTATAATTTTGGATTTATGGGTTGGATGACTTTTTGGTGGTAATAAGTGTGTTCCTCGTATTTGGCTGTTAATTTTTTTCTACACTTTTAGGTGTATTTTGTGCAAGAAAATGCATTAAAATCGTCAGCATAAGAAAAATTAAATTTTTTTTGGAACTTTTTTGTAATTTTGGATTTATGGGTTGGATGACTTTTTGGTGGTAATAGGTGTCTTCCTCGTATTTGGCTGTTAATTTTTTTCTACACTTTTAGGTGTATTTTGTGCAAGAAAATGCATTAAAATCGTCAGCCTAAGAAAAATTAAATTTTTTTGGGAACTTTTTTATAATTTTGGATTTATGGGTTGGATGACTTTTAGGTGGTAATAGGTGTCCCTCTCTCGGCTGTCATTTTTTCTACACTTTTGTGATTTTGTGCGTGCTTATCGTTGCCTAAGAAAAATTAAATTTTTTTGGAACTTTTTTGTAATTTTGGATTTATGGGTTGGATGACTTTTTGGTGGTAATAGGTGTCTTCCTCTACTCGGATCGGGCTGTCAATTTTTTTCTACACTTTTATGTGTATTTTGTGCAAGAAAATGCATTAAAATCGTCTGCCTAAGAAAAATTAAATTTTTTTGGGAACTTTTTTATAATTTTGGATTTATGGGTTGGATGACTTTTAGGTGGTAATAGGTGTCTTCCTCTACTCGGATCGGGCTGTCAATTTTTTTCTACACTTTTAGGTGTATTTTGTGCAAGAAAATGCATTAAAATCGTCTGCCTAAGAAAAATTAAATTTTTTTGGGAACTTTTTTGTAATTTTGGATTTATGGGTTGGATGACTTTTAGGTGGTAATAGGTGTCTTCCTCTACTCGGATCAGGCTGTCAATTTTTTTCTACACTTTTAGGTGTATTTTGTGCAAGAAAATGCATTAAAATCGTCTGCCTAAGAAAAATTAAATTTTTTTCAGAACTTTTTTGTAATTTTGGATTTATGGGTTGGATGACTTTTTGGTGGTAATAGGTGTCTTCCTCTACTCGTATTTGGCTGTCAATTTTTTTCTACACTTTTATGTGTATTTTGTGCAAGAAAATGCATTAAAATCGTCTGCCTAAGAAAAATTAAATTTTTTTGGGTACTTTTTTATAATTTTGGATTTATGGGTTGGATGACTTTTTGGTGGTAATAGGTGTCTTCCTCTACTTGGATCGGGCTGTCAATTTTTTTCTACACTTTTATGTGTATTTTGTGCAAGAAAATGCATTAAAATCGTCTGCCTAAGAAAAATTAAATTTTTTTCAGAACTTTTTTGTAATTTTGGATTTATGGGTTGGATGACTTTTTGGTGGTAATAGGTGTCTTCCTCTACTCGTATTTGGCTGTCAATTTTTTTCTACACTTTTATGTGTATTTTGTGCAAGAAAATGCATTAAAATCGTCTGCCTAAGAAAAATTAAATTTTTTTGGGAACTTTTTTATAATTTTGGATTTATGGGTTGGATGACTTTTAGGTGGTAATAGGTGTCTTCCTCTACTCGGATCGGCTGTCAATTTTTTTCTACACTTTTATGTGTATTTTGTGCCAGAAAATGCATTAAAATCGTCTGCCTAAGAAAAATTAAATTTTTTTGGGTACTTTTTTATAATTTTGGATTTATGGGTTGGATGACTTTTTGGTGGTAATAGGTGTCTTCCTCTACTCGGATTTGGCTGTCAATTTTTTTCTACACTTTTAGGTGTATTTTGTGCAAGAAAATGCATTAAAATCGTCTGCCTAAGAAAAATTAAATTTTTTTTAGAACTTTTTTGTAATTTTGGATTTATGGGTTGGATGACTTTTAGGTGGTAATAGGTGTGTTCCTCTACTCGGATCGGGCTGTCAATTTTTTTCTACACTTTTATGTCTATTTTGTGCCAGAAAATGCATTAAAATCGTCTGCCTAAGAATAATTAAATTTTTTTCAGAACTTTTTTGTAATTTTGGATTTATGGGTTGGATGACTTTTAGGTGGTAATAGGTGTCTTCCTCTACTCGGATCGAGCTGTCAATTTTTTTCTACACTTTTATGTGTATTTTGTGCAAGAAAATGCATTAAAATCGTCTGCCTAAGAAAAATTAAATTTTTTTGGGAACTTTTTTATAATTTTGGATTTATGGGTTGGATGACTTTTTGGTGGTAATAGGTGTCTTCCTCTACTCGTATTTGGCTGTCAATTTTTTTCTACACTTTTATGTGTATTTTGTGCAAGAAAATGCATTAAAATCGTCTGCCTAAGAAAAATTAAATTTTTTTGGGAACTTTTTTATAATTTTGGATTTATGGGTTGGATGACTTTTAGGTGGTAATAGGTGTGTTCCTCTACTCGGATCGGGCTGTCAATTTTTTTCTACACTTTTATGTGTATTTTGTGCATGAAAATGCATTAAAATCGTCTGCCTAAGAAAAATTAAATTTTTTTGGGAACTTTTTTGTAATTTTGGATTTATGGGTTGGATGACTTTTAGGTTGTAATAGGTGTCTTCCTCTACTCGGACCAGGCTGTCAATTTTTTTCTACACTTTTAGGTGTATTTTGTGCAAGAAAATGCATTAAAATCGTCTGCCTAAGAAAAATTAAATTTTTTTCAGAACTTTTTTGTAATTTTGGATTTATGGGTTGGATGACTTTTTGGTGGTAATAGGTGTCTTCCTCTACTCGGATCTGGCTGTCAATTTTTTTCTACACTTTTATGTGTATTTTGTGCAAGAAAATGCATTAAAATCGTCTGCCTAAGAAAAATTAAATTTTTTTCAGAACTTTTTTGTAATTTTGGATTTATGGGTTGGATGACTTTTAGGTGGTAATAGGTGTGTTCCTCTACTCGGATCAGGCTGTCAATTTTTTTCTACACTTTTATGTGTATTTTGTGCAAGAAAATGCATTAAAATCGTCTGCCTAAGAAAAATTAAATTTTTTTGGGAACTTTTTTGTAATTTTGGATTTATGGGTTGGATGACTTTTTGGTGGTAATAGGTGTCTTCCTCTACTTGGATCGGGCTGTCAATTTTTTTCTACACTTTTATGTGTATTTTGTGCAAGAAAATGCATTAAAATCGTCTGCCTAAGAAAAATTAAATTTTTTTGGGAACTTTTTTATAATTTTGGATTTATGGGTTGGATGACTTTTTGGTGGTAATAGGTGTCTTCCTCTACTCGGATCGGGCTGTCAATTTTTTTCTACACTTTTAGGTGTATTTTGTGCAAGAAAATGCATTAAAATCGTCTGCCTAAGAAAAATTAAATTTTTTTGGAAACTTTTTTATAATTTTGGATTTATGGGTTGAATGACTTTTAGGTTGTAATAGGTGTCTTCCTCTACTCGTATAGAGCTATCAATTTTTTTCTACACCTTTATGTGTATTTTGTGCACAAAAATGCATTAAAATCGTCTGCCTAAGAAAATTTAAATTTTTTTGGAAACTTTTTTATAATTTTGGATTTATGGGTTGGATGACTTTTTGGTGGTAATAGGTGTCTTCCTCTACTCGTATTGGGCTGTCAATTTTTTTCTACACTTTTTGGTGTATTTTGTGCAAGAAAATGCATTAAAATCGTCTGCCTAAGAAAAATTAAATTTTTTTGGGAACTTTTTTATAATTTTGGATTTATGGGTTGGATGACTTTTAGGTGGTAATAGGTGTCTTCCTCTATTCGGACCAGGCTGTCAATTTTTTTCTACACTTTTAGGTGTATTTTGTGCAAGAAAATGCATTAAAATCGTCTGCCTAAGAAAAATTAAATTTTTTTGGGTACTTTTTTATAATTTTGGATTTATGGGTTGGATGACTTTTAGGTGGTAATAGGTGTGTTCCTCTACTCGGATCGGGCTGTCAATTTTTTTCTACACTTTTATGTGTATTTTGTGCATGAAAATGCATTAAAATCGTCTGCCTAAGAAAAATTAAATTTTTTTGCGAACTTTTTTATAATTTTGGATTTATGGGTTGGATGACTTTTAGGTGGTAATAGGTGTCTTCCTCTACTCGTATTTGGCTGTCAATTTTTTTCTACACTTTTATGTGTATTTTGTGCACGAAAATGCATTAAAATCGTCTGCCTAAGAAAAATTAAATTTTTTTGGGAACTTTTTTATAATTTTGGATTTATGGGTTGGATGACTTTTAGGTGGTAATAGGTGTGTTCCTCTACTCGGATCGGGCTGTCAATTTTTTTCTACACTTTTATGTGTATTTTGTGCATGAAAATGCATTAAAATCGTCTGCCTAAGAAAAATTAAATTTTTTTGGGAACTTTTTTGTAATTTTGGATTTATGGGTTGGATGACTTTTAGGTTGTAATAGGTGTCTTCCTCTACTCGGACCAGGCTGTCAATTTTTTTCTACACTTTTATGTGTATTTTGTGCAAGAAAATGCATTAAAATCGTCTGCCTAAGAAAAATTAAATTTTTTTGGGAACTTTTTTGTAATTTTGGATTTATGGGTTGGATGACTTTTAGGTGGTAATAGGTGTCTTCCTCTACTCGGACCAGGCTGTCAATTTTTTTCTACACTTTTAGGTGTATTTTGTGCAAGAAAATGCATTAAAATCGTCTGCCTAAGAAAAATTAAATTTTTTTCAGAACTTTTTTGTAATTTTGGATTTATGGGTTGGATGACTTTTTGGTGGTAATAGGTGTCTTCCTCTACTCGTATTTGGCTGTCAATTTTTTTCTACACTTTTAGGTGTATTTTGTGCAAGAAAATGCATTAAAATCGTCTGCCTAAGAATAATTAAATTTTTTTCAGAACTTTTTTGTAATTTTGGATTTATGGGTTGGATGACTTTTAGGTGGTAATAGGTGTGTTCCTCTACTCGGACCAGGCTGTCAATTTTTTTCTACACTTTTAGTTGTATTTTGTGCAAGAAAATGCATTAAAATCGTCTGCCTAAGAATAATTAAATTTTTTTCAGAACTTTTTTTTAATTTTGGATTTATGGGTTGGATGACTTTTTGGTGGTAATAGGTGTCTTCCTCTACTCGGACCAGGCTGTCAATTTTTTTCTACACTTTTAGGTGTATTTTGTGCAAGAAAATGCATTAAAATCGTCTGCCTAAGAAAAATTAAATTTTTTTGGGAACTTTTTTGTAATTTTGGATTTATGGGTTGGATGACTTTTTGGTGGTAATAGGTGTCTTCCTCTACTTGGATCGGGCTGTCAATTTTTTTCTACACTTTTAGGTGTATTTTGTGCAAGAAAATGCATTAAAATCGTCTGCCTAAGAAAAATTAAATTTTTTTGGGTACTTTTTTATAATTTTGGATTTATGGGTTGGATGACTTTTTGGTGGTAATAGGTGTCTTCCTCTACTCGTATTTGGCTGTCAATTTTTTTCTACACTTTTAGGTGTATTTTGTGCAAGAAAATGCATTAAAATCGTCTGCCTAAGAAAATTTAAATTTTTTTGGGAACTTTTTTATAATTTTGGATTTATGGGTTGGATGACTTTTCGGTGGTAATAGGTGTGTTCCTCTACTCGGATCGGGCTGTCAATTTTTTTCTACACTTTTAGGTGTATTTTGTGCAAGAAAATGCATTAAAATCGTCTGCCTAAGAAAAATTAAATTTTTTTGGGTACTTTTTTATAATTTTGGATTTATGGGTTGGATGACTTTTTGGTGGTAATAGGTGTCTTCCTCTACTGGTATTGGGCTGTCAATTTTTTTCTACACTTTTTGGAGTATTTTGTGCAGAATTTGTATTAAAATCGTCTGCCGAAGAAAATTTAAACTTGGGAACTTTTTTATAATTTTGGATTTATGGGTTGGATGACTTTTAGGTGGCAATAGGTGTCTTCCTCTACTCGTATGTGGCTATCAATTTTTTTCTACACTTTTATGTGTATTTTGTGCACGAAAATGCAATAAAATCGTCAGCCTAAGAAAAATTAAATTTTTTTGGGTACTTTTTTATAATTTTGGATTTTTGGGTTGGATGACTTTTAGGTGGTAATAGGTGTGTTCCTCTACTTGGATCGGGCTGTCAATTTTTTTCTACACTTTTATGTGAATTTTGTGCATGAAAATGCAATAAATTCGTCTGCCTAAGAAAAATTAAATTTTTTTGCGAACTTTTTTATAATTTTGGATTTATGAGTTGGATGACTTTTAGGTGGCAATAGGTGTCTTCCTCTACTCGTATGTGGCTATCAATTTTTTTCTACACTTTTATGTGTATTTTGTGCACGAAAATGCAATAAAATCGTCAGCCTAAGAAAAATTAAATTTTTTTGGGTACTTTTTTATAATTTTTGATTTATGGGTTGGATGACTTTTAGGTGGTAATAGGTGTGTTCCTCTACTCGGATCGGGCTGTCAATTTTTTTCTACACTTTTATGTGTATTTTGTGCATGAAAATGCATTAAAATCGTCAGCCTAAAAAAAATTAAATTTTTTTGGGAACTTTTTTGTAATTTTGGATTTATGGGTTGGATGACTTTTAGGTTGTAATAGGTGTCTTCCTCTACTCGGACCAGTCTGTCAATTTTTTTCTACACTTTTAGGTGTATTTTGTGCAAGAAAATGCATTAAAATCGTCTGCCTAAGAAAAATTAAATTTTTTTGGGAACTTTTTTGTAATTTTGGATTTATGGGTTGGATGACTTTTAGGTTGTAATAGGTGTCTTCCTCTACTCGGACCAGGCTGTCAATTTTTTTCTACACTTTTAGGTGTATTTTGTGCAAGAAAATGCATTAAAATCGTCTGCCTAAGAATAATTAAATTTTTTTCAGAACTTTTTTTTAATTTTGGATTTATGGGTTGGATGACTTTTTGGTGGTAATAGGTGTCTTCCTCTACTCGTATTTGGCTGTCAATTTTTTTCTACACTTTTAGGTGTATTTTGTGCAAGAAAATGCAATAAAATCGTCTGCCTAAGAAAATTTAAATTTTTTTGGGAACTTTTTTATAATTTTGGATTTATGGGTTGGATGACTTTTCGGTGGTAATAGGTGTGTTCCTCTACTCGGATCGGGCTGTCAATTTTTTTCTACACTTTTATGTGTATTTTGTGCAAGAAAATGCATTAAAATCGTCTGTCTAAGAAAAATTAAATTTTTTTGGGAACTTTTTTGTAATTTTGGATTTATGGGTTGGATGACTTTTTGGTGGTAATAGGTGTCTTCCTCTACTCGTATTGGGCTGTCAATTTTTTTCTACACTTTTTGGAGTATTTTGTGCAAGAGAATGCAATAAAATCAAATGCCTAAAAAAAAATTAAATTTTTTTGGGAAGTTTTTCATAATTTTGGATTTATGGGTTGGATGACTTTTTGGTGGTAATAGGTGTCTTCCTCTACTTGGATCGGGCTGTCAATTTTTTTCTACACTTTTAGGTGTTTTTTGTGCAAGAAAATGCATTAAAATCGTCTGCCTAAGAAAAATTAAATTTTTTTGGGTACTTTTTTTTAATTTTGGATTTATGGGTTGGATGACTTTTAGGTGGTAATAGGTGTGTTCCTCTACTCGGATCGGACTGTCAATTTTTTTCTACACTTTTATGTGAATTTTGTGCATGAAAATGCAATAAAATCGTCTGCCTAAAAAAAAATTAAATTTTTTTGGGAAGTTTCTCATAATTTTGTATTAATGGGTTCTATGAGTTTTAGCTTGTAATAGGTATCTTCCTCTACTCAGATCGAGCTATCAATTTTTTTCTACACTTTTATGTGTATTTTGTGCACGAAAATGCAATAAAATCGTCTGCCTAAGAAAAATTAAATTTTTTTGGGAACTTTTTTATAATTTTGGATTTATGGGTTTGATAAATTTTAGGATGTAATAGGTGTCTTCCTCTACTCGGACCAGGCTGTCAATTTTTTTCTACACTTTTAGGTGTATTTTGTGCAAGAAAATGCATTAAAATCGTCTGCCTAAGAAAAATTAAATTTTTTTGGGAACTTTTTTGTAATTTTGGATTTATGGGTTGGTTGACTTTTTGGTGGTATTAGGTGTCTTCCTCTACTTGGATCGGGCTGTCAATTTTTTTCTACACTTTTATGTGTATTTTGTGCACGTTAATGCATTAAAATCGTCTGCCTAAGAAAAATTAAATTTTTTTGGGAACTTTTTTATAATTTTGGATTTATGGGTTGGATAACTTTTTGGTGGTAATAGGTGTCTTCCTCTACTCGGATCGGGCTGTCAATTTTTTTCTACACTTTTAGGTGTATTTTGTTCAAGAAAATGCATTAAAATCGTCTGCCTAAGAAAAATTAAATTTTTTTGGTAACTTTTTTATAATTTTGGATTTATGGGTTGGATGACTTTTCGGTGGTAATAGGTGTGTTCCTCTACTCGGATCGGGCTGTCAATTTTTTTCTACACTTTTATGTGTATTTTGTGCAAGAAAATGCATTAAAATCGTCTGTCTAAGAAAAATTAAATTTTTTGGGGAACTTTTTTGTAATTTTGGATTTATGGGTTGGATGACTTTTTGGTGGTAATAGGTGTCTTCCTCTACTCGTATTGAGCTGTCAATTTTTTTCTACACTTTTTGGAGTATTTTGTGCAAAAGAATGCAATAAAATCGTCTGCCTAAAAAAAAATTAAATTTTTTTGGGAAGTTTTTCATAATTTTGGATTTATGGGTTGGATGACTTTTTGGTGGTAATAGGTGTCTTCCTCTACTTGGATCGGGCTGTCAATTTTTTTCTACACTTTTAGGTGTTTTTTGTGCAAGAAAATGCATTAAAATCGTCTGCCTAAGAAAAATTAAATTTTTTTGGGTACTTTTTTTTAATTTTGGATTTATGGGTTGGATGACTTTTAGGTGGTAATAGGTGTCTTCCTCAACTCGTATTTGGCTGTCAATTTTTTTCTACACTTTTAGGTGTATTTTGTGCAAGAGGATGCAATAAAATCGTCTGCCTAAAAAAAAATTAAATTTTTTTGGGAAGTTTTTCATAATTTTGGATTTATGGGTTGGATGACTTTTAGGTGGTAATAGGTGTCTTCCTCTACTCATATTTGGCTGTCAATTTTTTTCTACACTTTTATGTGTATTTTGTGCAAAAAAATGCATTAAAATCGTCTGCCTAAGAAAATTTCAATTTTTTTATCCTAGGGGTTGATTCAAGGTTGGTAGTAAGAGTCTTTATCGTACTTGTATCGGCGTGTCAATTTTTTTCTTAACCATTAGTTGTACTTTGTGCGAGGATTTGCAATAAAATTGTGTGTATAATTAAATTTTAATTTTTTTTTGTAACATGTCAATGTATGGGATTATACTAGGGGTGTTTTTCTAATGAATTTGGGGTTGAACTTAATTTTTTTTGTTAAGTATAATGTTTTTTGTAATTTTTTGATGTGTTTATGCAGTATCTTGGGTTTTAAAATTTCGATGATCGTAATGGATGTGAACTTCAGCAACCTTTGGATTTTTAGAAAAAATGTCTGTTTTTTACATGTACGAGATAATGTATAAAATTAGTCAACGTAAATACTTTGTATTATAAAAACTTTCAATTAACTAACATTTTACTATACATGGTTTGTCTGCAAGATACTAACTTATTATTCTTATTTAGAGACAAAAATTTCCATACAACACAGAGATATGATATTTTCCATCCTTGAATATGTATCTTATTTTCGCCCAGAGAAATGTGTCCACGTATATTTAATGAATATTTAAGAAAGTCATATTAAATAAATTGTATTGATGTTCGTACAGAAGAAATCCCTATATAATTAGAATATTTCTATACTATGTATAGAGAAACATGAAAAGACTATAGATAATAATGGGTTTGTCGTTTAATGACAATTTAAAATTTCCCTCTTTTATCATCATGAAAGGCATTTCTGCTACTGAATATTTAAGAAATTGGCCGGAAACTTAAGTATTGTCTTCGTTTAAAATATCAATCATATAATTATATTTTATTGCTTGCAGATATTAAGTCTCGTACGCGCATATTTAAATTTTTTAAAATGTACATTAGTTATAAATTTTTTTCAAGAGAGTATATTTTTAAAATAACAATTCAAAATATTTGTAAAATATTGTTTAAAAAAGTATTTTTATAGAGAATATTTAAAAGTGAATTTTATTTTCCTCCAGTTTTGATTAAAAATAAAAATTATAATTAGACTTATAGTTAAAATTTAGTCTATTTAAAAAAAATAAGATCAAAATTTCGTAGATATGGCAAATGAAAAATTTGAAGATTACATTTACATTAATAAATTTTATCTAATATTCATTGGGTTATGGCCAATTCAGGACAATGATGCACTTTGGAAAATTTATTTTCATAAATTTCATTTATTTACATTTACTCTCTGCTTTTGGATGTTACTGTTATTACCTGCAATATTAGATATTTACATTGTTTGGGGTAACAGTTATGCCCTTATTCAGAATTTGTTTATGACAATTCACTTACTTTCTTTAAGTCTAAAATTTACTCACGTTGCCATAAATCAGACTGTTTTTAAGGTTCTTACATTGATCAATTTATTGTATTGTATGTCTCAATAATTATTTTTAAAGGAAACGCTGTAATCAATTACCCCTTTTTTGTTACTTCACAGGAATTGTTACAAATGATGAAACATAATTTTGATAATTCATTATGTCATACAGCGTCAGATGAAGAAAAAGAAGTAATGCTTAAATATGCTCGTTTCGGAAGGCTTGTGACAAAAATTTTTCTCTTTTGTATTTATTACTTTGAAATTATGATATTTTGTATGCCTTTAATATTTGGAGCTGATAGTGATCCAGTCCGTAAGAAACGTTATCCAATTCGTGCCTGGTATTATTGGGATCAAAACTCAGATTTCTTTTACGTTATTGCTTACCTTAATCAGGTAACTGGAAGGTTTTTTTCAAGAAGTGAATAGATTAGTAAAAAATATATTTTTTTAATGTACAGGTAATCGTCGGGCTAGGTTTAGGTGTGAGTTATAATTTGGGAATGGATACTTTTGTATTTGTTGCAATTTGGCATTCTTGTGCTCAGTTACGTATTCTACAAGATCAATTAAGAAAAGTAGGCTGTACAGAACATACTTCACAAAAATTAATAGAGGAACTAATTGAAAATCACAATTATCAAATCAGGTTTACATACTTCAATTAATATTTCAATGAATTTGTACAAAACGTAAATTACGTTTTCTAATTTACTGTTTTTTAAAGGAATGTTAAAAAATTAAATCAACTCTTCAGTACACTTTGTTTTTACCAATTGGGAACAAGTTTAATTGGTAATTGTCTTGGAGCATTTCTAATGATTGTTGTAAGTTTTCCAAATCTCAAATAATATCTTATTTAATTATTAATATTTATTTAATTATTATTGCAAATGCAAATTATGTATTTAATAAAATATAGTGTCTTATATTTTTATTATCATAGACTTTAGATGAAACTTCAGTCAATTGGTTTGATTTTATTTCGTATGCTGCTTTTGTAGTCGCAAGTTTTATTCAGATTCTTTTATTCTGTTGGCCGGGCCAAGAACTGATGGATCAGGTACTAAAAAATTTTGAATAGGTAATCTCTATTTTGAAAATTTTTAAGTACTATATTTATTTATTATAGGCCTTAGAAATTGGAATGGCCGCTTATCAATCATTTTGGACTAATTTACCAGTAAAGTCGACGAAAAGTATTTTTATGATAATATTAAGAACACATCATCCTATGATGATTTCAGCAGGAGGATTTTATGATATGACATTACAAAATTTTACAGCAGTAAGTACAAATCTAACTTTTGAATTCGCGATTTTTGATAAAGGTACGATCAATTGTTAATTAAATGAAAAAGATTTTATTTTTTTCTCTTCTTCTAGATTGTCAAAGTAAATATGTCGTTTTTGTCAGTTCTAAGAGCAATGATAACTAAATAGAAAATTAATACATATTGTTCTAATTATGATATCGCAAGTTATTGTTATATTATTATTAAATAAAATTATGCTATTGCAATTTAAACACTATTATACTTTAGTTATGCATTTATATATATATATATATGTTTATAACAATAATTAAAAATTCTTGTAAAAAGAAGAAGAAAAATCTTTTCTTTGTAAATTTCAAATTTTTAGAAAATCAAATTACGATGCTGAAGTACGCAACATTTATGATAAACTATATTTAAATAAATAATATTTTAGAATGAAAAATTTTATAATTTTTTGCCTGAAAAATATTTCTTGTAGTTTTTATTAAGGGTATGTAAAAATTTCCCACGTGACCTAGTATGGGAAAATGTGTTTTGGTAGTATACATCTTACTCTAAAATGAGAAAAGATTTTTATCTAAAATTTTGAGATATGATAGATTTGGGTACAAGGAATCTCGCTGTTCTCTAAAAAATACATAATTTTGCGTTAAATTATTAAAAAATGAAGTTTAAAAAGACCTCCATGAAGTCGGCGTCGACGCTCAGCGTCTAAAAATTATTTTTTACGGGACCAAGAATATCAAATTATTTTTAAAAAAGTTTTGGGTTCGCATAATACCTTGAAAAGTATTTCTCAAGGCATTATTTTGACCAAAAATTAAAAAAAAAAATAATTTAACATTTTTGGTCCTGTGAAAAACAAATTTCGGCGCTGAACGTCGACGCCGCAACTTCATTAAGGTTTAAAAAGTGACACTTTGAAACGAAAATAAAAACATGGCGGCGCATACACAGACGTTGCGTGAGTGTGTCAGTGCTCCAGGAGTCAGCTCCAATTCGAGCAAGTAGCCGTTGAATGAATTATGATAAAATATATTATTTTTATATTATTTATTGTCTTATTTTTATTATTTTTGCGTTAAGTTATAGTAAATGAGTAAAACAGCGAGTTTTCTTCTACCAAACAAAATCATTTCTCCAAATTTTTAACCGGAAATTATTTTTTATTTCAGAGAAAGTTTCAAACCATAAAAAAACGTCCTTTGCCCACATACCCTTAATCAACAAATTATAAACAAATATTTTTTTAGGTAAAAAATTTTATAGTTTTCCGTATTAAATAAAAATTGATTTCTTATTGTTAATCATAAACGTTGCGTACTTCAGTATCGTATCAAATTGAGCTGTAGAACGTAACGTTAAAAAATTAAGGTCATGTGATTGTTGTGAATTACATGACCTTAATATTTCCAAAATGACATATCTTTTAATTTTAAAAAATAAAAAAAAATGTTAATGGTCCTATGTCAAAAAGTGTATTCTCGTAAATTAAAAGCGTAAGTTGTCTAAATAAGTGTCGAAATGCAAGATTTTTTTTTCCAATCATAGTTGCTCGTATAGCTCGGTTGGTTAGGTGTATTGCGTTTGCGTTCGTCGAACCCGTGTTCGATCCCCGGTCCCCCAAATTTATTTTGAAAATTAATTTCGTTATTTAAAGTCTCTAAAAAATTGCTTAATCAAATATGAGTCCCTAAATTTAAGAAATTATTATTTTTTTTCATTTTTAAAAACTAAAATTTCTTAAATCAATTTATTCATTAAACTGATTCAAATTAAAGATATAATTATTTTAATTATATTATTATTATTAATACAATTAATACTTTATGATTAGATAATTTTAAAATCCAGCTATATCTGGACGAACATTTAACGAATATTTTTTTCAAGCTTCAATCAAGGTTCGAGCTGAACCTTTAACGAATATTTAATTTAAAGCTTACACTCAATATTTATTAAATCTTCGGTGCTATGTGAGCATTTATGTCTTTTAAATAAAAAATTAAAAACTTTAAAGGCTGCGCAGTAGTTTTCTTAAGCCTTTACAGCTGCGCAATAATTTTTAGCATGCATAAGTGAAGAATCTTAATAATTATAACTTATTAAAATTTTAAATTTTCTTCAAAAACATTTTTAAACAAATGTTCTTGTACAAGAACATTTTATTATTTTAATTTAAAATTATCTAATAGGTTATGGTAAAAGAAAACACAACATTTAATATTTTTGATATTTGAACATAGAATTTATTTAATCAAATTTTATACAACCTTACAGTACGAAGTCAAAATATAAACTAAACTATATAACTTAACGAAGATTCGATGCTCAGGTAAGAAGAAATAGAGGTATTACAATAGTGCCATAAAAGGCTCATTAAGGCTAGACTGATTGTCGCCTCGAAGGCTAGACTGACAATCGTCATTATATTTCTTTTGAAAATATTTAATTCTTAATATTAAATTTTTAACATTCCCACTCAAAAGAAAAATAAAAAAAAATATTATTTCAATCCAATATTTGATTTTATGTAGGAGAACTTCATCGCTGGTAGTGGCTTCGTGAAGGCATCCGCCAATTGTTCAGCTGTGGAAACATATTTAATTAACACATTTTTCTTTAACACATGGTCACGTGTGAAGTGATATTTTATATCTATGTGTTTTGTTCTCTTATGGTTTATTGGGTTCTTAGCTATGCTTATACAACTATTGTTATCCTCATAAAGCAAGATCGGTTTTGACATATCAATATTTATACTTGATAATAAGCTCTTCAACCATATAGCCTCTTTTACACATTCGAAAAGAGCCATATATTCTGCTTCGGTTGAAGATGCGGCTACAGAGGTTTGTCTTTTTGTGTTCCAGGAAATTGAACAATTTTCAAAAACTTTAAATAAATAACCTGTTGTGCTTTTTCTATCTATTACATCATTTCCCCAATCGGAATCTACATAACCCTCAATTATATTTTTATAATTATCATTTCGTGTATATGTGAGTTTCAGATTTAGGGAACCTTTGATGTAACGTAAAACTCTTTTTAAGCAAGTCCAAAGTTCTTTATTTGATTTATTTTGGAATCTACTTAAAATATTTATAGCTACGCACAGATCTGGACGACTACACAACATTGCATACATGAGGCATCCTATTAAATTTCTACAAGGGGCATTCGTGATCTCATTACTGTTTAATTCTATGTAATTTAATTTATTTTCAAGGGGAGTACTTATACTTTTACAATCATACATATTAAACTTGTTCAAAACCTTTTTCAAGTATAGACTTTGATCTAATGTTATTTCGTTTTTTGTTCTTTGAATTCGAATACCCAAGAAAAACTTTACATCTTCTAGATCGGTCATTTTAAAATTCTCTTTTAAATAATTTTTGAGATTTATCATTGCAACTTTGTCTCTTGTACAAATTAGAAGATCATCAACATAAAGGATAATATATATATTTTTATTTAAGTCTCCCTTATCCAAAAAATATAAGCAAGGATCAACCGTGGAACTGTTAAAACCAATTTTTTTAATCGTTTTATCGAAATGCTCGTACCAACATCTAGAAGATTGTTTCAGGCCATAAATAGCTTTATGCAGTTTGCACACTTTATTTGTATCTGAATTATTCGTATCTGTTTTTATCCCCTCAGGAATTGACATATAGATTTCCTCCTGTAAAACTCCATGTAAAAATGCGGTTTTCACGTCCATGTGGTCGACTAATAAATTAAACTGATTTGAAAAAGCCAGGAGGAATCTAAAAGTTGATATACGCACAACAGGTGCAAAAGTCTCATCATAATCACTGAGATACTTTTGATCAAAACCTCTAGCTACTAACCTTGCTTTATGTTTTGTGGGATTTCCATGTTCGTCAATTTTAATTGTGAAAACCCATTTATTTGTAATAATATTTTTATTACTTGGTTTGTCAACTATTGTCCAAGTTTTATTTAAATTAAGTGAATCAATTTCATCCTTAATGGCTTGTTCCCACTGATTTTTATCTTCTCTTGATTTTATTTCACTAAAAGTGTTCGGTATAGATTCAATGGTTTTTAAACAAAGAAGATTGTTATAAATATCATTATCTATATCGTGATCAAGATCATCAGTGTAATTAGGCCTAGGATAATTTTTTGTTCGATCGCTTCTCCTAAAAACAGGAAGATTTGTTTCGTCTGACAAATTTGATTCACTTAATTCACCTGAATTACTTGATTCTTGCAAATCGGGTTGAATCAATTTTGGTTCAGGATTTATTAAAATATGAGGGTTAGAGTCGATTTTTCTAATTTTTGGTTTTGAAACACTTTCATTATGATCGTTAATAGATCTTGTGTTTTTATAATTAGTTTCATCGATAACTACATCTCGGGCAATTATAAAATTTTCTTTTTCAACATTCCACACCTTATATCCATTTGGAGCGTAACCCATTAGAATCCCTTTAAAAGATTTTTCATCAAATTTATTTCTTTTAGTTTTAATTTGAATATATACAGTCGAACCAAATATTTTTAAGTTTTCCAATTTTGGTTTTTTGTTGTGCCAACATTCATATGGTGTTTTATTTACACTTAGAGCTGTGGTTGGCAAAATATTTGTTAAATATGTTGCTGTTAAAACAGCTTCACCCCAAAAATTTTTTGCCAACCCGGATGTAATTATCATCGTACGCGCTTTTTCAGTTATGGTACGGTTCATCCGTTCAGCTACACCATTTTGTTGAGGTGTATGTGGTACAGTTAAATGGAAAGTAATGCCTTTCTGAATACAATATTTTTTGAAATCATTTGATAGATACTCTCCACCATTGTCACAATATAGATATTCAATTTTACAATTAAAGTGTACTTCGCTTTTTGCTTGAAAATCTTTAAAGGCATTAAAAACTTCGGATTTAAACTCTAATAAATATGTTACTGTATAATGTGTAAACTCATCTATAAAAGTTACAAAATAATTTTTGTTGTCAATGGTGGGAGGTGTAATTGGACCACAAACATCAGAATGAACTATATATAAAGGACGTATTACATGAGATTTATTTTTTGATTTCGAAAAAGGCAAACTGGTTTGTTTTCCAAGTACACAAGGTTCACAAATATTGTTTTCAGGATTAACATTTTCAATGAGATTAACATCTTCTACCATTTTATGATTTTTTAATTTTTGAAAAGATTGTTTATTTGCATGACCTAGACGTTCATGCCAAATCTGGTAGTTATTCGTGTTAATCATATTTATATTTCTAATATACCCATAGTCTTTTGTTATTGTAAAAGTAATACAAATTAAACCATTTATGGGCTTACCTGTTGCAATAATATTATTTTCTTTCATGATCCATACGCCATCTTGATCGAAAGTGACTGACATCCCTTTCTTTTGCATCCGTGATACAGATATAATGTTGTGTGGTACTTCAGGTATAAGAAGGACATTTTCCATCCGTAATTTTACTCCTGCATCCGAAATGACGTTAATTGATCCTGCTTTCGTTGCTGTGACAGTGATACCCCTTTTTGCTACTTCAATTTTCGTAGGTGTAGTTAAGTTATAAATTTCAGTAAAAAGGCTTTCAGAATTCACTATGTGGTCCGTAGCTCCGGAGTCTAGAAGAAAAGACACTTTCTCTTTATTTGAGATCACATCTGAATGATCATTCCTCATCATAAATGCGAATCCTGATGCGTCACTTGATGTAGAGTTTGCGAAAGCAGTTTGAATTACACCGTGTTTTTCAGTCATCCTTTTATGAAAATAACAGTCTTTTAACAAATGATTTTTTCTTCCACAGTGATCACATCGTTTATCATTATTTCTCATTTGCTGCATCGATGTATTTCTCTTTTTATAAAATTTATTTTTATTTTGGTGAAAATTTTGTTTAAATTTCTTTTTATCTGGTTTGGGTTTTGACTGATCATTTATATCAGTTGCTTTTCTCTTTTGAAAAGTATTAGTTGCTTGAAGGACTTTTAGAGCACTTGTTTTGTTATCTTCATTTAATTTTGTCTCATGATCTAAAAGTCTAGTTTTAACGAATGATAAGTTTAAATTATCTTCGGCTAATGTTTCTAAAGCGGTAATCACACCATCATAGCTATTAGGTAATGTGAGTAACAAATGTGAAATTTTGTCCATCTCGTCCAATTTAGCTCCTGCAGCAAGTAATTCCGTAACGAGATCATCGAAGTCCGTAAAGTGTTGCAATAGAGATTTGTCACCAGAAAATTTCAAGTTTAAAAGTCTTTTTCTTAAAGCTAACTGTGTTGCTAAGCTTTTTCTTTCATAAATATTATCCAGGTTTTGAATAATTTCTTTAGCAGTTGACTTCTCTTTTGCAAAAATTAGAAAAGAGTCACTTAAGTAATCGATTATAATACCTTTTGCCTGCAAATTATTTTTCTTCCAAGTATTATGCGGTTCTTCGGGAATCTCATCTTCAACGACATTTAATATATTTAATTCAGCAAGTAATGATTTAATGCGGAACTTCCACACTCCATACCTTTCGCCGTTAAAAGGAAGGATATTTCTTTTATTTTTATTCTCCATATTTATTCACACACGACACTGGGCCCATAACCTTTTATTATTTTAATTTAAAATTATCTAATAGGTTATGGTAAAAGAAAACACAACATTTAATATTTTTGATATTTGAACATAGAATTTATTTAATCAAATTTTATACAACCTTACAGTACGAAGTCAAAATATAAACTAAACTATATAACTTAACGAAGATTCGATGCTCAGGTAAGAAGAAATAGAGGTATTACAATAGTGCCATAAAAGGCTCATTAAGGCTAGACTGATTGTCGCCTCGAAGGCTAGACTGACAATCGTCATTATATTTCTTTTGAAAATATTTAATTCTTAATATTAAATTTTTAACAGAACATAAAGGTGTTCGTGTAAGAACATGTACAAGAACATGTTCCACATCTAGCGCAAGAAAATTTACATGAAACCTGCACAAAAAAATATGTACAAGAACATGTACATTTTCTTGTATAATATCTTGTTATAATATATTTAAATTTATTATTAAGAAAGTTCAATGGTCTCTAATATTCTTTGGCAAAGAGGGACCCTTATAATTATCGCCCTTTAAAAACGGCACTCTGAAGAACGTGAAAATGATAAACATTGATTTTAAAACACTTTTTTCTTGAAACACAAACACTTTTTATAAAATCGGCCAACGTACCAAGAATTCTTTTTTGAAACCACGCAAAAACGCGATTGCAAATTCTGCAAAATTGGAAATGGGAAAACCGCAGTAATATAATGACAGCTGCAACTTTGTACTCCCTGTATGCTTCTGCCATCTAACAGCAGCAGCTGTCAATCTTACTTTCCTATTTCTAATTTTCCGATCGTGTTTTTGTATGGATACGAAAAATCTTTCGGCTTTAGGAAATTTATAAGATAAAAATTCTTATTGTTAGTTATACGTTGACCAATTTTATAAAAAGTGTCTGTGTTTCGAGAGAAAAGTGTTTTAAAATGATCAATGTTTATCATTTTCAAGTTTAGTGCGCCGTTTTTATAGAGCGATAATTAAAGGTCCCTCTTTGCCAAAGAATTTCAGAGATCGTTCAACACTCTTAAGTTTTATTTTATTTGATCTTCTACTCATTTACTATAGTAGGTGTTTTCGGCAACTACTGCGATTTACTGCTATAGCAGTACTAAGTGGTGCTCATAAAAACAGCCAATTGTGTTAAGGCCAGGTCCAAGTGAGGCAGCGCCATCTACATTGATACTAACATTTTGGAAAATTTTCAACAGCCTTTTCTTGAAAACAAAATGGTAAAATGCTTTTTCCTTTATGGATAATTGATTATTGGCAAGATATACACCAGCTAAAACTTTTTTTGAGTTAAAATAATAAAAAAAATTTCTTGTCAATAAATTAAATATGAGCACTTTTTTCACAAAAACTGTAACAGTACTTTCTCAGAAATTACAATCAAAAATGCAATTTCCATTTGGAAAATTAATAAACGCTAAAAAATACACGACCTAAGATTTACCAATCACGAAAATAACAAAAAAAAATTTTATTAAATATTTAACATATTGATACTGCTTTACTGATTGTGACAGCCCTTTGGTAGATTATGTATTTCAGGTGGTTAGCAACAGCGCCAATCTCCTCCTTTCGGCAAATCTGCGAAACGTCTGGTGACATATATAACCTGCCAAACGGCTGTCATAATGAGTAAAATATGTTATGTTAAAATACTTTTTTTTTGTTATTTTCGTGATTAGTAAATCTTAGGTCGTGTATTTTTTAGCGTTTATTAATTTTCCAAATGGAAATTTCATTTTTGATTGTAATTTCTGAGAAAGTACTGTTACAGTTTTTGTGAAAAAAGTGCTCATATTCAATTTATTGACATGAAATTTTTTTGATTATTTTAACTGCCTCACTTGGTCCTGGCCTTAAACGACAAAAAAGTATATCATTTTTCAGCATTTGAGCTCCACTTAGTACTGCTAGCAGTAAATCGCAGTATTTGCCGAAAACACCCTATATAATGCAAAAATAATATAAGAGTAAACCTGTAAATAGTAAACAATGTGTTTCTAAGTCGAGTCGAGATTTGACTTTACTGCTGCCATGATTTTTTTCGATAAATTACATGCTTAAATTATGTCTCCGTAAATTTAAATAACCAATAATTTAATAATTGATAACATTATTATTGTCATTATTATTTTTATCTTAAATTTGAGAAATAATTTTAAATTCATTGGTCTTTGTAAAGACAAACAATATGAAAATATACAATTTTAAAATAAAGCAAAATTTTTAAAAATAAATGATTTTAATTTTACAAATTCACTTTATTTAGTTACTTAATTATGTAATTGTAATAGGGTCAATCCATTATATTTCGACTGAAGTCGTCGCTGACTAATTTTTAAAAATTATAATACTTTGCAGGAATGATTTTGAAGTTATCAAGATCACGAAATGAAAAGAATTTTATTAAAATTTTAATTATTTATTGCAAAATATGAATTTAAAGTATATGAGGTGCTAAAAACTGTCAATTTTTTAGCCATTAGAAAATATGCAAAAATACGTAGAATTTACCATAAAAATAAAATTTTTTTTTGTAATTTACTAAGAATGAATAAATTTATCATTATCAATTGATGTAATTATTTAAATATGTGAAATAATATATAAAATATGATTTTCAAGTTCGCCTGTCAAATAACCTAAATTTGAAAATTTCCTCTATTAAATGTGAGAAAGAGAAGTCATTAAATTGAAAAAAACCTTACCAAATATAAAGTACCTGTGACTAACTTTTAGTTTTTCTTAGAACTTTTTTCCTTTTTTCTTCATAAATGTGAAATAAAAAGCAATAAAAATTGACACTTTGCTTATTTTCACTATTTTCAAATGTAAATAACTTTCTTGGAGAAAACTGAAAAATTACAAAACTTGGGCAATATCTAATTGATCACTATTTACACACACTGGAAAAAAATTCGCTTTGGTCCCGAAGATACTTTTTGAGATAATTAAGTTTAAACTTTTCACAATTTTTATCAGGTTAATACATGTAGTTTTTTAAGGACGAAGTTAGATTTTATTGGTTAAACATTTTGAACTAACTTCAATTTTATAAAAATCACATGCATTAACCTGATAAAAATTGTGAAAAATTTAAACATAATTATCTCAAAAAGTATCTTCGGGACCAAAGCGAATTTTTTTCCAGTGTGTGTAAATAGTGATCAATTAGATATTGCCCAAGTTTTGTAATTTTTCAGTTTTCTCCAAGAAAGTTATTTACATTTGAAAATAGTGAAAATAAGCAAAGTGCCAATTTTTATTGCTTTTTATTTCACATTTATGAAGAAAAAAGGAAAAAAGTGCTAAGAAAAACTAAAAGTTAGTCACAGGTACTTTATATTTGGTAAGGTTTTTTTCAATTTAATGACTTCTCTTTCTCACATTTAATAAAGGAAATTTTCAAATTTAGGTTATTTGACAGGCGAACTTGAAAATCATATTTTATATATTATTTCACATATTTAAATAATTACATCAATTGATAATGATAAATTTATTCATTCTTAGTAAATTACAAAAAAAAATTTTTATTTTTATGGTAAATTCTACGTATTTTTGCATATTTTCTAATGGCTAAAAAATTGACAGTTTTCAGCACCTCATATACTTTAAATTCATATTTTGCAATAAATAATTAAAATTTTAATAAAATTCTTTTCATTTCGTGATCTTGATAACTTCAAAATCATTCCTGCAAAGTATTATAATTTTTAAAAATTAGTCAGCGACGACTTCATTCGAAATATAATGGATTGACCCAATAATAATAATAATAATAATAATTTATTTATATATAATATTAATCTAATTTTGTGGACTTCTTTTTAATTTATTGATATGCATACACATATATCATGTGAATTATAAATGGAAAAATTTATTATTTTGCATATTGAAAATTATTCTCAGTGCGTGGGAAAAGAAGCAGAAGATAATATAGATAACAATTGGTTTTCATTTCCTGGCAATTTATAGCTTCGAATCGAAGAAAGCTTTTTCTCTGAATATTTAATATGTTTATGAGAAACATACTTGAAGTCCTTTGCGTTTAATGTCAATCAACTACTTTCTACTTTGTAATTTGAGACAATATTCTTCTCATGAGCCTATATTAAAGATCTATTAAAAATAGCAATATATTATATTAATATATAATATAATTTAATTAAATTAACTAAGTTGTTAAAACTTGATGAACATTAATTTTTAAAATAAAATGTTAATTTAATTTGTTTTTTATTTAAAAAAAAATTTTTTTTTTATTAAATTACTAAAAATTACAAAAAAAAATTTAATTTTAATTAACAGTAATTAATAGAATTTTTTTTCTCAGATTCTTGATAATTAAAATTAATATAAATTAATTATGCCACTGAAAAATTGAAAAGAAAAAACTTTTCTACACTATTAAATAAAATGTCTTGTCCCGTTGATTGATTAAATAAAAAAAAATAATATGTTATTGAAAAAAAAATAAAATAATTTTTAAATAATTTAAATAGTATTTTGAATATATTTTTCATAACAGAATAGTGAATATTAATCATAAAAATTTTTTAAATTCAACTTCATTATTTTATTTCACAATTATTAAAATAGTTATATTTAATAATAACACTAATTTTTTTTTTACAATATTATGAATATTACACATTCAAAGTAAATTAATATAGTCGTAAAAAAATAACGTTGATGAAATTAAACTCGACAATATTTTATGTAATTAAACTACACATATATAAAACACTTAAATATAAAGAATTTATAATTCTAATTAATAAAAGTGCAAAAAAAAAAAAAAATGCAAAAAACTTATTTGCAATATTTTAAAAATCTATATGAAGAATTTTTAATTTCAATGAAATAAATAATAAGTCGAAAATAATAAATTATGATTTGTTTCTAATTTGCGATTCTATACATTAAAAAAATAATAATCACAAAAGTACAATATTTAAATCTTCAAACAGCGTTTTTTTTTGGCAGTAGATTTATTTTTTACTTATGTAATGATCATTGCTGAAGTTCACAAAGTTTATAATCAACGATTTTTAAAGAAATATATATATTTTTTTTTTTTGACAAATTCTACGAATTTTTGTCTTAAAAATATTTCTTGCAGTGTTTATTTATCAATAAATTATGAGAAACATTTTTACAGCTAAAACATGTTATAAATTTCCATGTTACAAAAAATTTGTTTTTTAATCATTTATCATAAACTTTGTGGACTTAATTATCGTTTATATGATCATTGCATGTCATTAAATTAATGGTTCAGTTTGTTTTCGTTCTTCTTTTTTTGTGATCCAGAAAAGATTTCCTTCCTGTGAAAAATAATTATAAATTAAATTGTATGTATTTTTTTTATATATAAATTTTGTATTAATTTTTATTTTATATAAACATTTTTTTTTAAAATTGAATTAATTAAATTTACATGTTGAAGATTTACCTGAAAATAATCTTCAATTTCCTGAAGAGTACGATCTTTAGTCTCGGGCAAAATGAAATAGGTAAAGACAACATTCATAAATGCAAAATTGGCAAAGATTAAAAATATACCAGGCATACCAATTGATTCTGTCATCTGGAAATTTATCGAATTAAATATTATAATCATAATAAAAATATTTGATAATGCATCGAATTTTCAAATAATATAATTTTTAATAAGAATTTTTTAGAACAATTTTTTTCTTCATCACAGTTTTTTTTTTTTAATTTATATTTTATATTATCAAATATACGACGTTTTGGTAGCTGACGTTATATCCTTATCAAGTTTACATAAATAGTACACTAAAAAATTATAATTTATTTCATTTTATAAAAAATTTATAAATATTTATAAATTTATTTATTTTATATTAAGTTAATTTATTTATAAAAATAAATAAACTGTGTTAAAAAAAATGGCGTAAAAAATTCTTATTATTTATATAATAATTATTACCACATACAATTTCTATTTAAGGCCAGGTCCAAGTGAGGCAGCGCCATCTACATTGATACTAAAATTTTGGAAAATTTTCAACATCCTTTTCTTGAAAACAAGATGGTAAAATGCTTTTTCCTTTATGGATAATTGATTATTGGCAAGATATACACCAGCTAAAACTTTTTTTGAGTTAAAATAATAAAAAAAATTTCATGTCAATAAATTAAATATGAGCACTTTTTTCACAAAAACTGTAACAGTACTTTCTCAGAAATTACAATCAAAAATGCAATAATTTCCATTTGGAAAATTAATAAACGATAAAAAATACACGACCTAAGATTTACCAATCACGAAAATAACAAAAAAAAATTTTATTAAATATTTAACATATTGATACTGCTTTACTGATTGTGACAGCCTTTTAGTAGATTATGTATTTCAGGTGGTTAGCAACAGCGCCAATCTCCTCCTTTCGGCAAATCTGCGAAACGTCTGATGACATATATAACCTGCCAAACGGCTGTCACAATGAGTAAAATATGTTATGTTAAAATACTTTTTTTTTGTTATTTTCGTGATTGGTAAATCTTAGGTCGTGTATTTTTTAGCGTTTATTAATTTTCCAAATGGAAATTGTATTTTTGATTGTAATTTCTGAGAATGTACTGTTACAGTTTTTGTGAAAAAAGTGCTCATATTTAATTTATTGACATGAAATTTTTTTTATTATTTTAACTCAAAAAAAGTTTTAGCTGGTGTATATCTTGCCAATAATCAATTATCCATAAAGGAAAAAGCATTTTACCATCTTGTTTTCAAGAAAAGGCTGTTGAAAATTTTCCAAAATTTTAGTATCAATGTAGATGGCGCTGCCTCACTTGGACCTGGCCTTAACAGAATTTATGACTAGCAAAATTTTCATAAAAAGAATTTTTATTCATCAGAATTGTTCTTTTATCGAATTTCTATTTATTCAAATATTCACTTAACAATGTTTCATTAACAATTAATTATTATTATTAAATAAAATTTTTCTAGACACAAATTCTGTTAAATGGAAATTGTATTATTTAAAAATTTGATATATTAAAAAATCTGCTACTTATACAAAAGTTCAGTTAAAAAGAAATTTTAATAAATCACATTTTCGTTAAATATAAATTCTTCGATATGAAAATTTATTTATTTATTAAACGAGTTAACAAAACCCTTACGTACAAAGTACAAAGCACTCAAACTTACTAATTAAAAAAACAAAATTTGAATACAATAAAAATGAATCAAAAGAAAAATTAGGCTGAGTTATTGTTATCATCAGTAATATTAACAAATGAAAAAGTGCTTAATTCTGACTTAAACTTAGAAAGTGAGTTAGAAAAAAAGTCAACACTGTCAGACACAAGATTCAGCTGATTATAAAATCCACTTTATAAAATTCTGCTAAATAAAAATTTGATAATTTTTAATCCGACACTACAAAAATTCCAAATTTGATTCAAATAATCCACTACTTGACTAATAAAAGTATCACAAGGGGTAGGGGGGGGGTGTTAAAATTTCGAAAAAATGTATCACATGCTTTATGGATAACCCCCAAGTAACCAATTATTTGAATCAAATAAATTTTTTTCAGTGTATTAAGAAGGTTATAGGGATTGACTGAACTAATCAAAACAGAAACCATTATTTTATGATTTGACTTTCTTGGTACTGTGAAACGTCTACTGGCAACACCACATTACGTCAGTCGAGTTGCAAATGGTTGCTATATGACTTGTTTACTTTAATAAAACAATTATCCCACTATTTAATTAACTTTAATTTAATTTTAAAAAATGTATAATCAATTTTATTTATTAACTTTTATTTTCTTTTTAAATATAACGTATTTTATGCGTGCTATCAGAATCAAAATTTTAAAATTTAGCGCGCAAAATTAACGTATAATATGCATGATCAAGGGTGCAACGTTGCCAGACGTTCTGACAGCTGTTCAATTTTTATAAATTAATTTATTGCAGCTCCCACAAGAATCTAATAACACTTTTTTAAACAGATATTTAATCATTAAATATCTGTTTTGTATTAAAAACAGTTTCATTAATTTCCTAATGTTAATTATTTTGTGGTGAATAAATATATATGAAAAGTACTTAATTCCCATGAGACACAATGTTAATTGTTAAAAAACAAAAACGCTTATAACTTTTTTCACAAGAACCTAGAGGTCTGAAAAATTTAGCTACATAATTTTCAAACATTTATCTAATAGCGGACTAAGTTTCATTAAATTACTAATATGTTAATTCTATTTCCGCTATAACCTCCTTAACATGCTTCGTTAAGAATATTTTTTTGAGAAATATTTAACAAAAAAGATTTTTAAAACATTATTTTATTTCTAAAGCAGCTGACAGAGAAAATGACCAAAAAAAATTTATAAAGTTATATAGAATTATATAAATGAAAATCTCACCTGAGGAAAGTATTTTGTAACGCCAAAAAGTGTTAGGTGAAACAATGAAAAAATGAAACCACCTGCTAAACCTCTAGCTCTTTGAGGAAGCAATTCACCCACCATAATTCCTGGTAAGCTCAAAAATCCAATGGTATTTGCAGCCACATAGATCAAAAGACATGAACCAAGGACGTAAATCTGTTAAAATAAAAATTCACACCTCGAACAATGTAATTTAATAAAAAAAAAAAAGAAAATAGTAATATATTATTAAAATTTTCAGATTTGATTTTAGGAATTTAAAAAAATTCGTACATCATAAGAGGAGACTCCTTTTTGAAGTAATAAGTAACTCGCCAAAATTAAGGCCGATGATCCTGTTCCAATACCAGAGAGAAGAGCCAATGTTCTTCTGCCCATTTTCAACAATAGGAAGCAAGCACAAATAGAAAATATTAATCTCATAACAGCCAATAAAGCTGCCCATAAATAATTATCCAAACTATTTACGCCTGCAAAACAAGTGTGTGAGTATAATTTGAAAAAAAAAATTAGAATATATATAAAATTATTTTAAAAAATAATCATTATTTTCAGAGTGATCGTAAATTAAGATTTCGTTTTTCGCAAAAAATAAAATTGAATATTAACAATCAAATGATATTTAAATTATGGTGAGAATTTATTTTAATTTTAGAGAAATTTTTGAAAATTTTACAACTGTGTTATTATTTTGTAAAATAATTTTTAAAACTATACCTATATGTTTCATGAGGTCAACTCCATAAAAAATAATGACATAAGTCCCACTGAGGAGTTGAAGAACATTAAAGACATTAATTATAATCAGTGGTTTAATGACGCCTGGATTGAAGATTGTTGAAAATACTGATAAAGCTTTTTCTCTTAAAGAAGGATTAATTGACTTCCTGACAAGATCAGCATTTGCTCTTGCCTCTAAAATGGAAGCTTCAATTATTACCTGCAAAATATTATAGTAATTAAATTTCAATTTAATTTCTTTAATGTTTATTAGAAAATTTTTTTAAGAGCGAAAGAGAACGCATGATTATCTCATAAAAATCATTAAGGGTATGTGGGCAAAGGACGTTTTTTTGTGGTTTGAAACTTTCTCTGAAATAAAAAATGATTTCGGGTTAAAATTTTGGAGAAAAGATTGTGTTTGGTACAAGGAATCTCACTGTTCTACTAATTTACCATAACTTAACGCCAAAATAATAAAAATAAATCAATAAATAGTAAAATAATGTCCCACACAGCACAACATCTTACACCAGGCCTACAGCAGGGTTACATGTAAGGTTTGTAAGGTAACATCGTAAGCCCATAGTAGACTTACAGTAAACCAAAAATGTCCGCCTTACAGTAAGCTTACATGGTAGGGTCGAGGTAAGCTTACATGGTAGGGTCGAGGTAAGCTTACACGGTAAGGTCGAGGTAAGCTTACACGGTAAGGTCGAGGTAAGCTTACATGGTTGGGTCGAGGTAAGCTTACACGGTAAGGTCGAGGTAAGCTTACACGGTAAGGTCGAGGTAAGCTTACATGGTAGGGTCGAGGTAAGCTTACACGGTAAGGTCGAGGTAAGCTTACATGGTAGGGTCGAGGTAAGCTTACATGGTTGGGTCGAGGTAAGCTTACACGGTAAGGTCGAGGTAAGCTTACACGGTAAGGTCGAGGTAAGCTTACACGGTAAGGTCGAGGTAAGCTTACATGGTTGGGTCGAGGTAAGCTTACACGGTAAGGTCGAGGTAAGCTTACACGGTAAGGTCGAGGTAAGCTTACATGGTAGGGTCGAGGTAAGCTTACACGGTAAGGTCGAGGTAAGCTTACACGGTAAGGTCGAGGTAAGCTTACATGGTTGGGTCGAGGTAAGCTTACACGGTAAGGTCGAGGTAAGCTTACACGGTAAGGTCGAGGTAAGCTTACATGGTAGGGTCGAGGTAAGCTTACACGGTAAGGTCGAGGTAAGCTTACATGGTAGGGTCGAGGTAAGCTTACACGGTAAGGTCGAGGTAAGCTTACATGGTAGGGTCGAGGTAAGCTTACATGGTAGGGTCGAGGTAAGCTTACACGGTAAGGTCGAGGTAAGCTTACACGGTAAGGTCGAGGTAAGCTTACATGGTTGGGTCGAGGTAAGCTTACACGGTAAGGTCGAGGTAAGCTTACACGGTAAGGTCGAGGTAAGCTTACATGGTAGGGTCGAGGTAAGCTTACACGGTAAGGTCGAGGTAAGCTTACACGGTAAGGTCGAGGTAAGCTTACATGGTTGGGTCGAGGTAAGCTTACACGGTAAGGTCGAGGTAAGCTTACACGGTAAGGTCGAGGTAAGCTTACATGGTAGGGTCGAGGTAAGCTTACACGGTAAGGTCGAGGTAAGCTTACATGGTAGGGTCGAGGTAAGCTTACATGGTAGGGTCGAGGTAAGCTTACACGGTAAGGTCGAGGTAAGCTTATGAGTAAAGGCTGTGGTAAGGTTATTATTAAGTTGTAAGGTTGAGGTAAGGTTGTGGTAAGCTTACAAGGTAAGGCAAGTTATATTCAAATAATAATATTAATAATAAATAAATATTCAATAAAAAAATTTTTCTTTTGCCTTATTCTATTTTGGGAACCTATCATTTCGCAGAAAGTTTTGAAAACAAATTTGGGAGGAGTAGGATTCGAACCCGGGACCGAAGTATATACCTAACAACCTAACCAACTGAGCTAAACGGGGAACTGACAATGAGAAAAGTAATCTTGCTTTTAAGGAGTTGATTATCTTCTTGGTTCCACTTTAAAAGTAAGATTACTTTTCTCATTGTCAGTTCCCCGTTTAGCTCAGTTGGTTAGGTTGTTAGGTATATACTTCGGTCCCGGGTTCGAATCCTACTCCTCCCAAATTTGTTTTCAAAACTTTCTGCGAAATGATAGGTTCCCAAAATAGAATAAGGCAAAAGAAAAATTTTTTTATTGAATATTTATTTATTATTAATATTATTATTTGAATATAACTTGCCTTACCTTGTAAGCTTACCACAACCTTACCTCAACCTTACAACTTAATAATAACCTTACCACAGCCTTTACTCATAAGCTTACCTCGACCTTACCGTGTAAGCTTACCTCGACCCTACCATGTAAGCTTACCTCGACCCTACCATGTAAGCTTACCTCGACCCTACCATGTAAGCTTACCTCGACCTTACCGTGTAAGCTTACCTCGACCTCACCGTGTAAGCTTACCTCGACCCTACCATGTAAGCTTACCTCGACCCTACCATGTAAGCTTACCTCGACCCTACCATGTAAGCTTACTGTAAGGCGGACATTTTAGGTTTACTGTAAGTCTACTATGGGCTTACGATGTTACCTTACAAACCTTACATGTAAGCCTGCTGTAGGCCTGGTGTAAGATGTTGTGCTGTGTGGGGTATTTTATCATAGTTCATTCAGCGGCCACTCGCTCGAATTGGCGCTGTTTACTGGAACACTGACAAACTCAAGCAACATCTATGTATGCGCCGCCATGTTTTTTGTCATTTTCGTTTAAAAATGCCGTCTTTTTAAACATCATTTTTTAATAATTTAACTCAAAATTATGTATTTTTCGGAGATCAGCGAGATTCCTTGTACCCTAATGTATCATCCCTCAAAATTTTAGACAAAAATCTTTTCTCATTTTAGAGTGAAATGTATACTACCAAAACACATTTTCCCATACTAGGTCACGTGGGAGGTTCCCACATACCCTTAAATAGAATTTTTATTTTAAAGTATTTTATTAGAAATAATTATTTTTTAGACAAATTTTCATTTTACGAATTAACATTTTACTTTTTATACGAATTTTTACTTTACAAAATACAAAATTTTTAGCTATCGAATTTTTATTCGACAGAATTTTTATTTTTCAGTTATTTTCTTTACATGCGCCTTTTTATATAAAAGAATTTTAATTTAAGCGAATTTTAATTGATAGAATTTTTAAGACGCCGAATTTTCATTTGTCCCAAATTACAAATTAGTTAGTTTAGAAAATTGCGCCTAAATCTTTCTGTCGATTGTTCGGCCATTTTTAATTTCGGACAAATTAAAATTTGGCGTCTTAAAAATTCTATCAATTAAAATTTAGGTGAATTGAAATTTCAGTCATTTAAAAATTCAGATAAATTAAAATTCGCTAAAATTGAAATTTCTGTCTTTTAAAAATTCGAATCACATAAAATTTGATTGTATGAAAATTCTGTTAAATTAAAATTCTTTTAAATAAAAAGTCATCTCAAGGAAATGACTGTAAAATAAAAATTCTGCTAAACAAAACTTAAGTTATAAAATTTTGTTAAGTAAAAATTCGTATAAAAAGAAATTCTGTAAAATACTAATTCAAAGAATGAAAATTCGTCTGAAAATAATTTATCAATATATATAAAATACCTGAGCCTTATCACCGCCTCTGAGCCATAGAAGTGCCTTTTTTGCAGCTTCTACTCGATTTTGCCTGATTAGCCAGGCAGGACTTTCATGAACCATACAAAGAGTCATAAATCCCAATATTGATGGAATTGTTCCATAAATGGCTACAAAATCCCATCTTAAAATTGCACCTAAAGCATAAACGAAAAGAATTCCTGCAGAATATGCTGCTATTGTGCCACCCACTAACATTCCTCGAAGTCCTGGATCTGCCATTTCTCCTAATATTACCTAAAAACAAAAAAAAATTCAATTAAAAAAATTACAATTCGAATTTTTTTTTGTTAAATTAATTCTAAAAAGAAACTTATGAATAATATAAATTATAATCCTAACTAAAAGCAAATAATAAAAATTATAATAATTATTTTAATTATTTATTATTAATAATATAGTTTATATTTTCTAATTAACATACTTAAGAAAAAAATTTTAGGTTATGTTTTGAAATTTTTATGTGAAAATTCTCAAAGCAGATCAACTACTACTTTCAATCATTAATATTAAAGTGTATTTGTTACATTGAAAATATTCAATACAAACTTATTTCGATTTTCATATATAAATAAAAAGAACTTTTAATCAAGGTAAAACTGTCGTAAACATAACCTATAATTCGTTTGCATCTGAGATACACTCGTGGCCAGATATGCCTACACTTTTTGTCTTTTTCTAACGCACTTGTTGCCATGACAACACGCGAATGACAAAAATAAAAATTAGTTGGGTTTGCTTGGAACTTGTTACTCGGGGGGTTATTGAGGTGACTGATTACGAATTTGCCATCAGTTTTCAAAAATTCAAAATGGCGGATCCAATATAACGAAAAAAAACTTTTTAAATTGATCGGATTTGCTTAAAACTCGTTCAAAAATCTGATGTCAAATTCGTAATCAACGACCTGAAAAATCCCCCGAGTAACAAGTTTTAAGCAAATTCAAGTAATTTTTAATTTTGTGATCCACCATTTTGTTTTTTTAAAACCTAATTCGTTATCAGCGACTTCAAAAACCCCAAAGTAACGTGTTTCAAGAAAATCCGATCAATTTTAAAAAATTTTGTCTGCCATATTGGATCCGCCATTTTAAATTTTGAAAATCTAATGCCAGATTAGTAATCAGCGACCCCATAAACCCCCTAGTAAAGAGTTTCAAACTAATTTGATTAATTTTTATTCACCTATTTTCTACTTAAATTTTTTACGATTTTTTTTTAATCCATTTGTGTCCATTTTTAAAGCGTATTTGTAAGAAGATTAATGAAGCTGGAGATGCGCGGTTTGTTGCATTGAAAAGAGCACATATTTTTCTATAAGAACCCAAGCAAAAATTTCTGTCTAATGCCGATATTGACAACAGGCGCAATCATGCACCAATACTGAAATTTTATTTCTTTATATTTTCCTCAATATTTTACTTTTTAGAAAACTTAACTTAAAATAAATTTTATAAATATAAAGAAACTGTTAAATAATTAAATTTTAAACGCAAATTTTCTTTAAACACTAAATCTGAATAATAAAATTTGTGATAATATTACCTAATAAATATCATGTTACATACTTAAATAGTAATTTAAATATTGTTCATTGTATTTAAGTAAAGGGTATGTTTTCAAAAAATGTACCGTTACTCTAACCATTTTTTTTTTTTTGCAGGATTTTTTTCATGAAAAATTTTAATTATTTAGAAAATCATGTAAAAGGAATATTTCGGGAGAAAAATACCGAATTTTTTTTTAATTAATTATAATTTTACAGCTACCTGAGAGGGAACTGCGGTTAATCCAACAGCAAATCCGGATAGAATTCTCCCTAAGAAGAAATGATGGACATATTTAGCGAAAGCCATAATTATCCATCCAGAACAAAGGGGAATTGCTGCCAGCTGAAGTGATCCTCTTCTTCCAATAAAATCCATTAAGGGCCCAGAAACTAATGCTCCAATTGGTGTAGCTAAACTATGCACTGAAGCTGAAAATTTTTTTTTTTCAAATTTACAATATTGTTGAAGTATTTTGACAGGTAATTTCTCAATAATATTTTTATTCTATCCTCTTCTTTCTTTTTTTTTTTTTTTACTTTATTGAATATACAAAACATTTTATTAAAATCGTAAATTTGCAATATTCTTAAATATAATATTTTGTGATTGTGAAATAACTTGGTGCATTATAATAATTATTATCACTTCTAGTTAAAAGTTCATTGCATTCTCTCAAGGAAGGCTCGAACAGAATTTTCCACATCTTATCAGTGATCAATTAGAATGGAAGAATTTCATAAAATAAACATTTATTCAATGAAAAACAATTATTTTACATTGTTATAATTTTAATGTATTTATTAAAATTATAATCAAAGTTGGTTTTTGTCATATAACACGGTTGATATGTGAAATTTTTCGCTGATTTTGACTGTTCAAAAAAAAAATTAGTCATTTATATATTCCAAAGTTGAGTTTTGTTTAGTGGATGCAAACAAAAAAAAATTAAATAATAGATGACCGAACGAGTCCTTGACACAGATTACAAAATATTTATCCACAAGTCCGCATCACGTCCTTAAAAATAAATTTATAAGGCGTATTCGTTTGATGGACGCATAAAAATAAATAGGCTTAATTCGACAGAATATAAGCGTGATCCACGGAAGTGTTTAATGGCGAATTATCTGCGGAAACTTTAGCTTTAGTGGGTCAGGGTCCAATTTTGTCAAGGTGAGGATTGAGTTAATATAGGACCTTCCTAATGCATTTTAAATTATATCATATACTTTTACGCCAACTTATTTACATCTTCACTAAAATATATTACTTAATACCAGTTATCTCACATGAGCCGCTATTAAAAAAAGAAGAAGTCAAAAAAGAAATTCATTCCTATACATAGAGCTTGAAATAATTTCACTATCTTCTTTTATGCTTTACAAGAAATTTAAATCGAAAATTTTTTCTATTGACATTAAAATAATTTTTAATCAATGAGGTATTAAAACGAATTATATAGATTAAAATACCACAAAAGAGTAAAATAATCCAGTTTTAGGACTAAATTTTTTTTTCAATATTATAAAACACGTTTTTAGGTTTATTTTTTTGAAAGTTTGTAATTTAAATTTTTGGATGGATTATTTTATATCCATTTTGATAATAAAATAATACACCACAATTTACTGTGTTAGTATTGTGAAAAATAAAGTGTCAAAAGTATAAAATTAAAAAATCTATAAAAAAGAAATGCACTGAGAAATTTTTTCTGTTTAATTATTTTAAGGGGAGGTACAAGTCATGAAAATTTGGAAAAAAAATTAATATCAATTTTTATAATAGAACAAGAGTGTTTAACGGTCAGGGATGTCAGGAAATGTCAGAGAATTTCATTCAAAGTCAAGGAAATTTCTATAAATTTATACAAAAATTAAAATTTTTTGTGAATTAAAAATTTTTTTTAATCTATTTAAATAGTTTTCATCACGATTTTTTACTATCATTAGATATTAATTTATTGTTAAATATGTTAGTAACCATATTTTTGTCCCAAAAAGGCAGAAATAAAGTTATAGTAAAAAGTCAAAAAATGTAAAAAATTAAAATTTTTCAAAACCTAAAATTAAAACAAAAATTTAATATAAAACAGACAAAAATTATTTTTCTTCAATTTTCCGTAATGGAATATGATTTTTTGGTTAATTGAAATTTCATTGGTATAATTGTTTTAAAATTGAACTTCTTCCATTATTTTTAAAATTTTTTCATCGCCAATTTTGTTATACACTTTTATATTATGATTTTGACTAATCAATCTTATGAAATTTAAAGTTATTTATTTTTTAAAAATTGAAATTTTTAAAATGGTCAAAAATATATATTTTTTTATTTTTATAACATAAAACATTTTTAGATCTTAAATAATGTGAAAAAACATTTTTGCCTATAACTACAACGAAAAGTTAAATAGGTTAAAATTTCCAGTGGTCCCTCTCCTTATAATTTTTTGTTAAATGGTCCCCAGGATATCTTGGAATATCCATAGGATATCCAAACCGCCGGTCTGTGGGACATCAACAGGACATCCATAGGATATCCACAGGATATCCCTAAGACATCCACAAAATATCTATTGGATATTATATCGCAGGATATCCATGGGATATCCTCAGGATGTCTGGGATATTCTTAGGATATTCACGGGATATTTAATATCTCAACATATATTTTTAAAGGTTAAAATTGTTAAGCTAATATAATGAATAATAATATAATAAAAACAAAAATCTTATGAGCTTCTAATTTATTTTAAATGAAGATTTGAAACGCATTTTTCAAAGTTTTTAAATAAACTCATGCACTTAATGTATAATTAATATTAATAGTTATTCGTTATTTGCGGGGAAGAATTTATATTGTTTAAAGCCAATTTATTTTCTGACAATATTAAGCATATGAATCAAGGAATGAATCACGAATGAGAAAAAAATTAGTTAATAATTTTTCAAATTAAACAACTTTCTCGAAAAACAAGTTGCATTTTATTTTATTTATATAAAATTTAATTCACAGAATATTCTCACTCGTAGTCTCATAATGACTTTAAAAACATTATCCTGAGAATATCTTCTTGACATTCAGAAGATATACTGAGAATATCGTGAAAATATCTGTGGGATATCCTGACGATATCTATGGGATATCCTGATGATATCTATGGGATATCCTGATGATATCTGTGGGATATCCTGACGATATCTATGGGATATCTGGAGGACATTTATGAAAGTATATAGAGATATCCAGAAGATATCCTGTGGATATCCTCAGATATCTATGGGATATCCAAAGGATATCCAAACCGCCGATTTTTTGGATATCCTTAAGAGATCCTTTTGATATCCATAGGACATCCCTAGGATATCTGCGGGATATTATCAATATATCCCAAGATATCTTGTGTTATTAGGGTATAGAAAAATTTTTTTTCTTCTAAATTGTTGAAATAGAGATTTTTTAAGATAAAATAATATTCTAATGCAAATCGGTTATTATAATAAATATTGAAAGTTCAATTATTAATAATAATAATAATATGTAAATTTCAGTTTGCACCGATTATTTGTCAATTTTTTTAATAATGTATAAAAATAATAATAATTTCTGACAGGTCTATAACATATGACTTTGAGACAGATAAAATTATTCAATCAAATCAAATGTAGGTCAGTGCTATATGTCGCAGTTATGAACTATTCTCGTAATAATTTCATCTCGCGAGGGTCAAAATACTCCTTTCCCACCTTGAACCTGTATCTTGATCCATGATCTTTAAACGTATCAATGTTATAAAGGGTTTACATTCAACATCAAGATCACAATTTAACCGCGTTCATTATAAATATTACAAAAGAAAAATTAAATAAAAATTTGTTCTATAAAAGTATCGAGAAAAAGTAATTTCTATAACATTTTTTTCTTTATTAATTAATTATTATTCCAACATATCAATAACTTTGTCACATTTAATTTGGCTAAATTAATTACTTTTAAATTATTTTTTTCTAATTTTTTTTTCACCAACACGTTTATGACTTGTGAAATTAAAAAAAAAAAATTTTTTTGAATGCTATAATAAATTTGTAAAATTGCATGAGTTTTGAAAATTTCTTTTTGGATTGTATGTTTTTACGTGAACTTTTCGAAAAGGTGCAAAAAAATGACTGAAAAATAATTTGCTAGATTTTTTGCAATTTAATGATTAAATTTTTAATGTACCTACAGTTAAATGTTACTGAAAACTAGTTTCAATCGTTGTATTATTATTTTAGTTTCTTTTTTACTTTTTTTTGTTATTCTTATCTTACACTGAAAGACTTTTTGTTTCAAAAATTGATATAATTTGTTTCAAAATGAGGATAACTGTATTTTTGTACTATTTAGTCGTGTGAACGTACTAGTTTCTGACTAGAAAAAACTAAAAATTAGTATGGACCATACTAATTTTTGATATTATTTGGTTAGAAACTAGTACTTTCATACGACTAAATAGTACAAAAATACAGTTATCCTCATTTTGAAACAAATTATATTAATTTTTGAAACAAATTATATTAATTTTTGAAACAAAAAGTCTTTCAGTGTATCTCTAAAATTGTTTGTAACCTTCGTTTTCTTTTTCCAATAAATTAACAAAAAAAAAAAAACTACGTAATTTAAAAATTTTCAGCCTAAACACGTTGTTGGTAAAGGATTTTTTCAATTTTTTCAAAATGTTGTATTTTATTCTAAATTCCAATTTTTACATTTATATTTTCGATACACTTTTTGAAAATGTTGCATATTTTACCCCAAAAAAAAAAAACGCAGAAAATCATTATGATTTTTGAGACTTTTTTTATGGTTTTCACAATAAAAATTAAATTTGAAGCTATTTTTACTATGATTTTCATAATCAGCGCATCAAAATACATCAATAATATACGTAGCATCATAAAAATCGGAGGTATTTTTTAAAAAATTCAAAATTTCAATGTACCTAATTTTGTTGAAAAATTTTCAAAAAAAAAAAAAAATTGAAAGATACCAACAGTTTTAAAAATAAAATGTTAATATGAAAATTGCAAAAAATCTAGTTAATAATTTCTCTATCATTTTTTTTTCATCTTTTCGAAAAATTCACATAATTAAAATGAATAAAAAAATTTAATGTTCCTATTTTTTCGAATGTTCTGAATATTCAAATGAACGAAATCATTTTTTCGGTCTATACCAAATGAAAAATAAAAAAACTACATTAAACATTTTAATAAATTATTAATTTATTTTTAGTTACAGAAAAAAAAATTTTGTAATAAAATTTGAAATTAAAAAAGTTGTAAAAAAATTTTTTTTTTTTCTTTTGAACGTTCAGAACTTCAGGCACATAAAAATTTAACCAAATCAGAAGCCAAATATTTATTTCATATATGTGACCTGGACAGTTAAAAGGGACCTTTTGTCCGAAAAAATCGATTTTTTATTGATTGGTGGTTCTGATAGAGAAAACTTTTTTCTATCAGAATCACCAATCAATAAAAAATTAATTTTTTCGGACAAAAGGTCCCTTTTAACTGTCCAGGTCATATATATATAATATAATAAAACGGAAAAAATATTTTTCAGTTAGCAATATTTTTTTAAATTAATTTTCAACTTTAAATAAAAAATGAAATAAATAAATATTTTTTATTGAATTTCTTTTTCTTTAATATTTATAAAAACAAATAAAATTTGTTGATTGAAAATTTTTTTTTTTTTAAATAAAAATAATTAAACAATATTTATGAAAAAAAAAAATTGTAATTTGCTGACTAAAACTCGCAATTAACAAAATATAAGAAAAATTGAAAAAATTTTGTACTTACCTATCCATGATCCTGTTTCAGTGTCAATATGAAGAGTTCCATTACTTTCTAATAATTGGGGTAAAAGAATTGCACTATAACCAATTGGCATGCCACAACCTGCCATTAAAATAAATACTGCACCTGTCACCAAGCACTGAAAAAAATTAAATTATTTACAATAATAATCAAGTATATTGTAATTCTATTTGTTTTGTTCTTTTTCGAAAATATAAATTTACCTGTGCCATAACACCCTTTGAATTTGAAGAATATCGTCTAACAATAGTGGAATAGTCATAATTATTATTGTTCTCTATTGAACTTTTTAAATCTTTCGATTTAATTTGTAAAGTAGGATAACTAGTTCTATAATTCAAAACTGATTGATTTTCGTCACTGGAAACAAAAAGAAATTTCCCTTTAATTACAAAAAATAATGTATAAAATTGTAAAATATATACATATATATAATAATAAAAATTAACGAAATTAATTTTTAGAAGAAATAAATTCAACTTTGAATATGAAAATTAATCATTATATTTTATTTCAATAAAATTTTAATAAAATAATATCTATTCCAAGGACAAAAAAATTAATAATTCAATGAAATTCATTGATAAAAATTATTAAAATTTAAATAAAATAATAAATAAAAATAAAATTAAATAAATATTTTTTTTCATTGCTCTATTTTTATAATTTAAAATCACGAACTTTAACAAAAGAGAAGTTTTATCACTGTTATCCATTTTTGAAAATTTCACTGTATCACACTTTTATCGTGTTACTTTCGCATTCTTCAAAGTAACACTGAATTCAAATTGCTTTTCAGCTTTACTATATTTATCATAATAAGACAAATTAAGAATTACAAGTTTATCATGAATTAATTACATTCATTATTATGTACAAATATTCCAAGCTAAAGATTATATATTATCAAAGTAGAATTTATTACACTCTGTCAACAATGACAATCTCAATGTCAACAAATATGTCAAAGTTGAAATTATTACAATATTGTATATAATTGATGTTAAACAATATTTTTTTTTCAATTTTTTCTAGAATTTAAAGATTTTTTAATTTTTTTTTTTACCAAAAATTGACACTAACAGTGAGAAAAAATTTTAAATAATTTTTGATCCATTATTTGTCTAAGTAGAATTTTTTACTTATTAAAATGAAAAATGAATAAATTTACTTTTTTTTGTTAATAGAAAATAGGGGGAAAAAAGAATTATTTCATTTAAAAATCTTCCCTATTTTCAGTATTATTTTTTATCATTCCTCACAAGACAATTGACCATAATTGCTCATTACCGATTACAAAAACAATTATAGAAATTTACCTAATGCCAACAGCCATTTTTAATTCTTTGTTAATTTTTTGTTGCGCACCCAATATTTTTTTTTTTTTTCCTTAAAAATTTTTTAACACTAATATTTTCACTTTTTTTTCATTCAAATACGTTTTTGAAAAATTTTTCATGATCCATTTGTAGAAAAAAAAAGTATTTAAATATTCAACTGTTTTTCTACACGTTGGTGTAAAACTGGTAAACTAATGACAGGCGCTTCTAAATACGTTGATTATTTCAAAGGAATTAATTATTTATTTATTCAATTATTTTTTCGATTATACTTATTTTAAAAATAAATATAGATGCATGATTACTTATTTTTTTTTTATCTATTTTATTTTAAAGCCACAATTTATTGAAAATTTATTTAGTCAATAATTTAAAAAAAAAATTTCTGAATTTTTTATTTTATTGGATATACACTTTTTTTTAAAAAAAAATATATATTGATTTATAAAAAATTTCTATTAAATTTTATTTTTTGTTTCGTTTTTCTCAGACTTGTTAATAATTTTTTTTTATATATTGTTTATTAAAAAATTAAAAAAAAAAAAATAGTTACAATATAAAATTATATTAGTCAAAGGACTTTTTGAAGTTTCCTTCCATCACCTCGAGATGAAGGGAATCAACTGAATGAAATACAGCCTCCGCTTTTATTAAGTAGCTGACATTGAGTAGATTCGGCAATTTTGTCGTATGCTAATATAATCTCTCTCACATAATTTTTATTTGTACAATTTTTTTTTTCTTAAGGAGTATGACTACTTCTTGAGTTCATATAATTTTATCTCAATCAAGAAACATAAATAAATCAATTAATTATTCGTTTTATATAATTTTTTAATTATCATTTATAAATAATAAATTATTTAAATATAAAAAAAAAAATTTTTTTATATAAAAATAAAATAATAATAATAATAAATAATAATAATTAACAATAATAATAATAAATAATAATAATAATAAATAAAATAATATAAAATAAATAAATGAAGGTTTTGATTTTTAGTTTTCTGTAAGTATTTATTTTTATAAATAAAAATTTACGAATGTATGTACTTACCTGAAAAAAGAATTTCAAAGCTTTTAAATATTTTATTTACGAAATAATTTTTTTTTTTTTTTTATTAACATGTACGAAATAATAATTTCAAGTTGAAAATTCTATTAATATTTATTATTAATAATAATATTATTAATAATATTAATTCATTAATATTTTATTTATTTTATTTCAATTGACTTATTATTTAATTTTTATTAAAAGACAATATTTATTTTTTATGTTATTTATATAACGACTTATTTGGAAATTTATTTTTTTACTTAATATTCTCTTTTTTTATCCCATTCAATTATTATTTTTATTATTTTCTTTATTTATATTTATTTTTCTATTTTTACTATTTTTTTTTTATGTAAATAACTGGAAAAATATCAATTTTTAATAGAATTATTAATAAATGTTTGGAAAAGTTTTTTAAATTTACGCGCTCAATTTCTACCAATGGGAATCTTGATAAATTGGTTCACAATATTATTTTTTTAAAAAATTGAAATAAAATTAATATTTCTCGTAGTTTTGTAAATTTTTTTAATTGTCAGCGCCCCCAAATTACCCCTGACAGTTGAGGAACATACATGCAGTCACGTCGGTCACGAGGCGATCATTTTATAATATAAATTTTCAAATTATAAAAATTAAAAGACAAATAATAATTTTACACGTCAATTTATAAAAAAAAAAATATTATTCAATAAAATAATGTAAACTCATTGGTTAAAAAAAGCGCGCTACTTTTTAAATCCCAATATATGCAAGAATTTTCACCAATGAAATATCACTATATTTATTGTGACGTAGATCGATTTTTCATGTGTTCTCTATTGTATAATCAGTGTACACAGGTAAATTTCCGATGATTCTTGGGTAAAATACCGATCGTGACTGGAAATAATAGCCGCATAATAGCATACTTCTATATATCTGAAGGGCAATAACATTACAGCAAAAAGAAGAATGAGTCAAGAGTTCAGTGTGTTGAAGTCAGTGTAAAAGTGCATTGTATGTATCAGCTGTTATTATGGTTTGTTGTGTATAAATCTACTCTGACATTTCACATTTAATCACTAGGCCAAGATACAACTTAAATCAAAGGTAAGTGAAATAAACAATTTTTTCTTTATTTATCTTTATCTGTTAAATAATAAATTGTGACGCAATTTTCATCTACGCAGTTATAATATAACCCTAAACCTTGTGGTGACGTCACAAAATGTTTTTGCATTCAATATTGTTGATTTTTTTATAAAATAAACTAAATTATATAGAAAAATTTTTGTTCTAAAGTGAAGAAAATTAAATGAATATTTGAATAGTATTTTTTTATGTAATTGACATTGCGTTAGTGATGATATAATTATAATAATATAAGGAGTGATTGCATGGACGCTAACTCGTTTGACATTCCTAGCGAGGTCATCTGGGCAATGCACTCTGTTAATCATTACATACTCTATTGCTTATATTATAAAAAAAAAAAATTAAAATTGAGTTTTTAAAATGACGTTTTTTCAATTGCTTTTTTTTTGTTTTTGTTTTTGACACGTGTGTAATATTTGTAAATAATCGTAAGACATGATTATTATAAACATTCACAATTTTTGTGTAATTGCATTTGCACCCAGAAAAGAAAAAAGGAAATTATTAACTGCGTACTTGACATCTGCGCAGTTCTCGCACGTCTCTTTCTCTGTCTCTCTCTCTCTCACTCTCTCGTCCAGGAAAAATCAAAACACTCAAGATGGCAGATCCAAGTAACGAGGTTGCCTCATCGAGTGGAATTTCAGAACAAGTTGTTCCAGCTCCGCAAATTCGCGAAGATGTTGAAAAAAGCGAAGATTTTCTTGAGCCCGATGCAAAACGACGTAAAGTCCTTCGGGCTGAAGGAAAAATGGAACAAAAATTGGAACATAGACTGGGTGGCATTTTGTGCTGTGCTGTCTGCCTCGATCTACCCAGGGCAGCTGTTTATCAGGTATGTGTGAAACTTAATTAGATTTCTTTTTCGAATAATTTTAATATACTAACTCGATAAGTGAAATCGCGAGAAGACAATTTTTTTAATTCGTTTTTTTTTTTTTTTTTTTCGTTATTGACCTGAAAATTTCTTTGACATAAAGTATCGACTACAGGACATATCGAGAATGGAACGCCGCCATTCTTTTTTTTTCCAAATATCTTAATCATTTCTATTTGAATAATTTTTTTTTTATTCACCGTCAACATTTTATTGTTCTTTTATTTTCATTTACAATAATCATGTTTAACATGTGCTTTTTTTTCAATATTTACCTTTTTAAATCACTTTCACGATGAACATCAAAAAACAGCTGATCTTTGTTGACATGGGAAGTTACGTGCTGAGAGAGAATCTACTTTGTTCCATTGTTAGGAAATATGTTGCGTAATATGATTTTTGAACCATTTTTTTTCTTTTTTTTTTTCTCTAGAATTTCTTACGAATTAATGACATGAATACATATTAACATTTTCATTTTATTAAAATAATTTTAATTATTTTTAAATTAAATTTATTAATGGTAAAAAAAAAAGTTCATTTTTCTATATATTAAAGTTTATTTTCATTTGTTTTTTTATATCTAAAATAGAAGGAGAAAATGATTTTATAGTCGTAATTTTTAACCTGTTACACAATCTATTAATTTTTTATGAAAAAAAAAAAATTAAGAGAAGTTTTTGCGTTTTACTTTTTTAAAAAGGACATATTTTCATAATTTCTCCCAAATTTTTATTATTAATTAGCAGTTAAATGCTTCACAGTAGGTTAAACCTTTTTTTCTCTCTCACTCAGTTATATTTTTGTAACTTCAAAAATACTCCATTTCCCATTTCCTGCTAATATTCTCCTATTTGTAAGTTTTAAAATACATTTAAAAAAGAAAGACAAATCTTCAATAGTGTTTAAACATATTTTTTTTTTATATAAAAATTTGTTTTTTTTCAATTTATAATTTTCAAAAAGTTCGTGTTTAAAATATCAATAAAAAAAAAAAATGAAAATTGTGAAATAACATTTTTATTCTCTAAGAAGATAAAAATCAAATTTAAAGTAAACTTATTAAGAGAAAGGTAAGATAAATTACGATTTTTTAAAATTAATTATGATATTTGTTAAAAAGTATTAAAGGTAGGTACTGCATGTGTTTTTTTTTTAATGGACGGTACACTTTTTTTCTTAAAAATAATTAATTGAAAAAATTTCATTTTTCAAAATTTTTATAAAAGCAACATTTTTGATAAATTTTAAATTATTTTGCGTCCTAGAACTTATTCTTACATGTTCAGTTTTATAAATTTATAACTATTTTTTGAAAAAAATAACTATTTTAAAAATAATTGTTTTAAACAATAGTTTTAAATATAAATTTTGAGAATAATATTTTTACGAATAATATAATTATTTTTCACGTGGTTTAGGAATTATTATTATTATTATTAGAAAAAAAATAGATTTTCCCTTTATTGAGAAATTAAAAATTTCATTACTCGAAATAATTTTATATAGATATTTTTATAAATATTTTTCTACGAAGATATATAAAAAAAATTTTGCAATATCAGGATAGGTTTTTTTTTTATAATTTGTATTGAAATGTCTAGGTTAAAAAAAAATAAAGTTCCACTGTATACATATTTTTAGAATATATTAATCTTTGAAAAGTTTAAAAAAAAAAAATTATTTATTTTTATAATTTTTCATTTAGAGTAGTTGCGAGTTGGCGTTAGCTAATAATAATAGATGTAAAAAAAAAGAGACTTAAAGTGCGAAATTTTAGAATTAAATTTGCCTTATTAACAAAATTAAAAAAATTGTGAGAAATTTTAATAAAAATGTTTTTAATTATTTATTATCACACGACTCGATTAGCTATTAAATAACTTAAATTTACGTGACGAGGAGAAAAAAAAAGAAACTAATTATACTAATGTATAGTTTCTTTGGAAGGAATGTTCAGAATCTACGAGAAAAAAATTAATAATGTCAAGATTTATGTTTATCAACGAGAGAGTGAGAGTGAGAGAGAAATCAAAACTCTAAGCCATTTTTGTATTATATGTATACAGCTTGAAGTATTTTGAAAATAATAAACGAAAAAATTAAAGGTCATTAGTCAGTTATTTTGAATTTACCCTTAGTATATATTATCCCGATATTATCCTTATTATATAGTTTGTAGTATCTCCTTTTTCCATTTCCATTTTTTTAATTTTCACTAATTCAAAATGTTTTTGATATTTCAACAATAAATTATAAATAAATTTTGTTGTCATTAAATTTTGATAGACGCATTACTTCTCGCTAAATATATTAATGACGCCCATACGATTTTGTGTTTCAGGTTTTAAAACATCAAATTAATGGTAACGAGTATAATATAGTTTAGTTATAATATTTCATGTAGATTACATATATTTGTTGAAGGGGATGTTTTTTTTGAAAAAAAAAAAAAAAAAAAAAAAAATGAACTTCACAATAATTGTTATTGAAAAATACACGCGAACAAATGGTTTTAATTGTTTGCATGTATTGTTTTCAATTAAATATTATTAAAAAAAAAATGATGTTCTTTGCAATGCTATTTGAGCAAATTTGCAGATAATAATATACAAAATATATAATAAATTGGTGTTCACAGTGCACCAATGGCCACTTGATGTGCGCTGGATGCTTCACTCATGTCCTGGCTGATGCCAGGCTTCGTGACGAATTAGCAACATGTCCGAATTGTCGAATCGAGATCAGCAAGACATCGGCATCAAGAAATTTAGCCGTTGAAAAAGCTGTTTCTGAATTACCAGCTGAATGTCAATATTGCGCTAAAGAATTTTCACGAAATTCTTTGGAACGACATGAAGATTCACTTTGTGAAGAAAGGTATAATATTCTCTTTAAATTTTAATTAGATTAGATTCTTTCTATTTTGTCCAGGAAACCATGAATACAACAAATAAGAAAATATACACGCGGGGCGAAATTCCTGAAGTAATCCAATTGCCAAAATGTGAGCATTGCATTTTTTGAAAAATCATAATTATTGTATAACAGGGTGAAAAAAATTTTGACCTGTACATGATTTCGAAAGGTTTTTTCTTGCTCTTTCAATGGTGCAAAAACAATTTTTTTTTTAAATTCGAAATTTACCCCTTTTTATTGAAAATTAAAAATATTTTTGCCTTTTTTTTCTTTTTTTTTACCCTCCAAATGAAGCTTAAGATATATACTTTTAATACCAAAAAATCTAAAGTGTCGTTTTTTTTTGTTTTCGAAATATTAATTCATTAATTAATTTTGTACCATACGAAAGAGCAGGAAAAAACCTTTCGAAATTATATAGATCAAAATTTTTTTCACCCTGTTATACAATAATTATGATTTGTCAAAAAAATCCACTGTGCTTATTTTACCAAAATTTTAATACTCTTCCCCCTCTACAGTTTTTAATAAAAATTAATAATAATTTATGGGTGAAGTACTTACCTATAGTACTAAATGTTATGCAAATTACAGCTCGAACTAAGAAAAATATTTATTGAGAAAAACTAAGAAACAAAGTTTACTTTATTAGAAATAAAAACTATTGTCATAGTTTCTACGCAGAAAGTGGACTTTGAAAAAAATTATTTTGGGCCTTGAATTTTTTTTTTAAAAATTGCTGGGCACTCTGTAAAAATACTAAAACTTTTCACATTAGTTATTGAACAAGAAAGAGAGTTTTGAATTCGTTCCCTTTTTTTACTTTTTAATTTATTTAAAATTTATAATAAATTAGTATAAATTTTCACTAATTTTTAGTAAAATATTACTATTCGATTTAGTAATATTTTTTTTACTAAATTTTTATTAAAAAAATGACTTAAAAATGAATAGAAATTTTCACAGTAATTTAAAAATTAGAAAACGCATTCTCACTAATTCAAATTTAGAGAATTAAATCTGTATAAATTGAAACAAAAAATAATTCTATTGATAAAAATTTCAAAATATTGAATTTTGATTCATTGAGAGAAATTTAAAAATTTGTTGTAAATAAATCTCAATTTATTCCATTAAAACAGGTTAAATTGAAGTGAAAATTTTTCACCCATTAGTACTTTGTTTTCACAGTGTAAACAAGTATTACAAAAGAATTTGATATCAAACAAAATTGTGAATATAGTCGTCATTTGTAAGTTGAAAATTCGAACTAAATAAAATAATTATTTTAAAGCTATAAAGTATAATATTATTTTATTTATCATTCAATCATCGAACAAAAAAAGGATTTGACAATAAAAAAACTTCTTTTTTTTCCTCCTATTATTAGTGATTTAAATTTGTAATGTATAAAAATTGATGACTTGATTTTTATTGATAGAATAACAAGCTGCAAGTACAGCAGAATTGGCTGTCCTTGGAGAGGACCCAATCATGAATCACCAGAACATGAAGCACATTGTGTACATCCTCATCGTACAGGTGCCGATGTCATGGAAGCATTAACTGACATTGACACAAAAACATTGGAAGCTCGCAGATTATATGACAATGTCTTTGAACTTTTGTCATATGAGAAAATTACATTTAATGGTAATGTATCAAGAAAAGTACAAAATTACACAGTGTTACAGTGAAAAATTACTTTGAATCAGACCTTCCCTAACTTATTCGTTCTGAAAAACTGAAAAGAATGGTGTATATTAAATCTCTAACACTCCCAAAATTTAATTTTAGAGCAAAAAACCGTTTTTTTGTAGTAATCTAATCTAAAAATCATTAGTCATAATTTACATTTTATCGAATTTTATTTGTCCTAATTAGTTTTGAGCCGAATTTTTATTTGTTCGAAATGGAATTTATATCAAATAATAATTCGAAGAAATAAAAATTCTGTGGAGTGAATTTTCGGTTATATAAAAATTCTGTAATATAGAAAATCGGATTGATGAAAATTATACAAAATGCTATTTCGAACAAATAAAAATTCGGCTCAAAACTAATTAGGACAAGTAAAATTCGATAAAATGTAAATTATGACTAATGATTTTTAGAACATAATCATGCGTCCCAAAAAGACGATAAAATTTTTTTTGGGTATTTTTTAAAATCCTTTGGTCAGTTTTGAGATATTAATATGATAATTAAGCCTACCAAATTTTATCTAAATCCATTAAAACCTGTTAAAGGTTATCTTCTAAACAAAAAAGAGATCCACACACACATACATACATCCGGACAATTGATCAGGATCTTATATAACATGTTTCTATATAGAGAAAAATTTGTTTCCGCCACTTTGAAAATTTTTATAAACGAAAGGACTACAAAGCTTCCTCTACGAGGAAGCAAAAAGATGAAAAATTGTAAATTTTTAAGTAATTTTTCAACTTAAACACTAATTTACGGTCACAATTTCATTTAGAATCATTTTTTTCTGTTTATGCTTTTAAAGAGTATTTAATTCTGCGTCGGATAAGATTTTGTTGAACAGGATTCGTTAAAAATTAGCTGAGTTATTACAGTTTTTATTTTCATAGTCACACTATTAGGTTTAATCTAGAATTAAATTCTCTTATTTTCTGCTTTTAATTATTACAGGTGTAATTTTTATTTATTTTCAGTGACTTTTTTTGTATTTTAGCTATGAAGTGAATTATTTCTTAGTTTTTTTTTTATTTTGTTTGTGATATAATTATCTAGCGAAATATGTACGGATTTTTTAAAATATTAAAATTTAAATTTTCTAGACAACTTTAAGGCCAGGTCCAAGTCGAGTCAGCTGTTCCTTTGAAGTTTCAATGGAACAGCTGACACGACTTGGACCTGGCCTTAAGTAACGAAATTTAGGCAAAAATAAGCACTTTTTCCTTTAAATCGATGCCATTTTGCGAAATGCATTTTTTTAAACCGGATACGTATTTTACTAGATTTTGAGCTGCAGAAACTAATGCTTTTTTTATTTTGATCTAACTCAAATCTGGACCAAGTTATAGTGCACACCGCACGGCGATACATTTTTGAAGCACTCCGCCATATCATCTGTCAGACTGACATTTTTGAAAAAAAATAAATTTTTTTTTTCAGTTTCAGAGTGGTATAAATACTCTACTATATTTTAATATTCTTAAAAAAATTTCTATTCTTCAATAAAAATGGTTAAAAAAGCGTATTTTTTGTTCGGGTCAAAGTGGTGTAACCCCTTAACTTCATATGTTTATTATTTAAATTTATTTTATTTTTAAAAACTTGTTAAAATTTAATTCTTTTTAGAAAACCGAATATATTGAATTGTTAAAAGTAATTTCTTTTAACTTTGGTCTTTATTTTTTATTAGTAAGATTAATTTTAAAATTTTTTCTAAAAGTCTAAAATTAAGGAATTTAAATTTAAATATAAACCTAAATGAAAACTAATATTTTACGTGAAATGATTTTTGTATATTTTTTTTAATGAAAACTTTTACTGAACTTTTAAAACGAAGCTGAAGTACGCAACGTTTATATAAACGATTTTTAAAGAATTTTTATAATTTGTTGATTAATAAAAACTACAAGAAATATTTTTTAGACAAAAAAAATTATAGAATTTTTCATTTTAAAAAATTTTTTCTTTAAAAATCGTTTATATAAACGTTGCGTACTTCAGCTGCTTCGTCTTTTAAAAGAAAAGTTCACATAACGGAAAAGTCTTTGAAAATAAATAAAAATTACACCTATAATAATTAAAAGCAGAAATTAAGAGAATTTAATTCTAGATTAAACCTAATAGTGTGACTATGAAAATAAAAACTGTAATAACTCAGCTAATTTTTAACGAATCGTGTTCAAGTAAATCTTATTCGACGCAGAATTAAATACTCTTTAAAAGCATAAACAGAAAAAAATTATTCTAAATGAAATTATGACCGTAAATTAGTGTTTAAGTTGAAAAATTACTTAAAAATTTACAATTTTTGATCTTTTTTTAAATTTTTCGTCCTTATTTTTAATAATAACAAAAAACACTTGTTAAGGTTGAAAAACTCTTTTCTTTAGCTATTTTATACAAAAACTACAAAAAAACGGTTTTTTTGTTCTAAAATTAAATTTTGGGGGTGTTTGAGAGATTTAATATACATCATTGTTTTCAGTTTTTCAAGACGAACAAGTTAGGGTAGGTCCGATTCAAAGTAATTTTAATTTTTCATTTTTTGTAACACTGTTACTTTCAATTTAATTAGATAGTAGAATTTTGTAATAATTGTATTTTTCTTTTTTTCTTAAAGACTTGCAAATGAAACCATATCGTACAGATGAGTTTGTTCACAAAATTTTCTATGAAACTTCACGATTTACCGCTTTTAATCATCAATGGGTTGTAAAGGCGAGAATCAACAATAATCAACGTGATCCCACCCAAAGTTCCGAGCGTGACATGACTTACCAGGTAATGATTTTTGTTTGATTAGAAATTATTTATTTATTCAATCATCATGTACGTGCTTACAAATATAAAAATTTCTTGTACATAAGAACTTAGTTCACTGCAAAAAAAAATTTTATTTTGATTAAAATAATCGGTTATTTTTATTATTAAATAAATATTTTCTTGATAATAGTCAAATAACCGATTATTTGAATAAAAAAAATTATTTTTTTAATGTATTTAATAGTAGTATAGAAAAAAAAAATTTGGATGTTCACTTGAAAATTTTAATATTTGAATGCAGGAAAAACTTTATATAAATATATAAAAAAAAATTTTTGAAAATGATTTGATATTTCGAAAAAATGCAATTTTGCAAAGAGTTTTGGTTAAAAAGATTTATAAATAATCTAATTAGTTGGATACAATATAAATAATTCAATTTTGAAATAGTTGCAAGTTTGCAGTTTTGACATTAGTTTAAATGATTTTAAATTAAAAATTTCAAAAGTAATTCAATTTTCGAAGAATTTATTTAGAATTATTTTATTTTAAACTTACAATTTTGAAAATAATATAATTTTCGAATATATTTAATTACAAGAATGTTAAATAATTCAGGGTGTCCTTGAGATCCTTGAAAAGTCCTTGAATTTTTTTCGGACCTTAAAAATCCTTAAGTTCTTTGAATTTTATAACAAAACTTTGACTATTATTAAAATTTAGGTCCTAAAAAAACAAATATATAGTAATCAACAATAGAAAACATTAATATTTTACCAATTTTGAATTTATAATCTAAAATTTTTTTGAAATTATACTTTTTTTAATACAATTTTTCATTGCAATCACATGTTTGTGCTTTATGATTGATTTATCCTCCTAAATAAAACAAATTTTTTCATAATTTCTACCCTGAAAGTAGACCTTTAAAAAAATGATTTTAGACATTTAAAAATCTTGAAATGTCCTGAAATTTTTTTCAAGAAATCACTGGACACCCTGTAATTGAAGTTTTATAAAATTTAATTGCAGATTTTTTAAATAATTAAACTTTTTAAAGAATTTCGTTAAAATTTTTGAAAATATATAGGTACTTAAAACTTTAAAAAGGAATTGAATTTTTTTTTTCAAAAGTTGCTGACCCTTATTTTTATTCTTTTTCTTAATAGATTTAATTATAGTTGAAATTTTAAATATTTTTTCCTTTCAATAATTCAATTTTAAATTTATTAGATATATTTAATAATTTTGAGCTTATAAATAAAAATTTCTCAGATGTAAAGCATTAGCGAAGTATAAACCAAACTTTTAAAAGCACAATAATAGCATAATTGCAGGCTTCACAGTGTTTCCCCTATTACCCTATTTTTTCTCTATTTTAAAAAACTCTCCTTTTTTACCCTTTTTTTCCACTATTTTATGTTGAAATTCGAATAATGGGATATTTAATAAAAATCCAAATTTGAACCAAAAAAATTACAAGCCTCGGATTAAACGACTTTTTTGACTTTTTTCAATGAATACAACTATTTCGATTTATTTTTATAAAATGTGACTTTTTTGTTGTAATGAAAATCGACTAAAACGACTTCATTCATTTTTTAAATTTTTAAAAAATTTAATTTAAACCAATTTAATTTAAATAAATTAAAGATTTCAGTTTCTTTAAAAAATTGAATAAAATCAAGTTTTGTATATTTTACAAGGCAGTTTTCGATTTTATAAAATAAAAAAATTACTTGCATTTTACAAGAAAAAAATTAGTTTAGAAGTAATTATCATTTTGTGGAAAATTAATGTTAAAATAAATTTTAAAAATAATAAGCGTTTATTTATTAGATGTATGCAATTCAAATTTTTATAAAACATTGAAAATGACATTAAAAAAAAAATTAACTACTATACTGGGAAAATCTCTCATATTTAAATCTCACTTTTCTTTATAAATTTATCATTTTTAAAAAAATTTGGAAAAAAAATGTTGGTTTCTATACTTTCTATGTTTTAAGATATTTTATGAGCCAAAAGTTTTCAAACGTTCAAATGAACAAAATGTTTTTTGTAACTTCTTTAAATACGAATTTTATTACAAAATATTGTTTTAAATATCTAAAAAGAAGTTATTAATTTAATATTAGTTTAATTTACTGTTTTATTTAACATTGACATTATAATTTTTAATAATTTATAGATTGGAAAAAAAAATTTTGTTCATTTGAACGTTCAAAATGTTTGGCTCATGATATTTTTTATTTATCAAGAAAATGGGTGGTCTCAAAATTTCCACCGGTAATGTAATTTAAAATAACTTTAAAGCATTTTGGTTAAGAAAAATATACATTTAGATTTTACCCTTTTTTCGAACAAAATTTCCCCTATTCCCCCTTTTTTTTAGCAAATTTTATGCTGTGAATCCTGTTATTGACATTATTTGAAAGCATAATTGAAGCATAACTGAAACTTTTTTGTGAGCATAAAACATCTTTCTGAAAAGCATAAAGTTCCTGTTTGTGTTTATTAAAAATTGTATTAGCAATACAATCTTGTTTTCATGATGTTCTGTATTGTTTAAGGATGTGAATGTGAATTTAGCGAAACTGAAAATAATAAGAAATCCTGATTGAAATATTCAACTGTTTTTAACGAATATACAAATATAAATTAATAATTATTGTATATTAATTTGTTAATTAGTAATAATAATTATATAAAATATCATAATTTAATTATATTTGCAGCTTATTTTAAAATCGAAAACAACTTGCCCAATGCCAATTCATTATCTGATATTGAAAGGGCCTTTTGGCGATATGAAAGTCAATCCGAGAATTCATAAACATGACTTTTCGGACTCTGATAATGAGAGTCCTTATTTGCCTCTACCATTACCAGATACAGCTGAATGTAATAGATTACTTGCTGCAAAAACAATAAGTTTTCGGTAATTATAAAAACAATCAAATAAAAGAATTTTATAACATTTCACTAATTCCATATATATTTAATAAATTCTTTTATTTTCAGATTAATACTATTTTGTGCATCTAAATAAATGTGTTGCGAGTGACATTAAACTTTCGACAAGATCAATGAATCTTGAGTGATTTATGAGGAAGTTTTTAATTACAAATTAGATTAATTTTAATAGAGACATTATTTCTAGGATATAAGAAGAAAAAAAAAAAAAAAAAAAAAAAAAATTGCTTGTAATGTTATCGAATATTACGTAATCCATTTAGATGCGCTCTCGAAATAACGGGTAACGTTTAATTTCAAACAATAGTTGTTAGATAATTAAACTTTCAAGCACTTTCAACGAATCTCTATAGGCTACGTTTGTCCTGATTTTAGATTCGTTAATTATTTACTATAATTAGTGACAATTATTACTTATTGTAGGTTTTTAACACTATTTAGCAATATAGAGAAACATTATGCAAATGTTTATAAATTAGTGATATCTAAACAAGTAGATAAATCGGCTCTAATGAACATGCAAATATTAATATTATTAGTAGTAATAATAATAAGTATTAAAATCAATTTTGCCGTACAATTATGTAATAAGCGTTTAAGAAAAATCCAAAAAAAAAAATTTGGATTAAAAATTTTTTCTGAATTTTAGAATCAGATTTTTAGATTTGAATTTTTAGAATTTAAGATAATATGATAATTGACTAAATAATTATTGGATAGACTTTTACTGCAAATATAGAATTTAGTATTGCAGATTATATCAATCTTAGTTACAAATTGGGACTTTTTATTTTATTTCTTTGTTTTCCATTTTTTTTTTTTCAATATATTATTGAAATATAGTTTTTTTTATTTTTATTTTAAAAATTCAAGCAAGTTGATTTATGAATTTATTTTGAGAACTACGTATTTGTTACTTCTTGTAAATAATTATATTATAAGAGTAGTTTTCTACTTTGCGTGCGCACAGTATCTACTTTATAAAAAAAAAAAAGTATTCTCTTTATTACATTAGATGTTATTGATAAGAAATCTAAATAATGTAATCTCATCCATTTCAATAAATTTATTATTTCACACGATAATTTTCAGTCTAGATAAATAACCCCCCTTTTTTATTTTTTTTTTATAGAAAACAAAATTTCTGATATAGGGTAACTGCATCAATATTGTCGATGTTTTAAATCATCAACTTTGGTATTTTTTTTTCTCTGGAATAAATGTACTTCAAATTTTGAATTATAGAAAAATGTAATAATATTTAATATTTAAATTTATTTTCATCAAAAAAAAATTGTTTTATAAAATTTTTATTTAAATGTCAATCGAGTAAAATCACCATTTATCGAGATTTGTGTACCAATTTCTCGAGATTATGGCCTCAAACAAAAAATTGGTTTTTATCGCAGAAAAAAAGTTTTTAAAAAATTAATTTCAATAAATTTTGAAAGATTTAGATAAGAAAAAAAATCATGTTGAGTCAAAATCTTGCGTTAAATAATTATTTTTTGTTAAAAAATAAATTTTGATTCTATTACTTTTTTGTATTTTACGAAATTTAAAAAAATTTGGTATATTTATATTTTCGCTAATTTTGTTTTAGTATATATTTATTTATTTATGTTAAAAAGTTTATAATTTAATAATGAATTTTCTATAATTTATTTCTGTTAACAGTCACTTGCGGATCGCTGTATAGAATAAAAATATAGTCTTATAAATACGCTGCTCGGAATTAGTAAGGTAAGAATTTTTCAATAAAATTTTGTTTGCATTTTTTTTTTCAATTTTCATCGTAGGTATATCTATTATATTGGAAAATTAATTAATTTAATATAAAGTTTTCAAACGCAATATAGAGTATCGTCACACTGAAAAAAAATGTATTTAAAATTTATTTATTTATTAAAAAAATCCAAATAATCGGTTACTTGACTATTATCAAATACAAAAAATTTACTTGAACCCAATAATTTTTTTTTTGAATTAAACAAACAGTACTTAAATCAATAATTTCTAGATTTGAAATATTAAATATCATTTAATTAACTCAAATAATTATTTAATACAAATAAAATTATTTATTTAATAAATAGTCAAGTAATCGATTATTTGAATCAAATAAATTTTTTTTCAGTGCACTCTTCGGTCTTTAATTATTTAAAATTTTCGTTCTTATTTTAATTATAAGATATACAAATTTCACGTTATATATAATATTATAAATTTAAAAATTTTCACAAACAATATTTAAAAGTATATATAAAATTTCATTAAATAACTATCGTTACTTTCAATAACAAATTATATAAGAGGGAAAACTTTCTTTAGATAAAACTAAAAATTGTGAGCTTTCTAAAATTGTAATACGGAATATAAATATAATAAACAAAAGTTTGTTAGATGCATATGTACGATATTTTCAATGAACGATTATATAATGAAAATTGAGAACCATACGTTATAATATTTCATGCATAAAAGCAATACTATCTGGCTATTGAATTGCTTATGTTGCACTATTAGAGTTATTTCATGTGGAACATGTTAAATCATATCAACTTGTGATTTATAAATGTCTGTAAATTAAATTTTCTCTGGTGTTTTACATTCGAGTTATAGGTATATTTGTGTGTACATACAAATCCATCATTTTTTTTTTTTTTTTTTTTGAGATACATGAATAATGCCCAAAATTAATTTGTTCAAATTTTTATTCAATAGAATTTCATTAGATAGAATTTTATTTTAGACAAATTTTTATTTAACAGAACTTTCATTTGTTCGATTAAACATTTGGTATAAAAATTTCGATGTGATTTTTGAAATTAACCAATAAAAATTTTCTGAATATAATTTCTGATTGGTTAATTTTAAAATTAATATCAAAAATTTTTTTGACTGAAGTTAATTCGAATACATGGAAATTCAATCAAATAGAAATTATGTTAAATAAATTTTCGGTTAAGTAAAAAATTAAAAATTTTGTAATATGAAAAATTGGCTCTTATATTATGTTAAATGAAAATTTGAACAAATAAAAATTTTGCTAAGTGTATTTTTGGTGTTATATAAAAATTGATTTATTGGAAATTCTATTAAAAAAAAAAAATTTAACTTTAAATTCGTCTAAAAAAACATTGGAATAAATAAAAATTCTGATAAATGAAAATTTGAAGAAATAGAAATTCTGTGAAATGAATTTTCGGTTGTATTTAAAATTTTTGTAATATAAAGAATCGGTTTAATGAAATTTCTGTCAAAAACAGTAATTCAAACAAATATAAAGTCGAGTAAAAGAAAATTTTATCTAATGTAATTCTATCAAATAAAAATTCAAAAAAATCAATTTTAGGCATTATTCATGCGTCTCTTTTTTTTACCTGTTTTAACAATAAATACTGTGATCGTATGGAATCATCTATGAATATTTTTAGATTGTAATCTAAGCACAAGTATTCTGTTTATTATTGGCATAATCATATTAAGTAATAATTAATGATATATTAACAAATGAGATCATAAATCATTTAATGTTTTCATTAAAAAAATATCGTTTTTAATTCTTATTAAAATTTTTCCAATGTATTAAATTTAAAAAAAAATAATCATAGTAACTCTATGTTAATTTTTTTTTATACAGCATAAAAAAAATTGTAATTCAATGGTGCATGAGTTGTATAAATTCTCTGTATTATTTGAAGATAGATGAGATTTCCAGTATTCAATTTTAAGAGGTAAAGAAGTTCTCTTTTTGACCGCAGTAGAATTGATCTTAACTGTAAGTTTTTTGTGATCTTCAATAATTTTGTCTCGTGAGTTCTAAAATCTTCCGTTAGCCAGTTCCTTTGATAATTTACCTTCAATTGAACACAAAGGGGAAAAAAAAATTTGTCTTAATGAATTTAATTCATTAAATTTTCATGGAATAATTTTTTTTTTTGTAATTATGGCAAATTTTTTCTTCATTTTTGTATCGAATAAATAATTTTCAATTTTCAATTTAATGTTACTTTCAGTATACAAAAACTCCTTATATATTCATTTGGAGAGTGATTTTATTCTTTTTTTTAATTAATTACTGATAACAAATCAAGTATGAAAAAATTTCACATCATTCTATAATTGAGCTGCCGGATCAAAGAAGGGCACATAACTAATGGGTTATGTGCCCTTCTTTGATCCGGCAGCTCAATTACAGGCCTCGGATTTTACGACTTCTTCGACTTTTTATTGACTTATTCTAAGAAAATACGATTTTTCTTAGTATAAAATGTTACTTATTTTGACTTTTCATGACTAATCAATATATTTTTAAATTCTAGTAGTATATTTTTCAGTGTTGGGTAGTAACTAAGATACTAAAAAAGTTACGTTACTTGTAACTTATAACGTAACTTAGTTACTATTTTAATAGTAACTTTTAATTTTAAGTTATTTCGTTACTTTCTTTTTTTATAAAAGTAACTGTAACTGCAACTAGTTACTAAAAAAAGTAACTTACCCAACACTGATATTTTTATTTAAAAATAAAAAAAATCGTTTCCAATAAAGTATCTTAATTTTTTTGTTAAATCATTTGGAATAAACAGGCTTTTGTGCTAAACATTTGAAATTACCATTCATTAGAACAAAAAAAAAATTAAATATTGAAAATTTAGTTTTTAGTTATAAAACTCCGTTTTGAAATTTTTATGAATTAAAATATTGAGAATTTATCTAACTCGCAGAACTTTATCTTAAGGCCAGGTCCAAGTGGGGCAGCGCCATCTACATTGATACTAAAATTTTGGGAAATTTTCAACAGCCTTTTCTTGAAAACAAGATGGTAAAATGCTTTTTCCTTTATGGATAATTGATTATTGGCAAGATATACACCAGCTAAAACTTTTTTTGAGTTAAAATAATAAAAAAAATTTCATGTCAATAAATTAAATATAAGCACTTTTTTCACAAAAACTGTAACAGTAATTTCTCAGAAATTACAATCAAAAATGCAATTTCCATTTGGAAAATTAAAAAACGCTAAAAAATACACGACCTAAGATATACCAATCACGAAAATAACAAAAAAAAAGTATTTTAACATAACACATTTTACTCATTATGACAGCCGTTTGGCGGGTTATATATGTCACCAGACGTTTCGCAGTTTTGCCGAAAGGAGGAGATTGGCGCTGTTGCTAACCACCTGAAATACATAATCTACCAAAGGGCTGTCACAATCAGTAAAGCAGTATCAATATGTTAAATATTTAATAAAATTTTTTTTGTTATTTTCGTGATTGGTAAATCTTAGGTCGTGTATTTTTTAGCGTTTATTAATTTTCCAAATGGAAATTGCATTTTTGATTGCAATTTCTGAGAAAGTAGTGTTACAGTTTTTGTGAAAAAAGTGCTCATATTTAATTTATTGACATGAAATTTTTTTTATTATTTTAACTCAAAAAAAGTTTTAGCTGGTGTATATCTTGCCAATAATCAATTATCCATAAAGGAAAAAGCATTTTACCATCTTGTTTTCAAGAAAAGGCTGTTGAAAATTTCCCAAAATTTTAGTATCAATGTAGATGGCGCTGCCTCACTTGGACCTGGCCTTAATGAACTCAACAATTTTCCAAATATTGACCTTAGACAACAGTTTTAAAAAGTGGCTGAAAATTTTTTTTGACCATATTCAAACTGAAAATTTTGCCGAAATTCTTGTTTTGAATAATTTTCATAAATCAGACACAAAAAAATTTTATAACAATAATATTAATTTTTAAATATTTATTAACTAACTAAATTTATTAAAAATAAAAAATCAACTTTTTTGATTTTTCTTTTGAAGTAAATCGATTAAAACAATCTATTTTTACACCTTAAAGTTGATCCGAGGTCTGTAAGAATTACACTTTTAATTTTAATCTAAATTCAAGTAACTGAAGAATGAGTTGAGTAATAATAATAATTGAATTTTTAATACAATAGAGTAAATAAGCGAACTTTATATTAAGGCCATGTGGGCAATGGACGTTTTTTTGTGAATTCCAACTTTCTCTGAAATAAATAATGATTTCGGGTTAAAATTTTGGAGAAAAGATTTTGTTTGGTACAAGGAATCTCGCTGTTCTACTCATTTACCATAACTTAACGCAAAAATAATAAAAATAAAGCAATAAATAGTAAAATAATGTGTATTTAATCATAGTTCATTCAGCGTCCACTAGCTCGAATTGGCGCTGTTTACTGGAGCACTGACACACTCAAGCAACGTCTGTGTATGCGCCGCCATCTTTGTTGTCATTTTCGTTTAAAAATGTCACTTTTTAAAATTAGTTTTTAAATAATTTAACGCAAAATTAATTTTTTTCAGGAGAACCGCGCGATGCATTGTACCCAAATCTATCAACCCTCAAAATTTTAGCCTAAAATCTTTTTTCATTTTAGAGAAAGTTAGAATATTGCAAAACACATTTTCCCATACTAGGTCACGTGGGTTTCTCCCACATGCCGTTAATGTAAGCAAATAATCTTATTTTTAATTGCAACATTTTTAAGTTGATTATATCAAAACTGACATTTTGTACTGTTTCTCTTTGTCATTACTGCACTGAGAGAAATGGATAGTAAGAATTTGATAGTAAAAAGAAAGATTGTACAAGGTACCATCATTGTGTTACTGACGAGAATCTACTATCAACATTTTACTATCCAAGATGTTACCCAAAGACGTAAAATATGTTAGCTTGTGGATTGTAGTCACTACTATCAAAAATTGTAAAAATTAAATGTGAGCGCATGCGCTGATTGTGGTGTATACTTCGCCTATTCAATTGCGGTCCTTGTGTTTTCACGCACGTGTTTATATATAGTGAAAAAAGTTGTGAATAAAAAATGGACGAGTTTGTTAAAAATTTATTAATGTTGTGGAATATAGAATCTTTGATTCCATCTTTTGGAGGTGGGTTTATTATTTTGATTGAATTAGCGAAGACTGAAGTGTGAACGTGTTTATAACCTCAAAACAATTTTGCGTTGTTTATACGGTGAAATTGATGAAGAATCGTTTTACTTACTGGACAATGATACAATATCACTCATTGTACCAAAACCAGGACCTCGCTTAAAATTTTTTAAAAAATTTAAAGATTACAAAAATCAAGTAAGTTTTTTTTTCGTTTGTATATAAATGTACATGTGTTTATTGAAATTTTTTTTTGTAAAAAAAACTTTTTCATATTTTTTCTTACTTTTTTTAAACTTAAAAATTAGTAAAATGATACAAATTCAATTGACTCTCTGAAAAAAATATACCGTTTGATAAATATATTTATGTTTAAGCAAGTCCTTTTTATAGACGGAGTGAAAAAATAAAAATACTCTTTTTAATTAATTTTAATTTTTTTTTTAACTTATTAATTTTTTATTCATTTTAATATTATTTAAATGATTTGCCATTTCCTAAAAAAGCGTATTAATTAAAAAATTTAAATCTCACAATTTACATTTTAGTTTTGTTAAAATCATTATATTAATAGTGTATATCTTTGATAGTACTGATAGCTATCTCTGATCGTATAACATTTTTAACATCAAAGATTGTAAATTGTACAATCAAATTTCTATAATAATCTGATAGTAAATACTACAATATATATCGCTGTCTGTATATTTAGCACTAAATATGGTTGCCCTTAACATCATTATGTTACCCAGTAGCATAAATTTCTCTCCGTGTGTGAATGAGTAAAATTTAAGAGAATAAATTTTTTTTATAAAATCATCATAAAGTTCTAAATGCTGAACTGAAGTCAGAAATTATTGTATTATATTTTTATTATTATTAGTTATTTTTTTTATTTTCTTTTGACTATAAAAAATTTATTTTCTTTAATATAGACATTATAATAATGAACAAAAGGGAACAAGCTCAAAAGAAGGAATTTAAAAGAGAATTTATTCAGAGCGTTTCCAATAGAAGAAATCTATAGCTTTTTGAATATAGTGAATTCAACTTATAAAAAGCATGTAGCATTTCATAAAATATTCATCGATATGCGGAGTTTAAAATATAAATTTCTTTTTATAAAATCATATTCTTATTTTAAATTTCAATTCTTCTATCAAAAAAAATAAAATGCTTTATAGCATTAAAAATAATTCGATTCTTAATATGTTTTAATTGTTCAGTTCCTTGCAAGCTTTAATTATAATTTTATTGAATATACAGTTATATATTTTATATAAATGATAATAATAACAACGGAAGTAGGGTAGGGGAGAGTGACAAACAGTGGGACAATTTAAACAGTAGGACACTTTAATTTTCTGAAAAACTACTTAAAGAAACTCGACTAAAATTTAAATGTAAACCATGTTTATGACAACACAATATCCCCAAAAATTTTAGCCACATTGATTCATTATTTACAAAGAAAATTGAAAAAAACTGTTTTTGCAACACTAACCTCTAAAGTTAAATTTTACACACCGAAAAGTGTGTGTAAAGAACCTTTTTTAAAAGGGTGTGTAAAGTGATTCACTTTACGCACTGAAATATTACTTTACGCACCGAAATTTCTCTCACATAATATAAGGATTGTTTTAGACCATACAAAACCACAAAATTAAAAAGCGAACTTTACTTTTAAATTTATACACTCCTACTTAATGATATTTTTCCTGATCTTCGATTGATTTATTTAATTCTATACAATCGAAATTATTCTAATAGAGATTTGGAATTCCTCAGAATAGGTACTTAACTTTAGAGGTGTTGCTGATTTTTATATAGATAGGACAGTTTTAAAAAAAAGTGTAATTATTACTTCGTTTACTCATGTTTTTAAGTATAATATCCAATAATTTAAAATATATTAAAATTTCACAAACAATTTTTATTTAAATAATTTCTTGCGATTGCTCAATTTAAACAGTGGGACAAAACACTGGGACAGGCAAAAATTTAAATTTATGAGACGTGGATTTTGGCAACACTAATTATACATTGTGTCAGCTATACGCATGCGCATTTATACTTACACAGCGACTAAAAATGTGATATTTTTATGCTAAAAAACAATAAAAAATTCAAAATTTATAATTAATAATTATTACAATTATTGTTCGACAACATTTAAAAAACGTAACACTTGATAAGAGAACGACTATTCAAATTTTGAAAGAATATTTAAAATATTGCAATGATAACAATTTGAAAATTAATGTTTCTTAAAATACTGCAATTGGCCATCTCTCCTGAAATGCACAAATAAGATGGCCATAGGTGTCTGGGACAGATGGCAAATGCCAAAGATGAAAAAATTCTATTTCAATGAGATCTAAAACTTTTGTAAAATCCTTTTTTTTATAATTTTGAACACATTAATCAAAAATCGCAAAAGAACTATGAAATTTTGGTGTTTTTTAAAAATGGTTTTTACGAAGAAAATCAAATTAGCGAGTATTTTCACAATTTTTTTGCTCGTGCATTTTTTGCAACAAAAAAAAGTTTTTAAAATTTGATACATTTTTAAGAAAGTTATGAACATTCAAAGAAAAATTTTGAAAAATTTATATCTTGTAAATAGCTTGATAAAAAATATTGAAAAAATCTCGAAACAATAGGTATGTTGGAATGGTTTGGACCCCCTCAAATTTTTTAAATGAATAAATAATATTTTTTCTGTGATAGTCTTCTTTTTTGGAGTAATTTTTTCCTTTTGTAACTATGTGAATTTTATCATATAAGAATTTGTTATTTTACGGTATAATTTTTACAATTTTTAAGTAATATTTTTTTTTCTTGGTTATTTTTTCAATAATTCAAACATATAAAGGAAAATAAAACTAAAAGAAGAAAAATATGAAGACAATTTTCTGTTATTCTTTTTTGAAATAAACATTTTCTATGAATAAGAAGCAAAATTTTCGTGAAATGAATCTAATATAGTTTGCTTTCATATATATATAATATATGTAAAAAGAACAACCCCGCTCTTGTTTTAAGATTTAATATTTTTCTTCGTCTTTGTATCTCGCTTTAAATTTTGAAATATTTCTTCTGGTTTTTTTATATTTCTTATATAGAATCAAAAAACATTTCTCTTTAACTTTTCCACTCTTAGAATTATCATGATCAATGAACAATGTCAATGATTTTAAAATGACTGCATGATAATCCTATAAAATCTCATTAGTTAGAATTTTCAATTTAAAGAATTTTATTGGATATAATTATTTTTTAGACGAATTTTTATTTTTCGAATTAGCATTTGATAGAATTTCTTTTTAAAGAAATTTTCACTCAACAGAATTTTAAGGTATACCGAATTTTTATTTAACAGATTTTCCATTTTTACAGAATTTACTCTATCCTAATTATTTATTTTAGATAATGGAATTCTAATTTAACCGAATTTTAATTTTTAAATGCTAGAATTTCCAATTTTCATTTCTCCGAAAATATTATATAATGTATTTTTGTGTTATAAACATTCAGATGCGAAGAACAATAATCAGTGAAACAAATTTTTGGATATTTAAAAGCCATCGATCACAACTTACATTTTTAATCTTATTTTTTTTATAAACAACTTTTGTACTTTTAACTTCTTTAACAGTTAAAAATTTTTATTTTGAAAATTTTATATACTTTATAGGACAATTTTACTTTTGGAAATTTTGTATTTACTTTGTAGAAATAAATTTTTGATATTTTAACTTTGGAAATTTTGTTTTAAAACTCTTGTACCCCAATCCAATCAAATAACAATTTGTGGAAATAAAATATTCGGTCAAATGAAGATTCGTTGAATTGAAAATTCATGCATTCAAAAATTCGAATAATCACTTAAAATTCTATTAAATTAGAATTCTTTTAAACAAGTTGTAAATTCAGATGTTCATTACATGAACATTTTGCTTCCTCTTTACGGTCAGCAAAAAAAATTTGCTTCCTCGTGGAGAATGCATTTACATTAAAATAAACATACAAAAATAATATAATAATAATATAAACATTTGAGTACCTATAGATTTGAGTTAAATTTAAAGAATTAATGGAAGTTAAAAAATCAAAAATTCACATTTCAGCTGAAATTTCTAAAAATTAATGAAAAATAATATATAACTAGCAAAATTACACGCGCGCAAGCGCGCGTCCAGCTTTAAATGCAGTGGTTGTTTTAAAATAATAATAATATTAATAATAATTCTGCATCAGTGGAGTAATAAATTAATAATAGGTATATTTCTAATTTTCACGTTATCATTTATTTATACACAGAAAAAAATGAGTTTGATGTTATATAAATAGTGATTTTTTATAGTTAAGCCAGCTCATAATTAGTTAATACAGCAAAAATAATTTAGCTAAGTTAATTTTTAAATTTAATAAACTTGTAAAACTATTAGTTCGATTGTTGACGGTAAAAACAATGAAAACCCAAGAAAAAACCTATCGAAAAAGTGATGATAAGAAAAACATAAATTAAAACCAATTGTTACAATTGGCGGTGTAAATGTTGATAAATCAATTCTAGTATCGCCAACATAACCGCCGCCACTTGAAATGCCGAGAAAAATTAATTATGTTATGTTAATTATAATTAAAATATTCTTTGTCACTTATGTATACTGTAAACGAAAAGACAGAGATTGTTGGGATAAAAGATATTACTGACGAATGGATTTACTTATTGACAGAATGTATTTAACGAGTAAGATCATTTTTTTGTGAATTAAAAGTAAAAAAATAAGATTTTTAAGTAAAAATTTTAAAATATAAATATTAAAATTTTAGAAATAAATATTTTTGATAAAGTCAATATTCGATGATTTTTCATAATCTTTGAAATTACAAAAAATTAGTTTTGCTAAATATTTTTTTGCATTTTCTATAAATATTTCGTTGCAAATGAAAATTTTAAATTTATGTTTTTTTTCAAAAAATTTAATTAATTGATAATTAATAAACATTAAAAAATTATGTAATCAAACAGAAAATTAAATTAACTGAAAATTATTAATTATATTTTAAAATATATTAAGCAATTAAAAAATATTTAAAAATTTTGAAATAATAAAACCTAAAAAAAACTTTGTAATGTTTTAAACTTTAAACTTAAATTAAAAATTAAAATCAAATTGAAAATTTTTTAAAAAAGCAAACTATTTTTATATAGTTAATTAATAAATTAATTTATAATTATTTACAATTACATTGATTCGTTTTAATGCAAGGAAGATAATTATTTTATATTTAAACTTGAATTTAAATAAATATAAAATTTTTCAGCTAAAATTGGAATTTTTTTTTTTTAACTATCATTAATTTATTAAATTTACCTCAAGTGAAAACTTTATATATACCAATCGATTCGTTTTCATGCAAGGAATACAATTATTTCATCTATAAACTTAAATTTAAATAATCACAAAATTTTATAGCCAAAATGTGAATTTTTGATTTTTTAACTTTCATTAATTCTTTAAATTTAAATTAAAACTATACTTTATATATACCAATCGATTTGTCTTGACGTAAGGAATACGATTTTATTATTTATAACCTTAAATTTTTCTATTTAAAAATTTTTTCGATAAAAAAAATTTTTTGGAAAAAAGACGATAAAATTTTTTTTTGCGTATTTTTTAAAATCCTTTTGTCAGATTTGAGATATTAATATGATAAATGAGCCTACCAAATTTTATCTAAATCCATTAAAACCTGTTAAAGTTATCGTCTAAACAAAAAAGGAATCCAAAAACACACATACATACATCCGGACAATTGATCAGGATCTCATATAACATGTTTCTATATAGAAAAAAATTTGTTTCCGCCACTTTGAAAATTTTTATAAACGAAAGCGACTACAAAGCTTCCTCCACGAGGAAGCAATAAATAGTTGGGGATAAGGATAATAAATTCTGTAATAATATAAGAAATCTACGTCAAATAAAAATACTGTGGAATAAAAATTTGTTTATAAATTAAATTAATTAATTTTATTTTATAATATAATTAATTTTCACTTTAATTAATTCTTAGTTAATTGTAACTAATGACTTTTATGGGATAATCATGCGCCCTTTTTTTTTTTTTGAGGATTTTTTCTTTCATAGAAAATCAAATTCTTCTATTGTTATCAGTTGTATAAAATCTCATAGAAAACCCCCATGACATAATACGCACCTGGATCAAAGTAGCTATACTGTTCAGAGGAGGGAGTCGTTGTCCTCGGAGTCGGTGTTCGTGAGCAACCAACAGTTTCAGCATGCTCAGTGTGGCGCGGAGCGCGTTGTTAGTCGGGTCTTTGTAGAGGTGATTTCTTCGTTTCCGGTATCACGTTGGCGTCGTTTCCGCCACGTGACGCCATTTGAAAAATGATCTTTTTTCAATTCCATTGAAGCAACATTATGTGAAAATTATTATGTTACAATTATAAAAAATAGAAAAAAAAAATTAAAATACAGTGCTTCAAATATTCAAAAATTGTTGTTTATATTTATATAGAAGAAGTGAAATGTATCCTTTACATTGGACGTTGAGCCTTGCAATCTTGGATTAGGAATATATATATATAGTCTTGGATCGACGAGACGAAGAGAAAGATCTTTGCGTCTTACTTCATCTCAAAGAGAATGTAAGTCAGACGAAACAGCGATGCCAGATCTACCTTTACCGGTTACATTGATGAATCATTATTTATGTCCTGTTGCATGGTCATCCTCAGCTGAAAGTCATTAAAGGAATTATGATCCAGGTGTGCTCTCAGCTTCAGGATGATTGAGTCTGACGGAAACGTTTGAAAATCACTTCCTAGCGACTTTTTTTTTACCCTGTTGATTAAGTAGTGCAAGTCAATTATATGTATTTGGGCTAATTGTCTCTGAAAAATGGGCATTTTTGAATATGTATTGGAAATTTATTTATTTTTTCATATGGTATTCACCAAAATAATATATTATTAATATATTTACCAATTTGGTTTTTTTTTCTTCTGTTCTTTTTGTTTATTTTTATGTACTTTTAGAACAAAATTTATGTTGGCAACAATGAGAAAACAAAACAAACTGCATATTATACAGAAATGTGCCTCAACTTCTGAACGTTTAAATGAATAGACAAATAATTCAAATGATTTGTTTACTATTTTTTTAGTTTCAAATTTTATTGTAAAATATTTATTTCTTTATTCAAAAATAAGGGCTGCAATGATTTAGATAATAATTTAATTATTAAATTTTAATTAAATTAAATATTAAATCATGATTTAAATTAAAAAAGTCGTAATTGTTAAAATTTTTTAAACATATATTAATATATTTTTTACATTCAATTTTGTATATAATTTAAAAATTCATCTTTTAAAGTTATTGACGAATACTCTACTGACATTTTAACCAAAGTCAGTTTACATTTAAAAAAAATTTTTTTTTTTTTTTAAACATGACTTTGAAGTATTTATTAAAAAATCTTTATGTCAAATATATCTTAACTTAAAAGCGAATATTTAAAAACGTATTGATTGATTTGAAAAATTTTACACTGAAAAAAAAATTATTTGATTTAAATACTCGATTACTTGACTATTATCAAAAATAAATATTTATTTGTATCAAATAATTATTATTTGAGTCAATTAAATGGTATTTGTTTCTCAAGTACAGAAATTATTGGTTCAAATACAATTTATTTAATTCAAATAAAAATTATTTGGTTCAAATAAATTTTTTTTTTCAGTGTACTATAAATTATTAAAATTATTGATGTTAGAAAAATCAAAAATTTCTTTCTGGATAATTTTAGTTTAAAATTTTTATATAAATTTTTTTTTCATTTTGAAAAATGTTACGTTAATTAAGTGAAATAAATTTAATTTAAATCAAAAAAGTCAGATTAAAATTTAAACTCTCTAAATCTGAATTAGTGAAAAGTGAGCTACTAATTTAAATTAGTAAGAATTTTCACTGATTTTTAGTCACTTTTTACTAAAACTTTAGTAAAAAAAAAAATTAAAAACTACTAAATCAAATAGTAAAATTTTACTAAAAATTAGTAAAAATTCTTACTAATGTGAATTAGTAGCTCAATTTTCACTAATTGAAATTTATAAAGAGAAAGATAGGTTTTTTTTAAATTATGATTTTTATCAGCCCAAATTAATAATTTAATAAAATAATGTATTTTTTCATTTTTCATTGCTATATAAATAGTAATTTTTTAAAAAAATGTATAGACCAAAAGAATTATTTCGTTTATTTAAACGTTCAGAACTTCAGGATCATACACAAAATACTAATTCAGATTTTTAACCTCAATTTGCGAGTTCTTAATCAGTGCTTTATTTTTGTCTTTAAAAAAATTTTTTTTTTTTAAATTGATAAAAATTGAAGAAAACTTTATTAGTCCACTGACTTTCGTCTAATAGTGGTTGCGACCAAATTTTAAAAAAATCTAGTTTTAATATATGTGATTTAATATATTTTTATAAAAAATGTAGCGATTTGAAATTGGTCAGTTAACTTCAAGTCTTTTAATTAACATTTTTAAATAAAAAATTTTGAAAATTAATATCTCCAAAAAGAAGCAAAACACCTGCGTAAAATTTTAATAGAAGGTAAAGAATATAATAAAAAATCTTTGTGCAAAACCTCAATTTTTTCGGAGCACCGACAAAAAAGTTATAAGTAAATAAAAATCTTGAGAATATTTAAATAAATTTTTTTTTAAAATCGTATATCATCTAAAAATAATAAATTTTTGCAATAATTCTTTCGTTCCTCTGTGCAGAATAAAGTGATTTATGTTTTTGGTGAGTTCCAACATTTAATTTTTAATAGATTTTTAATAATAGCGTTTTTAAAAAAATTGAAAAATTTAAGGTTACAAAATCACATTGTGAACCTCCTACTTTTGATATTTAATATTTTTAAAGGGAATAAAATTTTTACCATAATATTATGGTTAATGAACTCAGGGAATCATCGAGTTTCACATATATTAAAACTAGATTTTTTAAAAATTTGGTCGCAACCACTATTAGACGAAAGCAGTGGACTGACCCTTTAATAAAAATTTTTTACCATAATCTGTAATATAAATATCACAAATATAAAGAATTATAAACACCTTAAATTTGACGCAAGTGTTTAATAAATTAAAATTTACATTGCTAAAATCCACAACGTTTATGATTAATGGTTAGAAAATAATTTTTTTTAAAATGAAAAATTATAAAAAAAAATTTAGTTAAAAAAAAAACGTTTTTCTATAATATGTTTATTAATAATTGTAAGCATTAAAAGAAATATCTTCCAGACGAAAATTCATAGAAGTTTAGCTTAAAAAAATATATAATTTTTTTTTTAAAATCGTTGATGATCGTTGTGAACTTCAGTATCGTAAATTTAATCTTTGCAGTAAAATGACTAATTAAGAAAAATAGAGAATTTTTAAAATCATAAAAACTTTAAATATTGATTTTTTTTAGAAGATAACAGCAATTTTTTTTTGGGTTAGATAAATATAAAATTTAATTTTAAACTCAAAATAAAAAAAGACATAAATTGCAAATTATCAAGCAAACATTTTGTTGGGACAGTAAAAAAAAATTGTTTCAAAAATACTAATACAGGATAATTTAGGAAAATTTTTCTTACGGATGTTTAGATTAAAATAAAAAATTGTTATTACATTTGAAATATTGTACTTTTTTAAATTCTTTTTTTTATATATTTGAGAATATGATTTCACTCAAGGACTCATTTCTTCATTTCTGTGGATATAATATATATATATAAAATAAAAGGAAAGGCAGTGTTGATTACGTTCAATAATCCTACACACGTGTTATAAACAAGGTCTACCTGGATAGATAAAAATATAAGAGACATATTTTTTTTTTTTATTATACCTGAGAATTTGTTCTAGATTTATTCAATTACAAATGAAAATTTTATATTTTTTAGATAATTATATAATAATAAAACATTTTTATAATGATCGTTTTATTTGAAAATATTTCAAAATTATATTCTTATCAATTTTCAATTATACACTATTATTAAATGAATATTGGTGATTTAATTTTTTTTTCTAAATTAAAAAATAAATTGAAAATTTGCAATTATTGGACAAAAAAGAAAGAAATTTGAAGCAACGGGAAAATGCCTTTCTTTTGAGATCCAATCGTAATGCGCGAGCTTCCAACATTCTAACGGGAAATTACTTCTCATCGCGAAAAGAGACAAGTTTTTGTTTTATATATATAGTATAAAATAGTAGCAATTAACCACGGGATAAAAAAAAATTTCAATTAAAAATAACGTCATCAAAAATTGCTTTTGATTGTTCAGTTCGGCTTTTATTCTTAAAACTCTGAATAGTATTTTGCCTTTGATGAATTTTCCTTTTATTTTTTTTTTTTAAAGAAATTAAATAAAATGTAAAATCAAGTTTATATTTTGAATATAAACGCGACTTTTATAATGTTCTTTCTTTTATGCTAATATTTCTTCAATAAGTAGTTCTACATTGAAATAAAATGAATTTCAAATTTTATAAAAGCATTTTACTATATATATACTTAGGGAAATTGTGCGAAAATTTGAAATTTTCGTATGTAAATGAATTAAACGAATTCTAATTTTGCTTTTTAGTTCATTTTCACTGAATATAGAAAATTAATTTTATATATATTTTCAAATCATTCTCTAAATTGATCTAAAAAATTTTTCGATTCAAATTTTAATAATTCAAATCTAAATTGTAATTTTTTCAATTCAACATTCAATCAATTCTAATTTTTAATGGTCAAAAGAAATTTATTAATGAAAATTTAGTAATATTGCAGAATATTATAATAATATTACCGAAAATTTATATCAAATGCAAAATTTAATCAATCGAAACTCAAAATTAAAGAATTTTAATTGATTTAGGTTTAAAATTATTCGAATTTCAATTTTTAATAACAAGTTTTTTAATATCAGAGAAATATTGAAAAATTTATTCTAGTGGCAAAACTGTAAAAAGTTAAACAGTCGAGTATATTATTGTCATAGCTAAATTTTAAACATGTACATATTATATTAAATATTTTTGACACTACCTTTCATGAATTTTACAATTGATATGTAGATTTTCACAGATCCTTAAAATTTTTAACCAAATTTTTTCGTCTTTATAAATTTTTTTCTGATATTTCTTAAAATGATTTACTAATATCATTATAGTAACTTTGCTAAAATCTCACATTATAATTACGGCTAGGTGACAAATCTTACCATTTCAAAATGAATATTTTACAAATTAAAAACTATACAGAGAAAACGATTTTTTTAGTTCAACCATATACAGACAAACTTATATATAAATTTAATTCAATAATACATTTTTGTTGTCAATATATATTTTAGGTTAAGAATCATATCAAAATCTTATTGGCAATAATAAAATAATAAGTGGAACATCTGAATTATGGCACTTTTGCAGGGAATGGTAGCTTTTTTTCGATGCATGGCGGGGAACTAGAATAGAAAAATGCAGGGTGAAGCAGGTGTCAAAAATATAAAGATATGGCATATTTCGGACGTTCTACTTGAATTCCAGTGGAAATTTACATCCGCCCAGTCTGAATTAACCTTTAAGTTTAAATGAAATATAATTTTCATTAGGGATCTGAAATCATGACGTCACAAAACAATATGGCCGTCGACAACGTGGTCAGTTTGTGTCAAACACATGTGTGAAATCACAGTAAATTTCAAAAAATTGTTTGATAACGGAAAAAGAAAATGATCAGCATAGCTGAAATATGTCGTTTCAGTGTAATTCTACATTTTCGTGTAGAAATTTTACCGAAGGAGAAAAGGTTTTACGCGCAAAACATGTCATATATTGTGGAAAGAAATCATAACCGGCAAATTCCTTGTTTGATCCAAATAATGTAAATATAATCACTTTTTGTTTGAAATCTTCGGGAATTCGAGAAAACCCAGATGAAATAATAGATGAAATTAACGAGGGCAATATTGTAAATATTATTTTTTAATTTTCTTTTCTTTCCCACATAGCACGACTTCTTGCTGTGAGGTTAGTGTAAGGATATCTGTAGGGTTTGTAAGGTTACCGCGTAAGCCTACAGTAAACTTGAGGTCATCTTAAAACTTCCGCCATGACAGTAAGCTTACACAGTAAAGCTAAGGTTAGCTTACACAGTAAGGTCGTGGTAAGTTTACATAGTAAGGTTGTGGTAAGCTTACACGGTAAGGTTGTTGTAATCTTTCCGTAATTTTACTGTAAGGTTACTGTAAACATAGAGTAATATGAAAATATATTAAAAATAATTATATTATAATATATATTATATAATAATTTTTTTGTGTAAAAAATTATATATTTGGTAAAGTACTTCATGAACCCCAATAGGGTTTGTTAAATAAAAATTACTGCGCGACCGTATGTGCCATAGAAAACTACTGCGTATAAATATTAATAAAATTTATTTATTAATAACATTCTATATTTACAGTAAACTTATAGCAACCTTACAGTAACCTTACGGGAAACTTACAACAACCTTACGGTGCAAGCTTACCACAACCTTACCATATAAACTTACCACGACCTTACTGTGTAAGCTTACCTTAGCTTTACTGTGTAAGCTTACTGTCATGGCGGAAGTTTTAAGATGACCACAAGTTTACTGTAGGCTTACACGGTAACCTTACAAACCCTACAGATATCCTTACACTAACCTCACAGCAAGAAGTTGTGCTATGTGGGTTTCGACAATATAAAAACAATTAATATTCTAATTTATAGGTTATGTTTACTTATTTTTCATTACCATTGCAATTCGTGTTGAAAACTAATGAATCATTTTAATATTCGATGTTTATGCATGTTATATTTAAAATTATTGTTTTAAAAGGTCAACTTTCTGAATATTTATATGAGAATAATTATTTAATTTGGTAGAATTAAAGCAGAAATTTAAGTTATATGTTGACATAAAGGCCTGAGCAGAATAGAAACGTAATCGCAATCGTAAACGGAAGAATGAGTTAGAGAAGGATAGTCATATATTGTTGCTCTTCTCTTACTAATTCTCCCGTTTGCGATTACGATTCCGGTTACGTCTCTATTGTGCTTAGGCCTTTAGTTTTGCTTATGTTAGTTACTAAATTTTTACTAGAGCAGAGTGCGGTAGTTGACGAGAATTATGACAAATGTCGAAAGGGGATTTTGGCGAGTGGGGACAATGGAAACCTACCTTTCAGATCCCTATTGAAACAAATAATATTTTTAAATGAAAGTGATAGATATTTTACAATATATTAAAATAAATCTATTTAAATTAAGAATTTTTGTTTCTAAGTGTATCCTATACCATATTAGCCACGGTTGATGGTATATATTTTTTTCATTAAACTATTACTAATAAGTATTTATAACAATGTTAAAATTTTAATCAATATTGAACGAAATATTACAATTTAAAATAAAAAAAATTATTCAAATATTTCAATATAAATATAAACGGTAGATTCTAAAAAAAGTTCTCTTTATTGCAATTTTATTCCACTGCTTTTTATTTTAAATTGGAACCTGTTAAACTTGTTTTGTGAAATTAATTATATTTAAATAAACACATTTTATTGAAATCTACATGAAGAAATATTAAAATATAACTAGTATTTTTATTTCTCTTCGTCATTGTTGGAAATTTTATACTTTTCTTGGTCGGCTCTGTTTCACGATTGTTCCTCATATGCATATGTGTAGAACATTGTTGTATAACATTTATTATGTATAAGATAGATAGTAACGGGAGTTTTCAATTTGCTATGTTTTGAAATCTATATTATATACTAGTAAGGAGATTTAAAAAAATCAGTCTTTATTTAAAACTTAATTTGAATATAGATTTGTCTGATTTTTAACAATGTGTCACTAATTCTATACAGCAATCATTTTCCATCAGTTAAATAAATATGGAGTGAAGGTTACGGTTACTGAATCTTATCACAATTTAAATTTCACTCTTGAAAATGAAAGTTCATACATTACACATGAAGAAATGAGTTGCTTGAAAGCATTTTAAGAATATAGAACCGTTAGAGTACTGGTTTTGATATAATAATAAGTAGTTCAAATCATCTTTTCTAGTATCAAATATTGGGTCGAGAAATGAGAATAATGATTGTCTTATTCTCGCGTGCATATTTGCCCTCCGATACATCATCTCTCGCGTTAAATATATTCTGCGGCCTTATTTCTTTCATAACAATGAATTAATCTTGGTGCGTGTGTGTGTGTGAAAATAATGTTTTTTTACCGCTCAGTTTCTACAAACAGCGGCATTTCCTGTTTTTATCAACAATCCTTTTTATTATCCTCCGTAAATAACTTCAGGGCTATATGCCATCAATTTCCAGTAGAAAATGATATTTGTCGTTGTGATTTTAAGGTTCGTTTTTCATCTGTGACAGTTATATATATATGTATATTGATCAAATAAAAGTAAATATTTTTAGTTAGGGGTGTACACAGGGCGGGTTTTGAGGGTTGAAATCCCCTACGAAACATTGCTCTCTAAATTTGAATTACAAAGAAATCGTTCACTACACTTATAGAAAAAAGAATTTTTAATTTAAATATAGAGATCTGTTTAAACGATTTTGTTTAATAATTAAACAAAAACAGAATTAAATTATTTAACACAGTTTGTAAGTTTTATTTTAATATATGGAAAATGTCTATCACTTTCATTTAAAAATTTTATTTGTTTGAATGAAAATTATAATATGTTTCATGTAAACTTAAGGGTTAGTTTAAAATAGGCGCATGAAAATTTCCACTGAAATTCTAATAAAATGTCCGAAATATGCCATATCTTTATATTTTTGACACCTGCCTCACCCTGCTTTTCTCTAATCTAGTTCCCCGCCCTGTATTGAAAAAGGTTGGTTTCCATTGTTCCTACTTGCCAAAATCCTCCCTCGCCATTTATTATAATTCTCGTCTACTACCGTACCCTGCTCTAGTAAAAATGTAGTGACTTTATTGCTAAAATTAAAAGTTACTAAATTTTTACTAGAGCAGGGTGCAGTAGTTGTTGAGAATTATGACAAATGGGGACAATGGAAATCAACCAAAAAGCTTCTTAACCTAAAAAATTATTTTTCGTGTATCGTTCGGAGATGATTTTAAGTTCAAGTTTATTCTATGTGTATTAAATTTACTGTATTTTTTATCTGTTTATGCAAAATGCTATGATTTAAAGTTTTATTGATATATACCACAAAAGTTTTTTAAAGTGGAAAAAATACACTATATCAATTTGATAAAAATTAAAACGGAATCGTTATAGGTTTTTTCTATCATCGATCTTTGCATAATCCTCTTATATAGAGTTGAATCGAATAGTATTTCAAGGTATCATTTTGGAATGCAACGTTTTGATTCAATAATCATTTTTTGAGGATACGGTCACACTATCTCATGCATGCAGAAACATTTGGCCGTTCACACTTTAATGAAATCTAGTGAATGTTTAATAACTTTCTAGTTACAACCGAAATTTTTGGAAAATTACTAGAAAGTTACTAAACATTCACTAGATTTCATCGAAGTGTGAACGGCCAAATGTTTCTGCATGCATGAGATAGTGTGGCCGTACCTTTGATTTTATTATGAATTTTAAGAAAGAGAGAAGCAAAAATTATTTATACTGATCAGTTGAATCAGAAAAAATTTGTTTGAAAATAAATAAAAATACACTAATCTTTATTTATGATCGTCACAGCAGTTTTAAGGGAAGTTCATAATCACAATACTTAAAATTTTTTAATTATTTTCATGGTTCAAATGAAATTAAAATATCTTTTCAAAGCAAAGTTGGGTAGGATTAAATTTGGTCCAATAAAATTTTCGAAATGTGGTTGGCTGCCATTGTTCCTACTCGCCATTTATTTATCATAATTCTCGTCAACTACCGCACTCTGCTCTTGTGAAAATATAGTAACTTTATTGTAACTATTAATTTTAACAATAAAGTCACTAAATTTTCACTATAACAGGGTGCGGTAGTTGACGGTCACAACTTAGCTATCTAAGTAGGGTCGTCATGGTAACGTATAAGAGTGAGAGAAATATTGAATGTTCTTTATTTCTCTCATTCTTATACGTTACCTTGACGAACTTACTTAGGTAGCTGATATGTGGCCGTACCCTAACTATTTAGGCTGTGTTCACAATATAAAACATCCTACCCAACTTTGCTTTGGACGAACATATTTTGGACTCTTACTTCCCATACCTGTTTCATTACAAATGTCACCAGTGAATGAACACTTGGCAAAAAAAGTATTATAAATAAGGCTAAAAATTATTATTTCATATAAAAATTCTAAATTAATCATTTAAAAGGTTTCTTTTATTAAATTATATAGAAATTATGAAAAGTTAATTTAAAATAATTTGTCAATAATATAAATTTTAAAAAGATACCCGTTTTTGCTGGTCTATAGAAGATAAATTCTAGTTACACTGTAGAAAGCACATTCAAATTTGAAACATGTATTTTAAATAGAATTAACTATAATAATCTTGGTAATCATTCATTCATTCATTCATTCCGTCCGGACCCCTGCTGGATTTTCGGTGACAGAGAAAGGAACAAGTTATGGAGAGAGAAAGATATATCTTTATTTTGCAAAAAATGAGGGTTCGCTTGACCTGCAATCTTTTAAAGAGGATTAATTAATAACTCTGAGGACCCAGGTAATAATTTCTTTCTCCCTTTATTACGTGAAAAAACTATAAAGAAAGTCTAAAACTGAATAGGTAACGCATACCTTTCTTTCTTACACCAAGGAATATAACATAAGTACTTCTTCGTTTAACATTACGTTTCTCTATCTAGACAATTCAAAATGGCATAAGATCACTTTTTTTCAATTTTATATATTTTTGTCCACTTTTTGGTATTACCATAAAGTTTGAACTCTTTTCCACATAATGCATATATTCTATTTAAATTATATTGTGATTAAATAGAAAAATTTCAAGTTTTTGGAACTTGATACATTTTTCTTGTTTTCAAGGTTTGTGTTAAACAGTGGGACACCTATTATTAAATAATGAATATTTGTTTCAATAATAATATTCTGCTTCATACTTTATAAATATATATGTTTTGCATTAAATAACGTTAACAAATGTTGCAAAACACTTATATTTTAATAATATTTTACATTTTTATAATACGATGTCAAGTTTCATATAAAAAATTGTTATTATTTTTTTTTACGTTTACAGTACTGCTGATCATACGTCATAATTTCGTCATAACATAAAAACAATTTGGAGGAAAATTTGAATAGTCGTTCTCTTATCAAGTGTTATTTTTCAAATGTTGCCGAACAATAATTGTAATAATTATAAATTTTGAATTTTTTAATGTTTTTTAGCATAAAAAATCACATTTTTAGTCGCTGTGTAAGTATAAATGCGCATGCGTATAGATAGTGTGTTGTCATAAACATGGTTTACATTTAAATTTTGGTCGAGTTTCTTTAGTAGTTTTTCAGAAAATTAAAGTGACCTACTGTTTAAACTGTCCCACTGTTTATCACTCTCCCCTACCTGTATTAGAGCCCCAGAAAATTTTAATAAAAAAATTTAAAAATTATTACCTGGCCCCTCAGAATTAATCTTCATTAACAAAGGCTCTATTGTCCAAGGATTGGTATTGTTTGTGGTAATTGTTCTGAGAGTCTAATACTGGTATATACATATTTTTTTTATTTTGAAAACAGAAAGAAAGAAGAGTAAGATTTTTAGGCGAAGATATTCTTATGTTATTTTGAATCCTCTGGATAGAGAAATGCAATATTAAATGAAAATTATATGTTATATTCCTTGATGTGAGAAAGAAAGATATACATTACCTCTTCAGTTTTTGACTTTTATCTTTACATTTCCTTGTGATAATACACGGAAAAAATTTCGAGACGTCGGACGTGCCGATGTCAATGTAAACCTACTGTACATTTCATTATGTACTCAGAGTTAATCTTCATTAACAAAGGTTCTATTGGCCAAGGGTTGGTACATCTTTATTTTTCTATATAATAAATGTGAAAAAAGAAATTATTACCTGGGTCCTCAGAGTTAATCCCCATTAACAAAGGTTCTATTGTCCAATGGTTGGTTTTTTTGTGGTATTTGTTCCGGGGTTTTAATACAGGTATAAATACGTATATATGTTATTTGTAATGAACTACTGATTACTCATATAAGAGTGTCCTTTTTGCACTTATTGGCTGATCAGTAGTTACTGATTCATAGTTACTCATAGTTCTCTCATTCTTTTGGATATTTGGTAGTTTTAATGGATAAAAGGCAAAATTGGTTATATTGGATTAAAGGCAAAATTGGTTATATTTAGTAAAAGGTAAAATTAATTGTATTGAATTAAAGGAAAAATTGCTTATTTTTAATAAAAGGTAAAATTGGTTGTATTGAATTAAAGACAAAATTGGTTATTTTTAATAAAAGGTAAAATTGGTTGTATTGAATTAAAGACAAAATTGGTTATATTAGAGAGAGTGAGCAAAAGGGTTAAAGATATTTAGATTTTCATCAATCAAAAATAAAATTAAACGAAGTATACTATGGCCAACATAAAAGAGTATGTTATTTTAAGTGATAAAGATTTAAAAATTATTGAAAATAGAAATAAATTGTTAAATTACATGCATATGTACAAATTTGAAGAATTATTAAGAAAAGATTCCAATTCATTTTTCAATGTGCAAAGTACTTTGTATGTACAAATGCTTGATTTTATTGTCCCAATTAGAGAAGGTGTTAAACATATTCAAATACTTTTTAGCGGTAATAACAATTATGGTCACTGAATTTATGTTTATTACGATAGAGTAAGGCTTTATATTTTTGATAGCCTTAATGAGAAGTGTTTAAATGTGCATCAAATAAAATGTTTAATTAGATTGTTCCCTTTTAAACCAACAGTAGTTTTTGAAGCTGTTAATCAACAACTTTTTGGTAGTGTTTAGTGTGGAGTATATGCAATAGCATTTGCAACATCTGTATTATTTAACGTAATGCCAAACCGTGTAAATTATGAAACTGATAATAACAAAATGAGAAACCATTTTAAGTCAATGTTTGAAAATAATCGCTTAAATCATTTTCTGGCAGTAAGAACGTCTCACAATAGGAATTCGATAATAGAGAATAATTAGAACCGTCTTTTCATAAATTGAACTTAGGAACATAAAAATTATATTTTAAACTCTTGTTCTGTTTTTAATACTTTGAACAGTAATAATATTAACAGAGTTCTATTAACACAATATTTAAAAATTAAACATTCTCTAAATGACACTAGTGAAATGAAAATAATTCGTACAACTGATAATAATGTGAAAAAAATTTCACCACATGAATATTTAAAAATGAAGAATTTTCTGAGTAAAGAAAATGATAAAAAGATAATTCGAGCAATTAAAGAGAAGGGAAGAAAAAGGGAGGCAAGGCGCGAAGTTACATATGAGTAGAAAATAATAAGACAGGAGAATGAGAGATTGAGAAAACGTAATCGTAATAAAACAGATATAAAAAAGAAAGAGCGCAAAAAAAAAATTGACATGCAAAAAAAAAGAAATTATCTATAAAAACTGAAGATGAAAAGAAAATACGCAAGGATTAAAATTTGGCATGTAGGAATATTGGAATAAAAAAACTGCAGGAGTTGCAATAATGTCTTTTAAAGATTTCAATGAAAGTAAAGTTCCACAGAATTATTTAGGTTTAATAAATGTAGAATGTAAGTTTTGTAATGCGTTACATTTTTTGTGTGAAAGGCCGTCACATAGATCATATAGATACATCACCGAGGAATGTCCCCGTGAAGAGGACATTATGATATCGCCTGAATGTCACAAAAATATTGCCGCTTGATATCAGCTTGACATTCGAGCAATATTCCTTGCTACTTGGGTGGTAGATCCAATATAAAGAAATTTTTTTTACATTTCTAATATTAAATTTTTTTGAAAAAAAAATGAATAAAAAATATGGTTAATGCACACTAGCAACGTAGTCGGCCGCTTGCGGACGACAAAGTTGCTAGTTTTTTAATAAAATGTGCAAAATATGTTACCAATAAATTTTGTAAACTTCAAAGTTTTATGAAAATTTTTTACAAAAAAATATTCATATTAAAATATATCGAAAACAGCTGTCAGAGTAACTCTAATGTTAGCAATCTTTGTGTCAACAATATTTTCAGATTATATTTAATATTTTTATATGCAAGACTAATTTCAAGATTTTAACAATTAACTTTATTAATTAATACTTCCATTTCAAATTTTTAGTATATTTATAATAAATAAACTGCTTAAAAATAATAAGTGTTCATTCACTGGTACAACTTGTTCATTCACTGGTGTTTTCGTCAATATTTTATTTTTTTATTAAATATTAATTTTTGGATATTTTATTTAAAAAAAGAAAAATATGTGACGCTCCTCGAGAGAAGGGACCTATCCCCGAAATAACATTAGGCTCAGTTTTCCGTGCACCGTACATGAAAACTAAGCCTAATGTTATTTCGGGGATAGGTCCCTTCTCTCGTGGAGCGTCACATATTATCAATAAATTACTATTTAAAAATAAGAAATAGTCGAAAGTTAAGAAAGTCACTAAGTGTTCATTCACTGGTACATATTTACCCTATTAATTGCATTAAATTAATTAACAATGCATAAAAAATATTTATCAAGTGCAATGTTTAAATTTTCTTCATTTATAATTAAATTATTAAATTGTTGATAGTCATTTGAACCATAAAAATAATTACAAATTTTCAAGTTTATGAACTTATTTTAAATCTAGTAATAATGGTTAGTGTATTTTTATTTATCTTCAAACAAATTATTAATGTAGATTTTTTTTTGTTTACGACAAAACCAATTTTTGAACGTAACTGAAGTAGGTACTTCATCTTCGTATTTTTGACCATGTTGAAACGAGTGCTGAAGTTCACAACGCTTATGATAAACGATTTTTAAAGAAAATATGTATATTTTGAATGAAAAATTCTTTGAATTTTCGAGTGAAATTTTTTTTTTACAATGTTTATTGATGAGAAAATTATAAAAAAAAGAATTTTTGTACATAAAACGTTGTAAATTTTTGTCTTAAAATATAATTTGTTTTCTAATTGTTGATCATAAACGTTATAGACTTCAGCATCTTTACTTTTGGCATTTGTTGTTTAAAAATAAATCATTTGTGATAATTTAAAATTATTCAAGTAAAGTTTGAGTATAAAATTACGTATATAATTATAGAGTATATTAGTGATAAAATTAATCATCAATCGATTAATTTCTATAAATTATAAAGGACATTATTATTTGTCATAATATATGTTACTAGTGGATAGTAATAAATTTCACATATATAGAGTAATGAGCGTTTCCCATAATTAGTATTGTTGAATTGTATATATATATATATATACAATACATTGGTGAGGCGATAAAATCCATCGACCTCGCTTTGTGAGAATTGACTAACAGGACCTATCATTGTTTGTTTGCAGCATAGCAGTATATTGTAGCAACACAGAGAAGCATAAAGCCGGTTTTTCGAACCTGTCCAAAGATAATAATATGAAGATTTGAGCGGGTGTATATACAAAGGTGCATTGGAACAAGGAAAAATTGAAGCGTCAAGTATTATAGAAGAGGATCCAAGGAATCATATATACTCATTGGGGATTTCATGTAGAACGAGATGACAAAAAGTTAAAAAAAAAAAAAAAAAAAAAAAGTGTATAAATTTGGAAGTCGTGTTATTGAGCCACGGGAAAAAAAAGTGTCGGAAGCAGTGATGCGTTCTAACAGTGCTGTACCAAGTGAGATGACTGGTTCTTTGGATTGTAGATAGCATTAGTGGTGTATGCGTGAAGGTCAATGCATGCTACGCCACTGGCCTGGGCCCACGTGACCAGGGGGCCCGTAATGTCCCCACGAGAAGGCCGATGGGCCCGAGCATTGCACCTGGTTATTCTGCTGGTCATGTGGTTGACGTTCACCAATGCCTGGCCTCTCCAACCGGTACCACCACACAAAGGTGAGTCACTGTCTCCTTATATGATCTCTTTTCTTACGATGAAAAAAAAAAACACCTCTTTGTCTAGTTGCGCGAAAATAGTACGGGGGAAATTGTTTCTTGTATCATAGTCCAGTCAAGTTAGCATTTTTAAATGTTTTATTTTAGGAGCGCAATTTTTTATTTTTTTTTTCTTAAACCCTTCATTGTGGGGTAAAAATTAAGTACCTAAATTTGTAATGTACTTTGAAATGAGCCAAAAGTTCTGAACGTTCAAATGAACGAAATATTTTTTTCAATCTATAAATTATTAAAAATTATGATGGCTATGTAAAATAAATCGTTAAATTAATAACTTCTTTTTAGATATTTAAAACAATATTTTATATAATAAAATTCATACTTAAAGAAGTTGTAAAAAAAATTTCGTTCATTTGAACGTTCAAAACTTTTGGCTCATGAACTCCTATGGGAATCTAAAATTTTTTATGAAATAGGCACAAAAAATTAAATTTTTAAAAATTACGACCTTCTATTACATTACAATATTTATTATTTATTAATTTTAGTAATAACATTTCTAAAAATATTTCTTCTAGACGGAAAAAAATAGTTCGCGAAACTTTAGTAAACTAGTTTTTCACTTTTGGACGCGGTCCCAAAGTTTGGAAATCTTTCATTAACTTTTTCCAAGATTTTACAAACGTTCATCACTCTCATTCATGACAATCAATGTCTCCGCACGCGTACAAAATTAAGTTTGTGGAATCTTGAAAAAAGTTAATGAAAGATTTCCAAACTTTGGGCCCGTCCAAAAGTGAACAACTAGTTTATGAAAGTTTCACGAACTATTTTTTTCCGTGATAGGTACTCTCTAAATCTGAATTAGTGAAAATGTTTACTAATTTGAATTAGTGACTTACTTTTTGCTTCTGAATTAGTAAAATTTTACTAATTATTAGTAACTTTAACTAACAATTAATAAAATTTAACTAATTCTAAAGCAAAAAGTGAGTAACTGATTTAAATTAGTAAATATTTTTACTAATTATCAGATTTAGAGAGTACTTTTTCCATCACTGAAAAAAAATTCTAGTTAAAATAACCAGAATTCTGGTTATTCCAACTAGAATTCTGGTTAGGGTATATTTAACATTTTGATTCTAGTTAGGTTAACCAGAATTCTGGTTATTTTAACGAGAATTCTAGTTAATGCAACTAGAATTCTGGTTAATTTAACTAGAAAGTAATGTTAAATATAGCCTAACCAGAATTTTTTTTTCAGTGATGACTATACACTGAAAAAAGGGTTTGGTATTGACAACCAAACGTTTGGTTGGTATCAAAGCAACCAAACGTTTGGTTGTCAATAACAAACCTTTTTTCAGTGTAAGAATAATATATATATAATAATAATAATAATAATAATAATAATGAAATTCGATTATCACATACGTTGAATGGGTTAGGATTCAACTTCGTACCATTTGTCAAATTTTTTAAAAACACATATTTTATTAAGGCCATCCGAGAAAAATCCCTAACCTAAAAGTGTTTTCCCTTGCGAGATATTACTCGTAAATAACTTGAAATATCTTGTTCGGATTTGTCGGATTAATTAGATAAGGGCGAGCTGATTAAGAATCATCTCCATTTTGACAAGTAATTTTGTAGAAAAGTATTGAAAATCGTGGTTATAAAAGTTGGATTTTTGACAGAAGTGGGGACAGACATTGAATCTATGTGTCAGTATGGCCTAGAAGGTGGCGCCATTTCTAGCTAGTGGCCGCTGCTGAACTAACTTACCCCAAATTACTCCACTTTAAATCTTTAATAAAATAATTTCCTCACAATATTATTGCAAAAATGGAGAAGAGTGATGAACTCAGTGACCCTTTCTTTATTATTCCTCCAAATGCCAACTCGAAATACTTTATCCTTTAAAGATGAGAAGAAATTTACGAATCCACTTTTTGTCAATGTTTAAACATTTTTTTCAATAATTATTTATCAAGATTATGCAAAATTCCGAGAAGAGCCCACGGCAGGGTACCTTCCTCTATTATTTCCAAAAAATTACAATCTAAAATATTCTATTTTTTTCAAATGAGAAGAAAAATCTACAAAACCATTATTTTCTCCCGGATGTCCTTAAACAATTTTTTTCTATTGATCCCATTAAATGTCCATAATATCTCATACGGAAATGAAAGTAGAAAAGTTAAGCTTTATTTTCATATAATTTTGATGAAAATCGACGAGGGGGTGTTTTGAGATATTAAGGAGTTTAATATTTCAAATTGGAATTTCATATACGAAACTATAAGAATTATTTTTTAGGCAAAAAATTATAGAATTTTTATTTTAAAAAATTATTTCTTAAAAAATCGTTTATCATAAACGTTGCGTACTTCAGCTTCGTGTAAAAAAAGTAATAATTTACAAAAATTTTCGTTTAGAATCAATGAAAATTAAGCCTATGGTCATTATATTATATCTTATGGCTGCTTCATCTGAAATCAAAGAAACCAAATATTTTTTGTTAGTAATAATAATTGAACTAAGGATTTAAAAAAAAATAGGGGTAAACGGTACAGTGATTGCCAGTATAAGCAAAAAGGGGATATATTTATACAAATTACAAATGTTTAATTATCGAAATGAGAAATGAAACCATTTGTAAAGGAATTAAAATATTCCATTAATCTGAAAATAATAATGAATTGTTTATTTAATATTAGTATAAATTTAAAAAAAAAATAAAAAAATTTTCACATGACAGAAAAAATAGTGATTGTCATTATTTTTACAGTGATTGACCATCAATTTTACAATGATTGCCCACTAGACATAAAATAGTAATGTAAATTATAAATTTTGCATAATTTATTAAAGAATGAATATAATTTGAAATTAATAAAGAACAAGTAATTTTTAAAATAATTTTCTTTTATTAACAATAATAAGATTCATTAAATATGACTTTTAAGTGTAAATAATACTATTAACCTAAAAAATTGGGAAAATTGTCAAATCTGACTCAATTGTAAAAATAAAAATTATTTTTGGCTATTTTGATTTGATATAATGATTACATGATTTTGAAGTTTTTCATTGCTTAAAGAAGCATATACGAAACACCTTTTTTTACCTTCGGCATTTTTTCGATAGCCTAAAATCATACTTCATATTAAAAAATCGTTAATAAAATATTACAAATCATTCTAATACATGCTGCGGCTCTAATTACATCTTTATTTTAAAAAGTTAATTCACCAAATATGAAAAAACGTCCAAACATTAAAAATACTTATCTCAAAAAAGTCTTGAAAATAAACGGTTAATCACTGAAAAATGACATAATAACCAAAAATTAAACATTGCCCGGGTAGGGCAATGACTGTTATTTGTTATTAATTGCAAGATAGTAGTTGTTCTCTATAATTTTCAGTAAATCGAGTCAAATTACGTTAAAACAAATTTTTTTACTTATTATTAAACTTATTTTCATGCATATAATTAAAAAATAATAATGATATGTATAATTTTTTCGTTAAAAAGTCAAAGAAAGTATCACCACTAACCTTGCAAATTTACAACTAAATTGACAAAATTTCAAAGAGCTAAGGATACTGTTCTCGAAAAGCGCTATTATTTTCATAATAGTGAGTCGAAGAATAAAAATCTTTTTACACTATTAGCAGAATATTCTGTAGAATTTGTATAAATAAATAAAACAAAATATTATATGTAAATTTCGTTATTATTTCTGTTTGTAATGTAATGGTGGCAATCACTGTGAGGGGGGTAACAACTGTACCGCTTACCCTTTTCAAATTTGAATTTTCGGCAGCGTTATTTTGTCAAAAAATTACGATTTTTAGATATTTTCAGACCATATGTAAAAGATGTTGTAATCGACAAAAAAGAAACATCGATACTGATATCCATATAATATCTTGTAACGTAAGAATTTCATTGTAAAAGGTATTTTTAGGTTGCATTTAATGAATCATATATTTCCATTTTTCATTGTTAAATTTTTTTTTATATAATATAGAGAAAAATAATATTTTTATTAATAATCATAAAAATGTCTGTTACAAAGAAGAACAAAAAAAAAATTGAACAAGAAATGATTGAATTTACCAGACAGTTTGGTATCAGAGAATTTTTATTTGTATAGGGTCGGCAAAAGAATGGAATTCTGCCAAAATTGCATAAGGTTGGAAAATTGTGAGAGAGATAGAGACTAAAAGAATAAAAAGAGAATGAAGTTGAAAGGAAAAAAAAAAGTGAAAAGAGCCAGACGGTATAGACGATGAAAGTACTGAATGTCATCATGCACGTGTTTCTACGACAACTTTTGATTTGATGGTCTCGTGTAGGTGTATTAGCTAAATTTAAAAATGAAAGTGTATAGTAAACGAAAAATGGAGAACTCTCATTTTTTTGTGTGTGTAGGAAGCTTTTATACTTCTTTTTTTCCTTAAAAACTTTAATATCTATTTTTTGAAGAATAATTATTTACTCTCTAAAAAAAATAGTTTTAAACACTCAAAAGAATGATATTTTTTCTAAATTCGAACAAGATTTATTTTAAAAAAATTATTTTATTTAAAAATTAGTCCTTTCTCTTGTAGAACATCACTGAAAAAAAATTTATATTTGGTTCAAGTAAATATTTATTTGATAATAATAGTCAAGTAACCGATTATTAGAATCAAGTAAATATTTTTTTCACTGGTATTATAAAAGAAAAGAAGGTATTACATTGAAAATAGAAGAAGTCATTAACTTGAAATGAACAGAAGATAAAAGTACATCTAATTTATACGGAAATCGATTTCTGCTTTAACTCTGTGATTGTATATCTAAGGAAATCAATCACGTAATAGAATTTCGTTGTGTTCGAAGCAGCAAAAGACGTTTGAAGTGGGAAAACAGAAAGTGGCACAGTCGGCACCAGATGTGGTGATCCGTGCAAAAGACGGTAAAGGCAAAAGAATAAAATGACGTTCACCATTAAAAAAAAAAAGAAAGAAAAAAAATGCCTGCACAGAACTCCGTCCATTGGACAAACAAACAATAGTAAATAGTTGTTCACAAGCATTCTACAACAATTTTAACACTTTTAGAATCAAAAAAAAGTTAAATGTTAGTTTTGAAAACATATCGTGAGAAAAAAATGAAAAAAGTTCATATTCCCTCTTGCAATATGCAACATTAAAATTTTTTTAAAAAAATGAGGAAATTATTCTTTCAACAGTTTCTTTTATTCGTATATATAGCGTCATTCTTTTGTTAGGTTTGACCCATATTTAAAAAAAAATTTTAGTTTTATAACTCTTAGGTGTATATAACTGCTGATTATGTTTTATTGCTTCTGTTTTGTTTCTTAACGCATTTTGCACTTTTTTTTAAAGGGAAAAAAATATCATAGAGAAAAATGAATTTTTACATTGGAAAAACAGTTTTAAAACCAGATTTGTTTAACTACAACAAATTTGGTTTGCTGTTGAAATAGATTTTTTATTCTATTTTTTAATTTTATTCATAATTTTTTGGGAATTGTTTCGGGGAAACTGAAAAATTGACATAATCCAGTTTTATTATTTTCTATACTAACAATTCGATTGTCAATGTAACAATCCTTATTTTAACAACTCTTATTAAAAAAAATTTTAAAAAGAAAATATTTTTATTAGAAAATTTTCAGTAACATAATAAATTAATAAGAAATTGCAAATCATTTTTGGAAATTATTACGTGAGCACGATATATCCATAATTATAACTAAAATGCCAAAGTAATTATAAACGTGAAAAAAAATTGTTCTGTTTACATAAAATTTTCTTAACTATACCCGAGATTGAAGTTATTAGTTGTTAAGTAATAGATACACTTGTTAGAATAAATAAATTCTGTATTTTCATTTCTCAGATATTATTGAGACAAGTTTTTTTTTAGAAAATAATATTTTACTATTTTAAATGCGTTTACAAATTTTACAGAAAATATTAAATTTTTTCTAAAAAATTTTATTAAAAATTTTATTTAAATGGACAATAGTTTTCAATTGGATTTGTACAATGCGCAGGATTGCATGAATATTCTCCACATAAGACGTGTTAGAATTTTTGTGATTTCGAATTAAAAATTATCGAATTTTTTTCGGAATTTTTATTAAGCACAATTTTATAAAGTAGATTTTATAATGAACCGAATTTTCATATCGGACAACGCCATTTTGTTTTTTCAAAAAAATAATAATTTTTGTTAATTAACTTAATTTAATATTTCTGGATAAAAAATTTAATTTTAAAATTAACTTAATTTGAATAATCTATTATTTAAGATTTTTAAAATTGTTGTCAGAATTTCTTTTTCTTCTGGCCTTGAACAATTGTTCTTTTTAATTACATGTAACTTTGTTGAGCTTAATAATGTTTTTTTGAAATTCTAATCCTATAATTATAATTTTTTCAAAAAAATTTTTGCACCATTTAGCACAAATAATCAGAAAATTTATTTTTTTAAAAAAACAAAATAGCGTTACTATAATTTTCTACAAGTTATTATATTTTCTTTTAATTTTCTTTACATTTTTTTAATCTAAAAAATATAACGCATATACAGAATTTGAAGAATAAAAATTAAAATGCAGAATGTTAAAGAGTGAAAACTTGAGTGTAACATTGCAGTGCGTATTAAAATACTTTTGTATGCATATATATATATATATTATCACGAGTATATAATACATATATAAAGTAAGTGAATTAATTTTCTTTATGTATACGTGCAGTATTTTATTAGAGAAAATAAATTACGGTCTATGTCACTGTATATATATGATAAAAGTAAAATATGCACACGCAGACGAGTTAGAAAAATAATTAAATTACGCTTCATAGCGCTTTTGTGGTGGTGACAGGATTTAGCTTTTAACCACTGAAGCTGTAGGAAATGAGTGACCATAGAATTGCAGCTATATGTTGACGAATGCGCTCTTGTAACGTGGTGATCATCGCCTTGCATTATAATAGCCATTGAAAGCATTGCGGTGCAATTACATGAAATTTGTACGCATGAAATGCACAAACAGAGTCCAGATGGCACAAAATTATATGTTAAGCAGCCAACGTATAACTGTATAAAGAAAAATAATTTTTATTTAACTATAATTATTTAGAAAAATATTTTCTTTTTTTTTTATGTAAAAGTTTAAAAATAATGTAATTAGTTTTTTTTTATCATAAACGGAAGGTAGTACAGTTTTAATATATTCAAGGCGTAGTGGTAGGTAAAAAGATTCAAAGTGGCTGTATGGTTAGAGTACATGGCTAGCGTCTTAAGAGTCCTGGGTTCGATTCCCCATGCGTGCGAGATTTTTCAAAATCAAGTGTTCTATACAGAGTGTTTGAAAAGTATTAAAACGGTCAAATATCACGAAAAGTATGTAATTTTGAAAAAAATTATTAAAACAAAAGTTGCTTAGGGTCCGGGGTCCAATGTATCAACCCACAACAAAAAAAAGTTTAAATATGGGTCCTTAAATTTGGCTACGGATCCAATGTCTTGAGTCTCAAAATATGAGTTAGAAATAAAAATTTGTAAAAGCTGTCAATTATTTTAAAAAAAAATTGAATTTTTTCAGTATTTCGATTTTTATTATTTTCCATTGTGCTCTTAATTTGGGAATATGAGCCAAAAGTTTTGAACGTTCAAATGAATGAAATTTTTTTTTCAACTTCTATAAGTTAGAATTTTATTAAAAAATATTGTTTAATTATCTAAAAAAGAAGTTATTAATATAATAATTGTTTAATTTACTGTTTTATTTTAAATTGCCATCATAATTTTTAATAATTTATATAGATTGAAAAAAATATTTCGTTCATTTGAACGTTCAGAACTTTTGGCTCATGGGAATCACAGATACATTTTGTTTTATTGTTGTGTGATAAATTCTTTTTACTATGAGTTTTTTTTTTTGTTGATGAATAAATTTTTTTTTTTTTATTCATCAGGTAGTTTTAGTTATAGATTTCACGTGTGAAAAATGTTGATTTGAATTTTATTTTCTGATTTGAACCACAATCTAATTTTGAAAGTTCATTCGCTTTATAACGTGGGATGATGTGTGAAACCCACATATATATATGAGGTCATTAATCTTTAATCTCAGGTTAAAGATTTTCGCTTCCTGGTATTCATGAATATTTCTCTTGTTTCTCTATATAGAAAATAAGGAAAAATTAAAATTTATATTTAAATTAATGGTAAATATATTAAAATCTTGTTTTAATCAATATATATAATGTAAGATTATCGTCCAAATGTTAAACTTTATATAGAAGTTGGCTTATTATTGAATTTTAAATAATGATATTTAACAAATATATGAATAAGGGTAAAAGAAATAAATGGATATTTGAAGTAAATTCATCTAAATTTATCGGTTAATGAAAGTTCAATGATATTAGCTATATCGGATAAATTGATTAAGCATGATTCTTACTTATCATGTAGTATTGAGAGGGGGTGTGGTGTAGAGATAGAAATGATTTCAGAGTGAAAGGTAAACAGTACTAAGTGCTGGGTAAGCTATAATATGCACCCTTATTATACAGATATAGCCCTAATGTTCAACAGTGTGTAAATCATCTTCCTGCATTGTGGAATATATACCATCATTTAATTGATTGATATTAATTTATTAATATAACATAGAAATGTTCTAATTAACATTTTCATTATTAAATAAAATTTTTTATTATTCTCTCTCTTAATTTGAATCAGTGAAATTTCACTGGTGAAATAGCTAGAAGTCGGTTACTGAATCATTTAGTGAAATTTTCACTGAAAATCAGTCATATATCACTGATTTCCAGTGAAAATTTTACTAAATGAATCAGTCAATCTGTTTTACCCATTACCGATAATACAGATTGACTGATTCATTTAGTAAAATTTTCACTGGAAATCAGTGATATATGACTGATTTTCAGTGAAAATTTCAGTAACCGAATTCTAGCTATTTCACCAGTGAAATTTCACTGATTCAAATTAAGAGAGCTCACTTCAAATTTTTTTTTTTTAATTAAAAAAATTCACCTCCATGAAGTTGCCGTCGACGCACAGCGCCGAAAATTGTTTTTCACAGAATCAAAAATGTGAAATTATTTTTTTAAGATTTTCGGTTCAAATAATGCCTTGAGAAATACTTTTCAAGTTATTATATGAACCCAAAACCTATTTAAAAATGATTGGATATCATAATCTCAAAACTGAAATAATAAAAACAGACAAAAATCGCAATTTTTATATAAACAATAATAGATTATTTTATTTAGTGAAACATTCTCTACGATATCATAAACTTTTTTCAATTGTTGAAAGTATGTTGTTAAATAATTATCAACAATACAAGTTTTATTAATTAAATAATTTTTCAACAAAATATACTTTTAATAACTGAAAAACATTTTCGATTGCAGAGAATGTTTCACTAATTAAAATATAAGCTATTGTCTATAAAAATTGGATAGAAATACCGATTGTTGTCTGTTCTGAAAAAAAGTTGAAATGTTAAAAGAATAATAATTCTTTAACAAAAAGATTTTAATTCAAAATAATATATTCCAAAATGTGTATTAAAAAGGCATTGTCCGTAAATTAGAATTAAATAAATAACTAAATCATCTAAAATTGTTTAAAATTAATTTTTTTAAAAGTTTTGTTTGTGTTAAAAACCATTTTTCAGTTTTGAGGATATGTTAAGGCCTTCATTGTCCTTAAGAATTTAAAATTATATTTACAAAATTTTTCCAATCTAATTAAAAAATTTTATTTCAATTCTAAATATAAGAAGATAATTAAAAAAAAATTGACAAAATATAAATTTAATTTATACACGGAAAAAAAGATTTACTTGAACTAGCGAAAGTTTTCTCTAAAATAACGAAAGATTTAACTGAAACAAGTAAAACTTTTGCTACTAGAGTAAAACGTTTCGCTGTTCCGCAGGTAAATTTTTTTTCCGTGTACAGTAAGTTAAAATTATTACCTATATTTTTTACAACAATGTTATTAAAATTTAGATTCTCGTAGGGTTTCTGTAGGATTTTCGCTAAATTTTAATGGAAACATTTTTATCAAGACTCGAGCGTCATTAAAAATGCCATTTAATTTTTTTTTAAATTTAGAATAATAGATTATTTGTTAATACTTTTTACTTCTAAATATTTAATTGTCTGTACTTTTCGTTTTACTATATATTTACTCTAAAAGTCTTAAAACTATATAGTTTCAACTTAGGATTAATGATGAAGTTTCGAATATTGAAACAATGAATAAGTATTCTTCTTGCTCTTTATAAAAGTGCAAAGTTTTCCATTTTACAAAAGTTTGGAAATATTTAGCTCGTTTTAAAATTATATAGACTTTAAAAAAAGATAATTTTTCTGGAACTTTTTTTTTTTGTTTCAAACAAAATTGAATATTCTCCAGACTATACATACTACTTTGGAAATATAAGTATATATAATTTTTCTAATTGATTCATTTTATGCAGTTCAATTTTAAATTAGGATTTAGAATATACTTTTTTTTCATTTTCTTGGAAAAAGAAGTGAAAATTTGTTTCATTAATTTGCTTTGTTTAATATTTTATTTATATGAAATTATTTTCGATCATACAATCAATATTGTTGTCAAATTATGGCTCACTAGGGGTATTATCTCACACCAATTTTCTACCTTCGGCGATCGCGACACGATTTGCCTAGTTCTGCATTATGAGAGAGTTCATTATATGTAACAATTTATGACCTCATTTCGATATCCAAAACCATATTGAGTTTCAATATAGGCGAGCTTTTATTAACAATTTGGTGTCAAATTTAAAAATTCATCTATTTTACTTTTTCTTTTTTTTTGTATTTCAACATAATTTCACTATTTTATGAGAAGGAAAAAATTGAAAATGAACTTTTATACCCGTTTCAACTTATATTTATTAACTCTGAATATATTTAACTTGTATTTGCATATTCTGCGATTCACGTAGTCCATTTGCAATAAAAAAAAAAAAAAAAAGTTTTCAAACATTTTATTACATGTACATGTTCTCATATATAGGAAAATGAGAGAAGCACCAGAAATAAGTAGATCATATTTCAAACTTCATATAACCGAGTAGCTTATGTCCTTGTCTGTTTTTTAATCAGTGCGTCCTGGCAGTTATTTTTAATTATTTCGTGTACGAAAACGTTGAACGAGATTTAATTATATCGACCTGCTGCTGAGAATTGTTGGGGTGTATATATATATATATATATATATATATATATATATATATATATATATATATATATATATATATATATATATATGTATATAGGAGAAGCAGATGTCAAGGATGTGTTTTATGTTCGTGCGTTTATATCTCTCTTGTCTGGTGATGAGGTACCTACTTCGTTATAAATCTAACTACAGGTCCAATCGATTAAAATTACTATCAATTGAAACTAGGATATATATTGAGCTGCAATAGATTGAAGCTCATATATTGAAACTACATCATCGATTGTTATCAACATCGACTGTAACTACACAATCTTATCATGGATTTGATTTTACAAATCTGGTTATCACAGAAAAAAAGGTGGGTAAAAATTTGTAAAGATAGAGGATAAAAGTCGTTAGGATACAGGGTAAAGGATAAATTTGTGATGGATAAAAATGTTACTAAAACATTACTAGAAAAATGGATGTCATATTTGAGTAAACTGTCTAATTTTAATAAAAATATTAGTAATTTTACACTTAACTTATTAAATCCACAAATTTTATATAAATAAGTAATTGCACGTGGAAATATTTTTCCTATAATTATTGTCTATTAATAAAAATATCTTTGACTAATACAACTGACAGCTGACGACAGTACGTAAATAATCAGAACTGGGAAATTACAACTCAACGTCTGTATTGTTGCACGAAAGCAGAGTTGGGTAGTAACTGAATTTTTTGTGCATATTAGGCTGTGTCAGTTCATCGAGATATTTCGAGTTCAAGATATGACGTCAGAGGTCTGGAGGGACAACAAACAGACGACACAATGTTATTCTTACGGGGAAGAAAATTTGTTTCCACTTTCATCAATTTTATTCATACTTTAAACATGGAAAACGCTTGTTGACATATAATAAAATTAAAATGTGTGTTGATAATTAATTTTGTTATATATTTGATTCATTTGCATTGATAGATTCTCTGAATTCGCGATAAAATATAAATATTGAGGTTAGAAAAGTTTGTTTACTAATCACATTTTACATTTTAACATTATTAAACAATATCCAGTATGCATGTTATTAAAAAAGATATAAAAAATATATTTTAAGTGGGAATTACTGCAGCAGTAAAAGATTTCAAGTTAGTAAACAAACACCACTAACCTCAAAATTTATATTTTCTCACGAATTCAAAGAATCTATAAATGCAATTGAATCAAATATATAACAAAATTAATTATCAACACACATTTTAATTTTATTAGATGTCAACAAGCGTTTTCCATGTTCAAAGTATGAATAAAATTGATGAAAGTGGAAACTAATTTTCTTCCCCATAAGAATAACATTGTGTCGTCTGTTTGTTGTCCCTCCAGGCTTCTGACGTCACACCTAGAATCGACTCTGACGTCACAAGTGACAGAGCCTAATATGCACAAAAAATTCAGTTACTACCCAACTCTGCTTTCGTGCAACAATACAGACGTTGAGTTGTAATTTCCCAGTTCTGATTATTTACACACTGTCGTCAGCTGTCAGTTATATTAGTCAAAGATATTTTTATTAACAGACAATAATTATAGGCAAAATATTTCCACGTGCAATTACTTATTTATATAAAATTTATGAATTTAATAAGTTAAGTGTAAAATTACTAATATTTTTATTAAAATTAGACAGTTTACTCAAATATGACATCCATTTTTCTAGTAATATTTTAGTAACATTTTTATCCATCACAAATTTATCCTTTACCCTGTATCCTAACGACTTTTATCCTCTATCTTTACAACTTTTTACCCACCTTTTTTTCTGTGTACAATTCCACAATTTTAATTCTTTTTATCTAAATAATCTTGTTTTTAGATTAGGGTATTACAGATGTTTTACCTAACACACGGATAGAAAAAGTTTGCTGTGACAGCGAATTATTTGCTGTCACATTAAATTACGTTAGCTAATATAGGGACAGCAAACAAATATGCTGTGGGGTCAAAAAAGTTTCCTGTGACAGTAAATTTTTATAAATTAAGACTGATATTGTTTATCACAGCAAACATTTTCGTTGTCATAGCAAAAAATTTAGCTGTGGTTACTAATTGTGATAGATCTAATAGCAAATATCAGTTAGCATCTGTAAGCAATTCCTTTTTTTTTGTGTATAAAACGGAATTAATAAATGATATAAATTTTTTTTGCGTCCAATTCTAAATTAATGCAATATTATTTAAATTATGACAAATTTTCTTTTTATTTAAAGCATATTGCATTAATTTAGAATTGAATTCAAATTAATTTATATTATTTATTAATTCCGTTTTATAAATACTTTAATTAAAAGTAAATTAAGAAAAATATAAAAATTATATCAAATGTCAATTCGTTAATACAAATATTTTGTCATGAAAAAACAAAAAAAATTTCAATGTACAAAATAACAAATTAAAAAAAAATTTTCATTTACAAAGAAAGTTAAAATTAACAAAAAATAAAAAACAACATTAAAAAAATAACAATTTTTATGTTTTGTACAATATAACTTTTTTATGAAAATTCTTGTATAGTTTTGACTACACACATATATTGTATTAAATAACATAAATATTTTGTATTAAGACTTGATTCTTTTTGTGTATTTTCACTTCTAGTCACTAGAAAAAAAAATCGTCCCTCGAAAGTGCGACCTATTTCTGAAGAATCACATATATATATATATGAAATGCAGAAAAATATAAAATATATACACTTGAATTTTATATTCGTATACATAAATTCGTAAAGTGAAGTGAAAAAAAAATGAATAAAACATGCAATTTTATTAGAAAGCATGTGTAAAAAGTAATAATTTACAGATGCGAGATAATAATTATTATATAGGGCATATTTTGAGTTATCTGCAAAATTGCCTAAAATGCTTGGGCGAAGGTGAACACAAATTTTCTGCATGATACGTTTTTACGGTGTCATTCGTTCTTGAGTAATGGTATATTGCATGAGACGGTGAGCGCGGTGACATTAGCGCACTATAAGCGTTTCCAGTGGCATAAAACTCGAAAGTAACACGACACTATATAGTAAATTACGATAATATTATTTCTCAATGTCTGACGTATTCGATTGCCATTTTCCTGATATAAACTTTTCAATTAGATTTAGAAAAAATAATTCTGAATTTAAATATATTGAGATCTATTTCAATGATTTTTGTTTAATTTTAACACAGTTTGTAAGAATTATAATTTAATATATGGAAAATATCTATCACTTTCATTTGAAAATATTATTTCTATCAATGAAAATTATAATATGTTTGATTTAAATTTAAGGGTTAGTTTAGAATGGGTGCATATGTAAATTACCGCTGAAAATCCAAAAGAACGTTCGAAATATGACATATCCTTATATTTTTGACACCTGCCTCACCCTCCTTTTTTATATTCTAGTTCCCCGCCCTGTATCGAATAATAGCTACCATTCCCTGCAAAGTGTTACAATTCGGGTGTTTTACTGATTATATTTTATATATTATTATTGTCAATAAGATTTTGACATGATTCTTAACCTAAAAAATTATTTTTCGTATATCATTCAGAGATCATTTTAAGTTCAAGTTTATTCTGTATGTATTAAATTTACTGTACACTGTAAAAAGAAGTATCTTATTTTAAGATGTTTTGGTCGCCTTTTTAAGATGTTTTTACAACTTGCTTCTAAGTTATCAAAAACATCTTAAAATGCATTAGTTTCTTAAGATATATGATAGATAGGAAGATACTTTTGGTAACTTGCTTTCAATGTGTCTTATAATAAGATACTTCTTTTTGCAGTGTATTACTTTATATATTTAACTGCATATCAAGAATATAGTAATTTCAATGTAAAATTATTTGTCATTTTTATATGATTTATATATTTGCATGTGAACTCCACATCACTTTGAAATATTATATATATTTATATATATTATTATGGATACATTTTTTCTTAAATATAAATATAGCCGCATTTAAAAAGTAATTTACCGATACGAGTTTATTTTTGTTCATTTTAATTGATAAATTATATCGTATAGATGTCATTTTCATTGATAACACCGTCCGACACGTTTTTTCACACACGAAAAAATCAATGATTTTCAGAAACTAGGACCAAAAAAAAGATACCCGTGTCTGGCCGTTTTGCTAGATCAGGTCATTTTTTGCATTTAGGGGTAAAAACAACGCGTAATTGAAAGGTGATAGGAAATCTTGTACAAATTAATAATTTTTTATCAAACCTGGTATCTCGGGGTTTTCCGGGTCGCTGATTACGAATTTGATGTCAGATTTTCAAAATACAAAATGGCGGATCCAATATGGCGGTCGAAATTTATAAAAATTCACCAATTCATTTGAAAGTTGTTACTTAGGGGTTTTTGGGGTCGCTGATTACGAATATGATGTCAGATTTTCAAAATCCAAAATGTCGGGTCCAATATGGCGGTCGAAATTTATAAATATTAATTATTTTTTGTAAAACTTGGTATCTAGGGGTTTTTGGGTTCGCTGAGTACGAATCTGAAGCCAGATTTTTAAAATTCAAAATGGCAGATCGAATATGGTGGTCGAAATTTATAAATGTTATTAGTTTTTTAATAAAACTTCGTATCTCTGGGTTTTTGGGGTAGCTGAGTACGAATCTGATTGTACATTTTTAAAATTCAATATGGCAGTCTCAATATGACGGTTGAAATTTATAAAAATTGTTAATTTTTTATAAAACTTGGTATCTAAGGGCTTTCGGCGTCTCTGAGTACGAAAATGATGTCAGATAAGAATAATAAAAACGATAAATCTAATAAAGGTGAAGATCACAAATCTGAAAAATAATTTGGAAAATTTAAATGTTCGATCAATTTTTTGTTAAAATTTGCAAGCCAACATTTTAAAATTTTTATTTTAAGTGATTTTTAATCTGAAAATTTATATATTTATTAACTAAGTTTCTATTAGAATCAATAAATTCAAAAGCTTATAATCAAAATTTATTAAACAAATATAATGCAATAAAATAAAATTAATAGAAATATTTCATAACAACTCTTGTATTACGTTTGTGTAAATTTTAGACGCTTATTTTTACGATTAAAAGATTCGACTACCATATTGGATTCGCCATTTTGAATTTTAAAAACCCGACATCAAATTTGTAATCAGCAACCCCAAAAACCTTCAAGTAACAAGTTTCAAGTGAATTCGATGAACTTTTATAAATTTCGACCGCCATATTGAATCCGTCATTTTGAATTTTGAAAATCTGACATCATATTCGTAATCAGCGACCCCAAAAACCCCTAAGTAACAACTTTCAAATGAATTGGTGAATTTTTATAAATTTCGACCGCCATATTGGATCCGCCATTTTGAATTTTGAAAATCTGACATCAAATTCGTAATCAGCGACCCGGAAAACCCCGAGATACCAGGTTTGATAAAAAATTATTAATTTGTACAAGATTTCCTATCACCTTTCATTTAAGGGTTGTTTTTACTCCTAAAAGTAAAAAATGACCTGATCTAGCAAAACGGCCAGACACGGGTATCTTTTTTTTGGTCCCAGTTTCTGAAAATCATTGATTTTTTCGTGTGTGAAAAAAAAGTTAAATTTTGTCGGACGGTGTAATTGACATCTGAGATTGTAAATATATGAAATAATTAATATCTCGATATTTTTGTTTTATGATCCAATTATGTGTTTTGATTTTATGGCGGTTTCCCGATTCCGTCAATATGTAAATTATATATAGATATACTGTACATGTATAGGTATTTTGGGACGGATGAATAAGTTTTAAAAATCATTTGTTAGAATTTTCATTTTATGGAATTTCATTTGTTATAATTATTTTTGAGCCAAATTTTTATTTGTTCGAATTAGTAGTAATTTTGTTTGAGATGAATTTTCATTTGTTCGAATTATTATTTCATATAATTTCCATATAATCAATTTTTCATACTACAGAATTTTTACTTAACCGAAAAATCATTTACCAAAATTTCTAATTGATAGAATTTTCATTTATCCGAAATTACAAATGGCCGAACAAACAATCGATTTTGGCGCGATTTTTAAAATCAACCAATCACAATTTTCTGGATAATTTTTGATTGGTTGAGTTTTAAAATAGCGCTAAAATCGATTGTTTGTTCGGCCATTTGCAATTTTGGACAAATTAATAATTCTATCAATTAGAAATTCCGTTAAATGATTTTTCGGTTAAGTAAAAATTCTTTAGTATGAAAAATCGTTTATATGGAAATTAGATCAAATAATAATCCAAGCAAATGAAAATTCATCTGAAAGAAAATTTTATGCAATGAAATTCTACCCAATAAAAATTCTTTAAAATGCCTATTATGTTAATTAAAAATTCGCACAAATAAAAATTCTGTGAAGTGAATTTTCGGTTATATAAAAATTCTGTAATATAGAAAATCGGTTTAATGAAAATTCTGCTTACTACTAATTCGAACAAATAAAAATTTGTCTCAAAAATAATTATGACAAATGAAATTCCATAAAATGAAAATTCTAGCTAATGATTTTTAGAACATATATTCATACATCTCGGTATTTTAGTCTATTTTATTTTTAAATTTCAGTATTATAAACTTTTACAAATTCAATTAAAATATATTTAAAAATGGAAAAGTACTGTTTTCTTCAATGGTTCAAGTACTTAATTTAAAGAAAAGCCTCGGGATAGAGCGGGTAAGCTTGTGAGGTCTCCGGATGTCTTATCTTAAATTATTCATATCCTTGCAACTTGCACAGCACCTCGAATATCGTATAGTAACAGAAAATACGGAAGTCCTTTGAAAACGCTTTCAATTTTTCATTTGATTCTAACTAAAGAAAAGTTTCATTAGAATAAAATTTCAGTGCCTTGCAAAAGTTTCATTTCATTTTCTTGAAAAGGTTCTGAACACATTCAAATGGAACAAAATTATTTTACTTTTTTTACATTCTCATCATAATGAGAAAGTATTACATTTGCCCGATTTTGACCAATATCTAATTCTTGTGAATCTCCACGTTTCAAGACATCCTGATGCCAAAAAAATAGGTTTTAAACAAATGTTTGTCTGTATGTATGTATGTATGTATGTATGTCTGTATGTCTGTAGACAAAAAAGTTGTCTCGACGATAACTTGAGTAAATTTTAATTAATCGACCTCAAATTTGGTATACACTTTAAGTGTACCAAAATCTCGCCTGAGTTCGTTGGCCAGATGATTTCGTCAAAAATCAACAAAATTATTCAAATTTTGAGTTTTTAAAAATTTCAAAAATTCGCATTTTTCAAAAAAAAAATTGTTTTAATTTTTTTTCGAAAATTACGACTAAAAATAAACACTTTTTTCCTTTGACAATTTTTAATAGCGATTAAAACAAAAAAGTTATAGCACTTCTTTAAAAAAAGACAAAAAATGACAAAAACGGATGAAAAATGAGTAAAATGCAGAGCAAAATTACTTTATTTTGAAAAAATGTGTTCAAATATGTATTATTTCTTTTTAAACCACCTTTAATTAACATAAATTAAAGTAACTTATTCATAATTTTCAAAACATTTAAATATTTTTGACTTTTTTTGAATTTTTACATTCTCATCATAATGAGAAGGTATTACATTTGGGCGATTTTGAGCATTCTCTAATTTTAGTAAATCTCGACGTTTTGAGACTTTCTGATGCCGAAAAAATGGGTCTTAAAAAAATGTCTGTCTGTATGTATGTCTGTAGACAAAATTTGGTCCGACGATAACTCGAACAAATTTTAATGAATCGACTTCAAATTTGGAATACACCTTAAGTGTACCAAAATCTCGCCTGAGTTCGTTGGCCAAATGATTTTGTTGAAAAACAACAAAATAATTCAAATTTTTAGTTTTTAAAAAGTTCTAAAATTCACATTTTTCAAAAAAAAATTTTTTTCAATTTTTTTTCGAAAATTACGACTAAAAATAAACACTTTTTTCTTTTGACAATTTTTAATAGCGATTAAAACAAAAAAGTTATACCACTTTTTTAAAAAAAGACAAAAAATGACAAAAACGGATGAAAAATGGGTAAAATGCAGGGCAAAATTACTTTATTTTGAGAAAATATGAGCAACTATGTATTATTTCTCTTTAAACCATCTTAAATTAACATAAATTAAAGTAACTTACTCATAAAAAACCGAATTTTTTGTTTTTTTTTAAATTTTTAATAAAAATTTATTTTTACATTCTCATCATAATGAGAAGGTATTACATTTGGGCGATTTTGAGCATTCTCTAATTTTAGTAAATCTCGACGTTTTGAGACTTTCTGATGCCGAAAAAATGGGTCTTAAAAAAATGTCTGTCTGTATGTATGTCTGTAGACAAAATTTGGTCCGACGATAACTCGAACAAATTTTAATGAATCGACTTCAAATTTGGTATACACCTTAAGTGTACCAAAATCTCGCCTGAGTTCGTTGGCCAAATGATTTTGTTGAAAAACAACAAAATAATTCAAATTTTTAGTTTTTAAAAAGTTCTAAAATTCGCATTTTTCAAAAAAAAATTTTTTTCAATTTTTTTTCGAAAATTACGACTAAAAATAAACACTTTTTTCTTTTGACAATTTTTAATAGCGATTAAAACAAAAAAGTTATACCACTTTTTTAAAAAAAGACAAAAAATGACAAAAACGGATGAAAAATGGGTAAAATGCAGGGCAAAATTACTTTATTTTGAGAAAATATGAGCAACTATGTATTATTTCTCTTTAAACCACCTTAAATTAACATAAATTAAAGTAACTTACTCATAAAAAACCGAATTTTTTGTTTTTTTTGTTTTTTTTTTATAAGTCCAACCATTGTTATCCATTTCCAAACATTGCAATTGTTTTTTAAAAAATCCTCTATTCCAAAATAGTTTACATTGCGTTGCTTATACCAAAATTTCTTATGTTTTCGATTACTAACTCGCTGAATCGGAATTTGTGTTCAAATTAAATATTTCAAAATGGCGGACCCAATATGTCAGAACAATTTCAAATTGATGTGTTTCGTTTAAAATTTTGTACTCGGGAGTTTTTGGAGTCGCTGAATCCAAATTTAAGGTAAAATTTAAAAAATTCAAAATTGCAAACCAATATGGAGGAAATTTTTTTTATTTCAAATTATTTATGAATAATTAGAATGTTTTATGCAATTTAAATATTGTTTTTTAGTAAAATGAGACTTTTTACAACAGTATTCACTGTAAATGTAATTAATTACCCAGTTAAATTAAATTATTTTTAAAATAATTTAACTTTATCTAAATTATCTAAAATTAATCTTTTATTATCCTATCTATTACTTTATTCTATGTAAGTTATTTTACTTTTTCACATTTCATAATTTAAATAAAGAATATTCTAAAAAAATGTTTTTTTCTTCAAATTTTAACGGTGGAGGTCATCTTCCACTGTTTTTGAAAAATAAAAAAACCAGTATTTTTGAAAACAAGCAAATTTCCGTTTTAAATTTTAATTAATCGATCATGCTAAAAGTTGTTTGTACATTTACTAAAAGTTTCATATAATAGATTAAAAAAAATTTATATAATCATTTTGATGGAAAAACAAAACCTGAAGCACAACTCCCCACTCTCACCTATTATAATTGCTCGCTTTTGAGCCTTCTATAATTCCAGTGAATCTTCACGTTTTGAGACTTCTAGAATCCTAAAAAAATAAATTCACAATACCAAAATCTTTGTCTTTGTCTTTGTCATGTACGCATGAATGTCTGTAGACAAAAAGTTTGTTCGACGATAACTTGAGCAAATTTTAATTTATCGACCTCCAATTTGGTATACACTTTAAGAGTACCAAAATGTCGCCTGAGTTCGTTGGCCAGATGATTTCATCGAAAAACAACAAAATTATTCAAATTTTTAGTTTTTAAAAATTTCCAAAATTCGCATTTTTCAAAAAAGAAATTTTTTTTTCGAAAATTACGAGTAAAAATAAACACTTTTTTCATCTGACAATTTTTAATAGCGATTAAAACAAAAAAGTTATACCACTTTTTTTAAAAAAAGACAAAAAAATGACAAAAACGGTTGAAAAATGGGTAAAATGCAGAGCAAAATTACTTTATTTTGAAAAACTATGTTCAACTATGTATTATTTCTGTTTGAATCACCTTAAATTAACGTATATTACAGTAACTTACTCATAAAATACGGAATTTTTATTTTTTTAAATTTTAATGAAAAATTTGTTTTTACATTCTTATCATAATGAGAAAGTATTACATTTGGGCGATTTTAAGCATTCTCTAATTCCAGTAAATCTTGACGTTTTGAGACTTTCTGATGCCGAAAAAATGGGTCCTAAAAAAATGTCTGTCTGTAGACAAAATTTGGTTCGACGATAACTTGAATAAATTTTAATGAATCGACTTCAAATTTGGTATATACTTTAAGTGTACCAAAATGTCGCCTGAGTTCGATGGCCAGGTGATTTCGTCAAAAAAACAATAAAATTATCCAAATTTCGTTAAAATATATCAAAATTTTCGGATTAAAATTCTATGTACAACATTTTAACTATCATAGGTAGCTCAGTTATATTGTATGTAAAGTGAAGGTGTATATCGATATAACTATTTTTTTGAACCTTTTTTGTTTAATATTGTGCACGTCGTAAATAAAAGATTGGTATTTTAATGAAGAAAATTTAGATTAATGTTATTATAATGGTGCAATATTGGCAAACACCATTGGCCTCATGCACCCCAAAAATTTCGACATGATAACAGCATTATCAAGAATTTTTTTTCTCTTTAAGATTAGATTTATGCTATTTTGAATTTTCTTTAATAATTCCTCTAAATCTGCAAGTTTTGCTATCGCTTTTTTCTAATTTTCGAGCGTGAAACGCGAGTGCCGTGATGAGAATGTTATCCTTAAAGTCAAAGTACTTTAAGAAAATTAAATGTTTAAAAAATTTCACTTACATCCATTGTACACAAATTTTTTAGGAATTAAAAAAAGGGCGATACCTCCTATAAAATTAAATTTTGTTGTTGCTTTAAAAATTGATTTACTATAAAGTTATTTTTTTAATATTTTCAATTAATTTATTCGTTTACTCAATAGAAATTAATTTGAAGAGGAATAACTTATTTTAATAAATAATCTGGGTTTGTTGATTTCGTTAATTACAAAGAACTGGTCAATCAACGGCGCAAAATTAACGAACTAAGTCTGAACAGCTGCAGTGCCGCCCTTTTTTTTTCTCGATAAAAAATTTATTCTAATACCTTTAAACCTTACCTATTTGTATAATTTAATTCAGCGCATTTTAATATATAATACTAGTTCTTCCTAATAAATTATACAAAACAGGTCATTTACATAAAGCTTCCACCTTAAAGTAACTACTTTTGTACTTATTTAAACTCAGCGTGTAATTAAATTTACTCTTTTTAATAAAATTAATAAAAAAAATTTCTTTCTATTACAGGTATCACTTCAATATTTAGTTAAATGAACTAAAAAATCTGAAACTACTACAAAATCTCATTCTACCAAACTGATTCTTGGGTCATTCAAGTACTTTCTGATAGAATAATTAATACAAGTTTTAAATGAAATTCATGAATTTTGGAACTATACAATTTAGATAAAAAGTAATTAATGATAATAGGTTATTTAATTGTAAAAGACAAACGGAGCGTGTAGCGCAACGTAAGAAAATGCGCGCGAAGCGCGCATCAATATCGGACCGCGAAGCGGGACGATCGTTCTACGCGCGCCCCGAGGCGCGCTCAATTATGCGAGCGAAGCGAGCTCCTACGCGCGAAGCGCGTGATGAGAATGTGGCTTTTTTTTTTAAATTCAATTGTTAATTACTGAAAAAAGGATAGTAGTTTGAAAATAATTATAATAATGCAAATTAAAAATTGTTATTTAATTTCTTTTATACAAAAATAAGTAATATTCAACTAAGTTTCTGAATTATCAAAAGATTGAATGTTTAATAGTTCGAATTACCGAAAAATCGAATATCTAAAAGTACGAATTACCAAACGATTGATTTTCTAAAAATTTAGAGTCAATGTTTTTTATGTGAATGCATTTTACTCTCAGGACACAAGTATTATTAGATTCTATCCATGAAAATTGAATCTTGACTTGTGGAAGTGCATCGAAATTGGTGGAAAATGCAACACTAACGTCCAGACGCTCGTACAAGAGCGCAGTTCCGAAATGGTTTGCTGAATCGGTTTACATTACCGCCTAATGACTGAGAGTTAACAACGCGGGTAATTTCCTGTAGTTAACGACCATTACGGTATGGCAGTGACACAATGCCCGTTATTCCACACCATTTTCCATCTGGCTTTGATCGATTAATCGATTCAAGATCGAACTCAATAGCATTAAAGCCTAATACATGTATTATACTCACGAGACGCATATGAAAACCGACTATAAACCTACATATATACACCATACCATGTATCTGATGTTTGCACAGAAAAAACGTGGGAACAATTCAAGTGGCGTAAGTAGGCTATATATAATAATCAATTTGAAACGCATCAAAAATTAAATTCCTCGTTTTAATTTTGAAACTACGTTAAAATGTATCAAAATAAAACAAAATATTTATTTTGGGAATATAAGCAAAGGGGGCTATACTTTTAGAAATTCTATCTTTTGGTAATTCGAACTTTTATAACAATTCGATAAAAAAGTATTATTCGATTTTATGAAATTCGATCTTTTGAGATTTAGGCCAAAATAAGACTTATTACTTAAATTATACCTATTATAATACCTATTATAATAAAAATACCTATTACTTAAAAATTATTAAATATTCATGCAAACAAAATCCTTCTGGTATTATTGAAATATTAGAAAAAAATAATAATAATAAAACATCGTTTTTGGGCCCAAAAGGGAATCAGAATTTAAAAAAATTCAAAATAGCAGATCCAGTAAAGCGGAAAATTTTTTAATTGACTGGATTCAATCAGAATTCGTTATTATAAATTTAAATTTAATATCAGAAAAATGTTAAAATTAATTTGAATTTTTTATCACTTCGATACCCAAATCAAAATAAGTCGCAACAAAAATGAGTCCAAGTTTTTTCTAATACGAATTTGTTGTACGACAACACAGTTTTCTTGTGTGTATCAAATTGATACAAGAATTAAGATCAACTCATGCCACGTATTCAATCAATATAAGGTATCAAATTGATCCAAATATTTGGATCATTTCCAAGAAATGATCCAGAATATGGGATCATTTTTTGATACCTGAATTGGTATCAAAGTATAACTGTCATGTCTGGCATGCTCTTATTGACAAGTTTATTAATTAATTTATTCACTGCACTGAATATTCAGATATTAAAAATACTTTTATTATGAATTTTAAGAAAGAGAGAAGCGAAAACTTATAAATTGCGAGCAATTAAATAAGAAAAAATTTATTTCGAAATAAAATGAAATACACTAACCTTTATTTATGTTTATCACATAAGATTTAAGTTAAGTTCACAATCACAACACTTGAAAATTTTTAATTATTTTTATGGTTCAAATAATTATCAATAATTTATTTATTATAAATAAACAAAATTTAAGCAAAGCACGCTTGATAAATATTTCTAATGCGTTGTCAATTAATGCAATTAATAATTTCCTATTACACAATATCATAATCGACATATATGACATTTGTAAACAAACAGGGTTGGGAAACAAGAGCCGAAAATATGTTCGTCCAAAGCAGAGTTGGGTAGGATTCTGTTTCACGTTTAAGGTTAACGCACATGTAATTTTGAAATAGGGAAAAACTGAATAATTATTTTTTAATAGTTTTGTTAAAAATAATTTGAACTGTAAAAATAATGAAAAAAATTCAAATGTTGCGATCTTTGTTCAGACAAATGAAAATTCTATTAATTAGAAATTCTGATAAGAGTGTCGGACGTTGTTTTGATCAAATACATGAAAAACTAAAGTCTGTTTCACGTTCACCTCTTAATTGCAATGTTTTAACTAATGAAATTTAATGTTTAATGTTAAAATTAAATGTTTAATGTTAATTTAAATTTAATGTTTCAATCAATGAAACTAATCTTTACTTTTATAAACAGGTTGAGAACCTTTTCGTGATAACTGAGCGCTCATAGCGAGAATTTGGAAAATTAATTGACAACGCATTAGAAATATTTATCAAGCGTGCATTGCTTAAATTTTGTTCATTTATAATAAATAAATTATTGATAATAATTATTTGCACCATAAAAATAATTAAAAATTTTCAAGTGTTGTGATTGTGAACTTAACTTAAATCTTATGTGATAAACATAAATAAAGGTTAGTGTATTTCATTTTATTTCGAAATAAATTTTTTCTTATATAATTGCTCGCAATTTATAAGTTTTCGCTTCTCTCTTTCTTAAAATTCACAATAAAAGTATTTTTAATATCTGAATATTCAGTGCAGTGAATAAATGAATTAATAAACTTGTCAATAAGAGCATGCCAGCCATGACAGTTATACTTTGATACCAATTCAGGTATCAAAAAATGATCCCATATTCTGGATCATTTCTTGAAAATGATCCAAATCTTTGGATCAATTTGATACCTTATATCGAATCAAAACGTTGCATTCCAAAATGATACCATCAAGTTTACAGTGAAATTGACAAATTAATTTAATTAAAAATTAAACTTAATCGGAACGTTTATAAAAAAATTTAAAAGCAAATACGAATTAAAAGACAAAATTTGTAGTGCCTTTGTTCTTCTGCATGTAACATTAAAAAAAAGTATATTTATACGTTCTTGAACTCAGACATAACAACCATAAGAAAAGTGGAAATTATTATATTTGTGTATGTAACTAGTCACAGACTATATATACATATACAACGTGGAGAATAACTTTCTACACTAGGAAGGCGCGTAATGATTTTAACTGTTTTACGCAATAGCAATAATAGCATGACGAGGATAAACGTAACAATAGTATTTAAATTTACTGCTTTGTAGCGCTCAAGAAATAACTAATCCCTCAAATCCTGGAATTACAGTGTTCCCGCAGTAATAAGACCTAATGAACCGTAAAATGTCTATTTTTAATACGGTATAGAGAAAAACACTACATTTGCCACTCGTTAAATAATATATACATGTTTTGAATTTTGAAACTCCAAAATGCAAAATAATGAGAGAGATTATCCTTCAAATGTGAAGCTTATAAATTCGCAAATTTTCACATGCGGAATCCTTCAATAATAAATATAAGCTGATTTTCATTCTGATATAATATGATTCTAAGTGAAATTACTTAAATGTCGAGAGAAATATTTTTTGAAATAAATCATATAGTATATTTCATCTATAATGATAAAGATAAATAATTGAAGGAGATTTATTTTAATAACGAGATAATTTCTTTAGTCAATTATCAAATATAATGTTTCAAAAAGAAAAACATTTTTTTTTAAAGTTTCATGCCAATGACAAAAACTTTTTTATTTTTCGTATACAACGTTTAACAAAGAATGCCCCATATATATAGATATGTGCTAATTTCACAGTGAATGCAACCGTGTTTAGTCAGACGAGTGGATAAATCGACGCGTTCAATTGCATTAGTTGAGATAATTCAAATATGAGTGCATTTATTATCGAGGTACAATCATAATTATTTTTTTCTCAATTTAGTTCAATATTTCAGTTTTAAGAAAATAATTATAACATTACAAATAAATAATATATATATTTTTTTGTCTTTAATTAATGTTTTTGACATATGACTTTTATTTTTGAGGTTATGTTCGCTTTAACCTATGTTTTTAACATTTGACTTTGAGTTTTGAGGTTATGTTTGAACTGAGGCCTTGAATCCTGGAAACCTATGCCCTAGAATTTTGAGGTATCTCTGACCTTGAATCTTGGAAACTATGCCTTTGAATTTTAAGGTTATGTTTGATCCATGATTTTGAAGTTATGTTCGTTTTAATACTAATATAGGTAGATATATGGGTCGTTTCACGTTAATTCGTGTATGGGTTTAAGGTTAAAATCAGAACTAAAATACTAATATCGGTATATATAGGTCATTTCATATTAAGTGTAACCAACCCAACAATGGTTGGTTACACTTGACCCATACAGCGACGAAATCTTTTTATAATAAAAAGAAGATATGACCTTGATTTTTGAGGTTATGTTCGTTTTAACCTATGTTTTTGACATTTGACCTTGAGTTTTGAGGTTATGTTCGATTTTAACCCATGCAGCCAAGAACGCCAACTTAAAGAATCCCAGAAATGTAAAATATGTAGTTTTTATGTAAATTTCGTATGCTGGTCAGTGACAATTTTTACGATATCTACAAGATAAGTGTCAATACTCCAATAAATAGTTTATAGAAACTACATAACCTCCGTCAGTATAGATGGCGCAGGAGTTTCTGTGAATTTCTTAGGAAATTTTTTTCTGTATATAATAGAATTGGTGCTTTCACGAGATAAAAGAAAATTGAGATAAACTTGAAAGGTGCAGTATATATATTATTATAGGAAAAGTATGTCTATAATTGGAATTCTTCGCTTGTCGTTTTTATATAAAGAAAAATCCTAGATAACTGACCAGTGATATCGATCCATTGTATATATATATATATATTGTACATATATAGATGCTTGTGTGTTTTAGGGATTACGCGTAGGACGTACATCAGACATTATGAACCTGCCTGGTACGATACGACTGCTTTGCAACGACATCAAGAGAGGGTGCGTCGCGACGCTCCCGACTCCATCAGGGATCAACCGTTAATCTTGCGTGTTCACGTTCTCGACAGGTGAGTCACCAAGAAAAAAAAAATTATTTAACTCCTAAACAATAAAAGAAACATAAAAATTTATTGCGGACAAATTCGATTCGAAATGTTTCTGAGAAAGAGAGTATAAAGTAACTAATTATTTTTTAAACCCTTTCTTATTTAATGACAAAAAAAAAAAAATATTTACCTTGTCTTTTAGTAGTGAAAGAAAAACTTTACAAAAATTTGGATATTTGGATAAGGGGCCATTCATTAATTACGTAAGGGTCCTTAGGGGGAGGGGGGGTTTATAAAATCTCTACATGGTCTTACGTGGGGGGGTGGGGGGTAGAAGCTAATCTTACGTAAGATTTTGCCAAGTATTTTCCATTTGTATTATGATGTAATTAATTTTTTAATTACATTAATATTGTTAAAAACTTACGTAAGAAGGGGGAGGGGGGGTCCGAAAAATCTTATGTATCCTTACATGGGGATAGGGGGGGTCAAAATTAGCCAAAATCGTCCTTACGTAATTAATGAATGGCCCCTAAATTTCAAAATTTAAAATCTTTAAAGATTTTTTTTTTTTTTGATTCTCATAATTTTCTTAAAAATTAATTAATTTTTCCGACAAAATTCAACTTTTTTTTACCTACAAAAAAGTCAAACATTTTCGGAAAGTAGGACCAAAAAAACAATACCCGTGCGTCTGGCCGTTTTTTTTTTTTTTTTTTTTATTAATATTTTATAAAACTTGGTAACTGAAAGTGAAAGAAACATCAGATTCGTCATCAGCGACCCCAAAAACCCCTAGATACCAAGTTTTATAAAAAATTAATACCTTTTTAAATTTTGACCACCATATTGGATCCGCCATTTTGAATTTTGAAAATCTGACATCAGTTTAATAATCAGCTACTCCGAAAACCCCCAGATACCAAGTTTTTATAAAATATTAATAATTTTTGAAAGATATCTTCACAGAAAATTAAAAGGCATTAAAATAAGCTGCAACGCTTATTATTTTAATCCAATTTTGCTTAGTTTAATCCATTTTGATATTAAAATAAGCAAAATTGGATTAAAATAAGAAGCGTTGCAGCTTATTTTAATGCCTTTTAATTTTCTGTGTTGTCACTTTTCATTTAGGAGTTGTTTTCAACCCTAAAAACCACAAACGACTTGATTCATCAAAAACGACACCAGACACGGGTAATTTTTTGTTGGTCCTAGTTTTCGAAAATGTTTGATTTTTTTGTGGGTCAAAAATCGTGTCGGACGGTGTAATTGCGCTATTTTAACAAATTTTTAATTAAATAGAATTTCTTTACGATTTTTAAAATCAACCAATTAAAATTTATCCATAAAATTGTGATTTGTTACTTTTAAAAATTGCGCCAAAATCTTTCTGACAATTATTTATTCGTCCATTTGCAGTTTCGGATAAATGAAAATTCTATCAATTAGAAATTCTGATAAATAATTTTTCGCTTAAGTATAAATTCTGTAGAATAAAAAATCGGTTATACAGAAAATGTAATACGAAGCTGAAGTACGCAACTTTTATATAAACGATTTTTAAAGAAATAATTTTTTAAAATGAAAAATTCTATAATTTTTTGCATAAAAAATATTTCTTGTAGTTTTCATTAATCAACAAATTATAAAAAAATATTTTTTAGGCAAAAAATTATAGAATTTTTCATTTTAAAAAATTATTTCTTTAAAAATCATTTATATAAACGTTGCGTACTTCAGCTTCGTAATGTAATTCGAAAAATGGATTATTTTAATCTTTTATATGATATTAATTTAATCTGCAATGCTTTTAAATACCTTATATTTTACTGTGAAAAGTACGAATCCGTAAAAATAATATTTCTTAATTCTCTCATTGGTTGAGAGATTTATGTTCATTCACCTTATGAAGTAGATAAATGATTCTGACGTTCATCAATCAGGAAAGTTTAGTTACTTTAATTCGTTCATTAAGTGGCCGAAAACTTTTCCCTTAAAACCAAAAAAAAAAGAACAATTTCTCACATAGAATAGGCATCTCTGAATATCATTAGAAAAAAAAAATTCTTCACAAAAAGGAAGAGGAATTTCTCAATATTGTCATCTCAATATTATTAACGAGAAATTATAATTTTTTCTCATTTAAATTTTCTGTTATTGATCGTTGATGTGATTATAGTACCGCATTGCTCGCGATAACTGAACATAATTTAGAGTAGGGTATATATATAAAAAAAGTAAAAAAAAAAAAAAAATTTCAAGAGTCACCGAATATAAATGAAATTTTAATGGGCACTTTAATATAAAAATGAAGAGAAAAAGGTTGAATTTTGTGTTGAAGAAAAAGTAGATTGAATCCATGTGACTATGGCAGCAAATGGTATATCGGAAATCTCTCCAGGATAATTGCCTACTTGTTCTATGGAACGTGCTCGACCAGTACGCGATGGTTGGACAGTGTAACACTGGGGCATTTAGTGCATCGAGGCATGCATTACAACGGTTACGCCAGATAGGCGGACCATCGCATCGGTGCATCGGATACAAGCTGGAGGCAGATAATGGAAATCTCTGGCCCCGTACGTCACGTATTACGTGAACGAGCACGTGAACGTTTTCATCGTTTCAAATCGATCACTGAAGAGGCGAAAGTAAGTTCACCCGAGAATCCGGAAAACGATAAATCCCACAGATAAAATTGTCACGTTTTCATTTCATCTCATATATATATATACATATATACTACTATACCTATAGATCACGAAAATAACAAGTCGAGTAGAGAGCTATTGAAAATTTCTATAAATTCTATATATCCTTTTAAACATTCAATTTAAAGTACAATTTATTTATTTTCTTTGAAATTGAATAATTACGATACATATGAAGTGAAAGAGAATTTATTCGATTCAAATAATATTTGGTTACTTTTTTAATCAAATATTTATTTTTTTTCATTTTATTTTTTTGTTGGGTAATTATTATTATATTTGAGTCAATTATATAAGTGATATTTGTTTCAAGAATAGAAAAATCATTTGAGGGCAATTTATTTGTAGAGATTTAAATAACAATTATCTAGGTTCACATAAATAGTTTTTTTTATTTTACCCTTTAATGCAGAGATTTACAAAATTTTGACATGAAGTCTAAAGCTACATTTAGGCACTCATATTTTAGAAAAATCCAAGAGGAAACATTTCTTTGGACCCAAAATTCACCTCCATGAAGTTTGCATCGACGCTCAGCGACGAAAATTGTTTTTTCACAGGACCAAAAATGTAAAATTATTTTTTTTAAGATTTTCGAACCAAATAATGCCTTGAGAAATAATTTTCAAAGTATTATGTGGATACAAAACCATTTTAAAAATGATTGATATTTTCAATGGCGTTAGCCGTTTTTTTAAGATCGGGTAAAATTTTCGAAATAATCGCCGTTTGGTTTTTTTGGCCCATTATCAAAATACAACATTTTTCCTAATCAAAAAGAATAAAATTCACATAAAACTCGTTACCCGGGGGTTTTTGGGGTCGATGATTACAAATCTGGTGTCACTTTTTCAAAATTCAAAATGGCGGATGGAATCCGAATGATTTTTTAAAAAATATCCGCCATTTTGAATTTTTAAAAACTGACACCGGATTTGTAATCAGCGATTAAATGGCGTTAGCCGTTTTTTAAGATCGGGTCAAATTTTTAAAAAATAATCGACATTTTGTTTTTTTTGGCCCATTATCAAAATACAACATTTTTCCTAATCAAAAAGAATAAAATTGACTTAAAACTCGTTACTCGGGGGTTTTTGGGGTCGCTGATTACAAATCCGGTGTCAGTTTTTAAAAATTCAAAATTACTTCCTGGAGGTGAAATTTCGATACGTAAATTGTACATTAATTTTTTTTTTTTGGTACGTAAAGTATATGTAATTTTTAATGTCGAAAACGGTTCGAAGTCTGACCTATTTGAATCAAATAAATATTTCTTGCTTCCTCGTGGAGGAAGTTTTGTAAAAATTTTCAAAGTGTCGGAAACAAATTTTTCTCTAGGGGAGACCGGGGTTACTTGGCGCACTTTTTATTCTTTGTTGTGTAACTCACTTATTTTTGCTTTTTTTAAAAATTTAATGTATAGAAAACTTGTTGTAACATATCAGCTTGAATTAAAAAAAAAGAAAGTTGAAATTTATTTAATACTTTTCTCGACTTTTATTTTTATACCACTTTATTTGAAGCTGTGCAAAGCGCGCCAAGCAACCCCGGCCCGAGGTTGCATGGCGCAGGAGTAAAATTAAAATTAAATTATATGATTTAAAGTTTAAATAATATAAGACTTAACAAAATAAGTCTTGTACTGTAATTTTACAATAAAATTATTTTCAATTTAAAAATTAGAAAATTTCATTTAAATTAAATGAAATCGTAAAATTATTATTATTATTATTATATACCTGCGTTCCGAGTTGTATGTTTACAGTGAAGTACAAAGGCTACCTTAAGTCCTACGCGAAGGTCATGAAAATATCAAGATAATTCAATCAGTTGCAAATCGTGTATTGACCTGTTTAGACGTGCTCAACGTGAGTGTGAAAAGGTTATATTTTGGAATCAAATAAATAACAAAATTTTGTGAAAAATATATATAGGTAATAAAATACGGTAAACATATTTCGCTTAGCAAATAATTTATATTTACTGAATGTGAGTAAATGGAAAAAAGATTATTGTTGATATTATAGATATTGCGGTGCTTTTAGACGTGTGATTATGGAGCATAGACTGTTATCTCATGACAAACAATGACATCTCTATTGAAATTTATCAAATATAAAGTATAATAATCATTGTATATATCCTCACCTAGAATAGAAATCAGATCAATTGTGTACACAATTTTGACAAAATAAATGAAAAATATTAGTTGGTATATAATTTTTAACAATTTTTATATGGAAATAAATCTCCATTTATTTTGTCAAATCAAAATGTGCACGTTTGATATTTTACATAATTAATTTGGAATTAACTTCTTTTTCTCGTAACTTGGGACTTTGCAATGAAATCTGCTCTTATTTTCATTTTACTTTGTAAAATATTCTCTTGAATTTAAGCTCATATCTGAATTTTGTTCTTTGAAGAGGAAAAGGAAGTTAGAACTTATATATGTCGATCTCCTTTAGACTGCTATTGAGTTCCTTTCGGCAAAGTTATTGGAGAATTAGAATTTATCGACCTTAAATTTACGGGGTAAAAAGTTTATGTTGTAAAATATTCAATGAAGTTATAATATGTTATCCATATTTTTAATAAAAAAAAATTTTTATTTTTTATTTTAAATTACATTTTATTATTTTTACTCTCCAAATCTGAAACAGTACAAATTTTAACGAACTAGTGATTCACTTTTTTCTTTAAAATTAGTGAAATTTAACTAATAGTTAATAATAATATTGATAGAAGTCCTATCAAAAACTTTGCCATACATTTTTTATGTTTACTTTGGAATTCCCAACATTGAAAATATTCCCGAGGGCGTATCTTATAATTTTAAAAAATCAAAAATTTGCTTTAAACTTTGAGCAAGTGTAGTTCAAAGGCTGTTCGTCCATTTTTTGTTTAGAACTTTCGGTATAAGACTTTGAAAATATTTCCGAGGGTCTATCATCTTATTTCAAAAACTCAAAAATATAATTTTTTTTCTTTTTATTATCAAAGGTCACCTCACAGTAAAAACCTGGGATCAAAATGATCCGGCTACCGGGATCATTTTGATTCACTTGAAGTTTGCCAATGAATCATTTTGATCCGGAACTCAGAATGATACGCAGCAAAAATAAACCCAGGTTTTTACTGTGGCTAGAAACCCACCATTATTTAAATTACCTTTCATTAAAAAAAACTATATAACCAATTCAGTGATCAACAGACTAAGCAATGAGGCAAATAAGTTTAACAACAGCATTGATTTTTTTTTTTTTTGTAATTCACTCACAACTTTCATTAGAAATTTGCGCCTTTTGATTTTCAACGACATTAATAACAACGCAGGCAATTAATATAAACCACATATAATGTATCTTTATAGTACTCTGTACGAATGGGCTTTGCCCGTATATTTTCAATAAATGAATAAATAAATATTATTAAATAATAATGTGCAAGTAAATACGTGCACTAAAGCGTGCGATCGGGCTCGTTTTGTACAAAGAATGATTATGTAAATCTTGTATATATATAAAGGTTATAGAGACAGGGAAAGAAGATTAAGAGAATCGAGATTGTTAGTAGATCGCAAGAGCTCAAAGATACTTTAACATTTCCTTTGGGCGGTACGGGACGACTTGATTCTTCAAAAGAAATATAAAGTTGTAATTTACGTTCCACCGTATCGTATACCGGATATTCTTGAGTTGTTGTAAACGTTTCCATACAATGCAAAAACTTGTAGGACACACGTATCTATGAAATTGCATGGGAGTTGCACAAAGTACATTTTGCTTCCTTGTGTGGTGAGACCAGAAACAAGAAGCGACTTTTGTGACAAGTCATCTTTTAAATGTGCATTTTTCTTTTTTGTTGAAATTCTTTCATTTTTCTTTATTCAGAAAAAATAAGAAAATAAAAGATTCTATTAAAATTTTTATCATCAACTTTTTATTGTACCTGTAAATATATTTATAATTTTTTTTTTTTTTTCATTTTCATAAGTTCATTTTGACCAAATTTTCTATTGCATCTTCTTTCTATTCATACCAGAGTAAAGTATGAGGTATTGAAAAGCGTTGCAGATTAAATTAATAAATACCATAAATGATGAAATAATTTATTTGTTTATTTTTTTACACAGCCACACAAAAATATAATAAAGTTTTAATTTGGAGTACAGACCGTGATTATTATATGTTTTTGGGGTCGCTTAAACCTAATCCGCTGTTTATTTTACTCCATAACGTTTGATTTTTGACTTAACCTTAAAAACCTTTACAGGCACGTGAAGAAATAGAAAAATAATTCAACCATATTATACTTTTTTAGGGTCGTTGAAACTAAATCTGCTGTTCATTTTACTCTATTTTGTCAAGATTTTTGAGGTTATGTGAAAATTGTAACGTGATGGGGCTAAATGTACAGCTGATTCGCATTCAGTAACCACAAAAACGTATAATAAACATGGTCTGTACCCGAGGCTAGAAATTTTTTTTGTGTACTACACTGAATATATTCAGATATTAAAAATACTTTTATTATGAATTTTAAGAAAGAGAGAAGCGAAAACTTATAAATTGCGAAAAATTAAATAAGAAAAAATTTATTTCGAAATAAAATGAAATACACTAACCTTTATTTATGTTTATCACATAAGATTTAACTTAAGTTCACAATCACAACACTTGAAAATTTTTAATTATTTTTATGGTTCAAATAATTATTATCAATAATTTATTTATTATAAATGAACAAAATTTAAGCAATGCACGCTTGATAAATATGTCTAATGCGTTGTCAATTAATGCAATTAATAATTTCCTATTACACAATATCATAATCGACATATATGACATTTGTAAACAAACAGGGTTGGGAAACAAGAGCCCAAAATATGTTCGTTCAAAGCAGAGTTGGGTAGGATTCTGTTTCACGTTTAAGGTTAACGCACATGTAATTTTGAAATAGGGAAAAACCAGATGAATAATTATTTTTTAATAGTTTTGTAAAAAATAATTTGAACTGTAAAAATAATGAAAAAAATTCAAATGTTGCGATCTTTGTTCAGACAAATGAAAATTCTATTAATTAGAAATTCTGATAAGAGTGTCGAACGTTGTCTTGATCAAAAACATGAAAAACTATAGTCTGTTTCACGTTCACCTCTTAATTGCAATGTTTTAACTAATGAAATTTAATGTTAAAATGTTAAAATTAAATGTTTAATGTTAATTTAAATTTAATGTTTCAATCAATGAAACTAAACTATACTTTTATAAACAGGTTGAGAGCCTTTTCGTGATAACTGAGCGCTCATAGCGAGAATTTGGAAAATGCATACACTTTCTGAAAATTATTGTTGGACATAATTTCAATTCTACCCAACTCTGCTTTGGACGAACATATTTTGGGCTCTTGTATACCAACCCTGTTTGTTTTGCAAATGTCATATATGTCGATTATGATATTGTGTAATAGGAAATTATTAATTGCATTAATTGACAACGCATTAGAAATATTTATCAAGCGTGCATTGCTTAAATTTTGTTCATTTATAATAAATAAATTATTGATAATTATTATTTGAACCATAAAAATAATTAAAAATTTTCAAGTGTTGTGATTGTGAACTTAACTTAAATCTTATGTGATAAACATAAATAAAGGTTAGTGTATTTCATTTTATTTCGAAATAAATTTTTTCTTATTTAATTGCTTGCAATTTATAAGTTTTCGCTTCTCTCTTTCTTAAAATTCACAATAAAAGTATTTTTAATATCTGAATATATTCAGTGTAGTGAATAAATTAATTAATAAACATGTCAATAAGAGCATGCCAGCCATGACAGTTATACTTTGATACCAATTCAGGTATCAAAAAATGATCCCATATTCTGGATCATTTCTTGAAAATGATCCAAATATTTGGAATAATTTGATACCTTATATCGAATCAAAACGTTGCATTCCAAAATGATTCCATCAAGTTTACAGTGATTGTAATTCATTTTGATATTAAAATAATACCTCCCCCAATTTATTGTGTGGAAAAAACGTTTTCCTTATAGCTAATCTCAATTTCTACAGAAAAAAAAAATAAAATAAGAAATGAATTACAAATTTGAATTCATACTCTTTGATCCCTTTTTAATTGAATATATAACGAAGTAAATGGAAAGACGATGATTCACAAATGTTAAATTCATGAATTGATTGGTCTAGTGCACTGGAAAAGCTAAATAAACTTGTTTATAGAAGCGTTATATATATATTTTTTTATTTTGTGTGTGATATCGTTAACGATCCTTCGACGAATTTACATGGTTGAAGTACTACAGCAATTTAGAGTGCGCATACAGAAGCTTGTCAATGCCACTGCTGGTTTAGTTTTGCATGGGTGTAGTAGTACGTGTTTAAGTTTCCTGAGACTTTCAGAGTTGACAAAGGATAGAAGTCCCTGAAGTTTCGGAGATAGGCGCTAACCTGTCCCCAGTTACTGAGAGACACTTTGCCGAGTGGTTACTGAGTTAAGCGAATACCTACCATAGGAAACCCCACACTGGTCCTCCGCATGGTCAGTTAAGAAGTTAAACTATATACATACATATACCTTGTGGGAAAATCAGATAATATTCACAACTCGAGAATATATAATAATGACTATAACGGAATTGTTATATCGTAAATGGGATGTTTGAAATCTTGAAATAAATCAATATTGACTTCATTAAAATATCTACAATTGAAGTAGTATTTATAAATAATAAATATACTCAATTTTAACGAACGGAAGTTCGTTATAATAGTTATTTTGAATATTTATTATATATAATAAAACGAAATACTAAAAGAAAGAGGACTGTCTAAGGTAGATTAAATATTAATTTGAATAAGAAATAAATAGTAAAAGACAGTTTAGTAATACATAACTTTTTTTAACCTCAGACATCTAATAAGATTTTTATCTATACACAGAGAAAAAGGGTTTGTTATGCTTACTATCGGATTTTTAATATAGAGCTAACAAATCCAATTGATTGTTGTAACAAAGTTGTTTTGTTGTCTCAACAATTGAGTTTGGTTGGTATTTTAAGCAACCAAAATTTTTTTATTGTCTCAACAAAATTTTGATTCTCTACATTAAAGTTTGGTTGACACAACCACAATTAGAAAAAAAAAATGATTTTTATTGTTACAACTAAAGTTTGGTTGGGATGTTTTGTTGTCAAAATGAAATTCTTTTTTTAGTGTTGCTTCTATATTAACAATTTCGTCTACATTGCAAAGAATTTTAAAAAAATTTGTTAGCATCAACTAAACGATTTTGTTGCTTTCATTTCAATTAAAGAATTTAGTTGGGACAATAAAATTTTTTGTTGATAATACCATATACGTATACACCAACGGTGTATTATAGTTTTTAAATTTCCTTCACACTGAACAAAATTATTTAAGTAAATAAAAAAGTGGTCCACTCATGGATACATTCTTCTATGCAAAATACTTTGTTTTTACAAACACTTGATATTGATAGTTTCAAATGAGAAAAATAAGCAGCACATTCAAATACTCTTTAGTGATTCTTATAAATATGGTCATTGTATTTGTACTTATTATGATGGAAAAAGCCTTTACATTTTTGATAGTCTTAATTAAAAAAATTTTAAATAATGATCAAAGAAACGCTGTAAAATCAAAGGCATTAATTTAATACCGACTATAGGAACCAAATTGTCATTTGGTTCTATTTTGACAAATCAGTACTATTTTAGTACTTTCTTTTTACAGTGAAATATTTAATAAGATTTTATCCTTTTAAACTACCAGTAGTTTTCGCAATTGTTGATCAACAACCAGAAAATAGTTTAAATTAATTTTTCTAATACTTTTCTTTCCGTTAAAAAACACTTAGGTAGCAGTATAGTAATATAATAGTAGTAGAAGATAGTAATAGTCAGACAAACAATTTTTCTCTCCTCTCTTTCTCTGTAAAATAAAAAACTTCTTGAGCCTTTAATTTTAGATTTTTACGTAATAATTGGGGTTTACAAATGGTAATAGTTGAAAAAAGGCGATTCTAAATTATCAATGAACGAATTAAGTATTTCAATTCAAAAAACATGTTATTCGCATATATGACTTGTTTTTGTGTCTTTATGAAGGATTTATTTCCTAGTATATTTCATCTTTTCTTATTTCCATTTTTGGGAAAAATATTTTTCCGTGTATATCAGTCACAACTCGTCCCACGGGACATTGAAATACACAATGTACATTATTTATCCTGCATGTAGATATATATAAAATAGGTTGAGAACAAAATTCATTGTCGTTTTAAAATACAGCATAGTAATGCGACAAATAGTTTTCGAGTTTACTTATTCCGGTGAATAGAAATAGAAAAATGGAGGTATTCGCATTTGGATATAGAAAATTCCTTGCCGCACCTTTTCGTTTTGACTTTGCGCGTTCCGTCCGCCTTGTCTTTGTATTTAAATTAGGCAAATCCAACGGCAGCCAATAAAATGTAAAGCAGCACCTTTTTCCGACGAACGACGAACTCTTTTGCACCATTGCACATCTTCTCTTACAATACAAAGTATATATATATATATATATATCTATATGTTGACAAACGAACGAACATTATTTTTAGTTTCTGTGTTTTTATTTTGTTTCTTCACACAAAAGCAAACGCCTTCTCTATTTGAGAAATTCGCTTTCTTCCCGCCTCTTTGTATATCGATATCGAAAAGCCGTCTATTCAGACCTCGGTTAAGGTTTTCAATACCTTCATTTTAAGTGGAAATTTCTTATTCTACTATTTTTTTTGTGTACTTTTTTTCCCCTCATTTTAGCTGTAAAATATTTCAAATATAAAAGGAAAATAGTATATGAAGTAAAATACTTCTTTATTTTAAGCCATTTATAATAGAGAGAGAAGATGTTTTTTAAATTTTGTGGCCTATTGGCATATATTTATTTAATTACATCAAAATTTTGACGCGTTTCGATATAGTATTCTGCATCCTCATCAGAAAACAAACCTTAATACATTTTTTTTCTAAACTCAAAGAGTTCTGATGAGAGTTCTGTTTGCCCCCCACAGAGTTCTACAAAAAAAACTAATAAATTTTTTTTCAAAACTCAAAATTAATGAAAATACAGAACTTTAAAGTTTAAAAAAAAATTATTTCACTTAAATTGAGTTCCAAGAGTTCTTATGGGAGTTCTGTATGACACCTTTCGAGTTCCAAGAGATCTGATGAGAGTTCTGTTTGCCCCCCACTGAGTTTAGGAAAAAAATGTATTAAGGTTTTTTGTAAAAATCAGTGAAAGGCTAAGTTCACATGCATGCCAATAGGCCACAAAATTTAAAAAACATCGTCTCTCTATAAAAGGGAAATATTTTAAATTAACGAAAAATTTTATATTTAATCAAATATTCTTCATATATGTATAACATTGCATTATTTCAAACGAGATATTTTAGAATTGATAGTGTCTGTTTTCTCTTTTCGATTTTAGGTATATAGTATTGTGTTTAATCCGGATAGAGATTTACTGCTTTTCAAAACGATAAACGAGAAATTGGTTTTCTAAACGAAACAGAGAGTATAGAGTCGGGGAAATAGAAAAATGTTTTTTTTTTTAATCTTCCTAATTCAATTATTGATTGAGGGAAAATTTTTAACATGAAAATATTAAAAGTCAGATAAAATATAAATTATTTTTGAAAAATGAAAACTATAGTTATATGCAGTACTGTTTTTATTGGATCAAAATTTTTTCAAACGGATCAGCTAAAATTAAAAAATATATAAATAAAGTGCCAAATTAGAACTTAATTTAGGTACATACCTAAATAAAAGAAATAAAATAAAATAGAAAAAATATAAAATAGAACAAAATGTCAATTTTTAGTACCCAAAATCGGTATTAAATTGATGCTTTTCTTTTTACAGTGTATGCAAAAAAATTTTCACCTGGAACAGCGATATATTTCTCTAGAATAGCGAAATATTTCCCTGTTTTACTGAAACATATATCGCTGTTCCAGGTGAAGATTTTTTTGCATGTGAATTTTCAGTGTCAAATGCTTCATTTTTCTTCTACTGTGATCAAAATATAAGTTTCTGAAAATATTAGAACAAAAAAAATTGTTTGCTAAAGTTATAAATAATTGAAATTTTTAGCTTTCTTAAAAAAAGAGATTTCTCGAGATCCAGTTGACAAATTTAAAAAAAAAGTCCTTGAATCTGAAAATTGACAAAAAAACGAGATAAAATATTATTTTCACAATAATTTCTAAATTAAAATTAAATTCTGTCATATAAAACGAAAATATTTGAATATTTAACTTTAAATTTGATTTCCAGTGAATTCAAATAGCAATAATTATTTCAACTCACGTGCAATGAATTGTTTGTAATTATTTAATTTTCTTGGTTTTAATGTTAAAATTTAAATACTTAAATTGTACTACATTGGCAATCCGTGACTCTGATGATCTGTTGTGTATTGAAGCTATGTTAATTAACCATGGTTTAGAACAATACTTGATGAAATGTTTAACATAATTATCTGTGACGCCTGTAAATTGCACAAGTAGTTATATACGGTTGCTTTTGGTCAGTAGTCCAAATAAACTGACAAACGCACATAATAATAATAATAATAATAATAATAATAATTAGTATATACTTTCGGTATATATATTTTATATTTAAACCGCGGTAATTTATAATTGTATAGAGATACAAATTGAAAGTTATTTACTTTCTAAACTGTTTTTGTTTACAACAACTATTAACATATAACATGCATATGTACTCAATTTAGTGTTTCTCAAATTTTTTAAAAATCGTAATATCAAAAATTATTTTCTATTTATAATTTATATAATCATTGTATTTTTTTCGATAATTGCTTTTCATATAGTATATCTCATTATATGGTATTTATTTAATCTAAAAAAATTATCGAAAAAAATTGTTTTCAAAAATTTGATTACAAAAATATGTGAGTGGAGTTTTGTTTTCTTAAAAATAGTTTTTTTTAAAATTTTTGTTATATATTGTAAATGTAGAAAAAAATAATTGGTAAAAGAAGTACAGGAAACTACTTGTTAAATTTTTTTTTTTTATTTTATTATACTTCGTTTGCTATCAATTGAACGAAAGAGTTATACGTGCGTTAAAAAGCAAGTAAACGTTAATTAAATCCAAACTGTTGTCAATAATTGAACCTCACAAACAAATGTATATATATAAGCTCGTTAGTGTGTTTTGCATTGATTTTAATTAATTGGCAAAATAAAAAAAATTCTCTAAAAAACAAGGAAATTCATTATTTTTTTTTCTTGATGAATTTTATTAAATTTTTAATATTTAAATACATTACACAATTTTTTTTTGTTCATCCTTTTTTTGATTTGTAATATACCGTCAACCGGGACTATTACATTGAAATTTTTTTTATTTTTATTCAAAGAACACAGGTCGGCTAAAAATTCGTCTAAAAAAAATTCTGTTAAATGAAATTCATATCATACAAATTAAATTTCTAACTATATAGTGATTTTTATAGTATAATTATGCGTCCTACTTAATAAACAACTTCTTTTTATTCTTATATTTTCAGAAACTTTTTTAATCACAGCACTGTAAACTTGATGGTATCATTTTGGAATGCAACGTTTTGATTCGATATAAGGTATCAAATTGATCCAAATATTTGAATCATTTTCAAGAAATGATCCAGAATATGGGATCATTTTTTGATACCTGAATTGGTATCAAAGTATAACTGTCATGGCTGGCATGCTCTTATTGACAAGTTTATTAATTAATTTATTCACTGCACTGAATATTCAGATATTAAAAATACTTTTATTGTGAATTTTAAGAAAGAGAGAAGCGAAAACTTATAAATTGCGAGCAATTAAATAAGAAAAAAATTTATTTCGAAATAAAATGAAATACACTAACCTTTATTTATGTTTATCACATAAGATTTAAGTTAAGTTCACAATCACAACACTTCAAAATTTTTAATTATTTTTATGGTTCAAATAATTATCAATAATTTATTTATTATAAATGAACAAAATTTAAGCAAAGCACGCTTGATAAATATTTCTAATGCGTTGTCAATTAATGCAATTAATAATTTCCTATTACACAATATCATAATCGACATATATGACATTTTTAAACAAACAGGGTTGGGAAACAAGAGCCCAAAATATGTTCGTCCAAAGCAGAGTTGGGTAGGATTGAAATTATGTCCAACAATAATTTTCAGAAAGTGTTATGCATTTTCCAAATTCTAGCTATGAGCGCTCAGTTATCACGAAAAGGTTCTCAACCTGTTTATAAAAGTATAGTTTAGTTTCATTGATTGAAACATTAAATTTAAATTAACATTAAACATTTAATTTTAACATTTTAACATTAAATTTCATTAGTTAAAACATTGCAATTAAGAGGTGAACGTGAAACAGACTATAGTTTTTCATGTTTTTGATCAAGACAACGTTCGACACTCTTATCAGAATTTCTAATTAATAGAATTTTCATTTGTCTGAACAAAGATCGCAAAATTTGAATTTTTTTCATTATTTTTACAGTTCAAATTATTTTTAACAAAACTATTAAAAAATAATTATTCAGTTTTTCCCTATTTCAAAATTACATGTGCGTCAACCTTAAACGTGAAACAGAATCCTACCCAACTCTGCTTTGGACGAACATATTTTGGGCTCTTGTTTCCTAACCCTGTTTGATTACAAATGTCATATATGTCGATTATGATATTGTGTAATAGGAAATTATTAATTGCATTAATTGACAACGCATTAGAAATATTTATCAAGCGTGCTTTGCTTAAATTTTGTTCATTTATAATAAATAAATTATTGATAATAATTATTTGAACCATAAAAATAATTAAAAATTTTCAAGTGTTGTGATTGTGAACTTAACTTTAATCTTATGTGATAAACATAAATAAAGGTTAGTGTATTTCATTTTATTTCGAAATAAATTTTTTCTTATTTAATTGCTCGCAATTTATAAGTTTTCGCTTCTCTCTTTCTTAATATTCATAATAAAAGTATTTTTAATATCTGAATATTCAGTGCAGTGAATAAATTAATTAATAAACTTGTCAATAAGAGCATGCCAGCCATGACAGTTATACTTTGATACCAATTCAGGTATCAAAAAATGATCCCATATTCTGGATCATTTCTTGAAAATGATCCAAATATTTGGATCAATTTGATACCTTATATTGATTGAAAACGTGGCATGAGTTGATCTTAATTCTTGTATCAATTTGATACACACAAGAAAACTGTGAGTAGGAGGAAAAAAAGCCATTTAATATTGAAAATTTTTCGTTAATTTTAGGTGATCCGTTTGAGAAATTATGACCCTAATTTTAAAATTATATACAGCTATTTGAGAAAATTATTTTTTTTTCTTTTTTTCTCATTTTCTTTCTTCTGTTCAACAAATTATATTCGCAATATATGTGGCGCTCCTTGAACTATGCGTCTACAGGTTGGGAATTTCAATGCCAACAGCTTTAGTCATTTGGATGTAAAGCTGACAAAAACAAAGTTAAAACGTGTTATAACCACCCACGTTTACAACACCCTTATGACTTTGGCGCGTCACATTAAAATGTTAAACTTCATGACCAATCACACTTTTAAGTTCAATGAGCCGTTTTTCTTTTTCTAATTTACATATATGTACTTGACTTTTTATGGATGATGATTACTGTGTATATTTTATATTCTTTGTATATAAAATAACTCAGTAACATTTCTCATACGCGGGTAGATACAAGGTTACGTTTAAAAAGGTCGACTTCATCATATGTGCATATATGAGGGTACTTCTTTTATGTCATTGTTTTTTTCTTCCTAAAAACAAAGCCTTTATACTTGAATATGAAGGTCTACGACATGAAAAGTGGTTCCATTTCCTTATTTCCTTTTTAGTTGAAATTGACGATTAATACCTTTTTTTTTTTTTTGTTTACTGTAACCAAACTTGAATTTTATTATGGTTGAAAGTTATAAAAAAAAATTTTTCTAAACTATTCTCTATTATTAAGTAATATTAAAAAAAGTTTATACTCCTTTATATCTTTTTGAGAGTAACTTTCCCAAACAAGAAAGTATTTTTTTTTTTTCATTTATCCATTTACTGGGTTTTAGATCTTTTAGAAGATAAAGACAAGTGGTAATTATTATAATTAGATAAGACACTTTAAAGAAATTAGTCACTGTCTACTGAATAGTAATGTTTAGTATAATTGACATTTACTAAATTTATTATAAATATTTTATAACTTTCCCCGCAGTTTTTTTGGACTACATATACATTATAAGAAAATAAAAAGAAAAATAATTATTAAAATATAATACACAATAATTAAGCGCAGTAAATTTTAAATATATTTAACACTCTCGTATAGGGTTTTAATTTAAAAATTTTTTTTAAATTAAAAATATTACTTTTGAAACAATTATTTTAATTATTGTAGCGTATATTGCACAATATTTAAAAATACATTTGGCATGCATCCAAGACGCGAGCTTGGTGTAGTTTAATTGCTCAAAGCCCGCATTTCAAATTTGATAAGATAATAATAATTTGAGGGGATTTTCTGACAGAAATGGAAACTAGCATAAAATATAATATGCTAATAGATAATTTATAACCTAACATATAAAAGAAGTTTATTATATTTAAAAAAAATGTAATATATATTTTTTCCAAGGATGCATTTTTAATTTCAAAAGAAAAAATTAATACATTTAATTTAAAAAATGCAATTTTTTACGTCGGTAAAGTTCAAAACGTTTATGATGATCAACGAGTGAGAAGAAAAAATATTTTTCTATGCTAATTATTATTATTATTATTTTTAATCTAAAAAAATTTTTTGCAACTTTTTTGATCAATAATTTTTTGAAAAATAAAATTTGTAGACAAAAAACTAGTTATTATTTTTTAAGTTGTGAAATTCATCGACGTAATTTGTTATAAACAAATTAATTTAATTTTAATTTTGGACCCAATGTTCTTTTTATTTTTACATACCTGTAAGTAGTGAGAAGATTTTGCAAAAAGTTTTAGTGATCCTGATGATCCTTTTTGTTTAAATAATTTGTTTAAGAAATAATTTTTTCCTTTTTTTTATATTTTAAATTAGAATTTTTTTTTGTCCGCTATGATATCCTTCAATTTACTTATAGAAAAGCAAACTACAATTTTTGTTTCGAAAAATAAGACAACAAATAAAAAAAAAAAAATTTAAACAAATTATTTAAACAAAAAAGATTGTCAGGACCATTTTAAAACTTTTTGCAAAATCTTTTTAGTACTTTCAGGTAAGTAAAAAAAGCAAAGAAAAAAAATAGAGTCTAAATTTAAAGAAAGAAAAATTAATTTGTTTATATAATAATTGTTATTTTTTATATAAAAATAAAAAAAAAAATTTCGTTAACATATTTCGAAAGTTAAAGAAAACCCGAAATTTTTTTTCTCTGGACAAAAATTCCTAAATGCAATTAAAAATATGGCTACTTTTAAAAGACGAAAAACCCAAATTTAAAAAAATTCATAATTCGAGAATTTAGGCACTTTAAATTTTTTTTAAAAAAATACGTATATCATTTTGTTTAAAGAACGAAAAAAATATATTTATCCAAATTTAAAAGGTTTTTTTTTTTTTTTTTTAAATGTTACGTATTCTTCAGCATCCTCAATGTAAATATAAATGACGCTCATAGATTTTCTCTGAACCACTTTATTCTCAAAATCCAGGTTATATTCGAGACCTGAAATTATATCGTGTCACGAACTGGATCGTCTGTTATATAGGAAAACTGTTTGCCCGCGTTGCTCATACTAAAGTTGTAACGTCCGGGATCGTTAAGTTTTACTATATAGAACCTGCATATTTACTCTGACGATCGTAGGAAAATAGATTCAATGCTGTTAGATCTCTATCGTTCGAACAAAATTGCTACCATACGAGAAAATTGCAAATTGGAATAAATGTCCGTATGGATGCAGGAAGTTTCAGTTTTGGTCCCATCATATATATATATATATATATATATATATATATATATATATATATGAAATTGCATCTGTCGACCCACTGCTTGATTTTCTTTTTTTATCTGATTCGTATATATAATACAAAAATTCTATATATTCCCCACTGATTCATCGCAATTTCACACCAATATATTTCTCTTTTTTTTCACTCTCTATCTCTCTTTTCTCTTTTTTTTTGTCTGTTTCATGTTTTATTTCTCTCGAGCTTTATACACTGACACTGACAGTGAAAAATTACCCGCCTCTCTAATCTCATTTGTGTTGAATATTCAGTTACTTGATACACCTGTAATTTTTCATCTAATTATCTTTAGCACCACTGAAGAAGAACTTGTATGGTGTCTGGAAAAAATGCCTCACTCTATCGAATTCGATATATTTATTTCAAGTACAACATTTTTTGGTACAATTTTTATTTCACAAGAATACTGAAGATCACAACGTTTATGATCAACGAATTTTAGAGAAATTTATTTTTTTTTTTTAATGAAAAATTCTTTGAAGTTTTATCTTTAAAGATAGGGTAACGAGTACAGTGACCGTCACCCTGGGCAAACTTTCAACTTTAAATGACATTTTATCAAAATTTATTAAAGATTTAGTTATAAAATAAATTTCAAATAAAAGATTTGGGTTAAAATTTATAGTACATAAGTTTAAAATTAAAAAATATTTTGATAAGAGTTTATAATATTAATTTAAAAATGTATGGTATGAAAACAGTGAACGACATCCATCAATAAAATGAAAAATATTTAGGGCCAGTTTCACCGCAACTCCGATTAAAAGTTAATCAACGATTAAAGCCAATTTAACCGTTCATGATTGGTCGATTAGGTATATTTAATCGCTGATTAACTTTTAACCGGAGTTGGTGAAACTGGCCCTTAAACTACTATTTAAGTAACATGATATTTATTAATAATATCACAAATTTTATTATTCAGACTTAATGTACAAAAGAAGTTGCTTTTTAAATATAATTATTTAAAAATTTCTTCATATTTATAAAATTTGTAATAAATAAAGCAAATTTTTTGAGATTAGTTTTCTAGAAAGTAAAATATTAAGGAAAATATAAACATATAAAATTTTGTGACAACTGTATCAGTTTCTAAATATTGTATATTAATTAATTTACTAGTGATATTTAATTAAATATTATTATTTCTATATAGTTATTATCATTTTTAATAGCAGGTGTCGTTCACTGTCAGGGTGTCGGTCACTGTACCTTTTACCCTATTTCACGTGAAAAAGTTTTCGAGAATTAACCACTGGAAACTATTGCGGAAATTTCTGTTGGAAATATCAACAAGAATTTTTTTCCATATAACTTAGCATAAAAACTCAGTTTTTCATAGCTTAACTGAATTAAAATTATTCTGTTTATTACTTACAGTCGTTTTATTTGTACTATTTATAAAAGTAAACAAACAAAACTTTTAGGTTAGGAATCTGTTTAATTATCAATAACCGTTACCAAACGCAACTGCGCTTGCGCTACTACTACTCTCTCATTGGTAGAAAAAGGCGCTTTCATTTAAAATGCATTATTATAAGAAAATGTTTAGAAAACAGTAAAAAAAATTATAAGCGTTAAATTTATTATTTTTAATATATTTAATTATAATGTTTTTTAATAAAAATTAATGCATATAATTTTTACAGAAAAAAGTCCTTTTAACCCTTTGCGGCATAATGACACTCCTGAGTGTCACCTTTTTTCTTGCACTTTTTTGAATACTTCAGCCACTATTTTACACATTTCAGTAACAAAATGTATTTAAAATGTATTTTAGAATATCTATTACAATATAACTACAATAAAAAAGTGTTTTTTATAAATAAAATAAATGTTGTAAACAAATTAAGTTTAAAAATAGCATTTTTTTTACAATAAATGTAATTGTGACTAAACAACAATAGGAAATAACCTAACAATAATGTCTATAAAGTTTTCGGGGTCGCTGATTACGAATCTGGCATCAGATTTTCAACATTCAAATTGGCGGATGACAAAATGAAAAATTGATCGGATTTCCTTGAAACTTGTAACTCGTGGGTTTTTGGAGGCGCTGATTACGAATATGACGTTAGATTTTCAAAATTCAAAATGGCGGATCCAATATGGCGGATAAGAAAATGAAAAATTCAAAATGGCGGATCCAATATGGCGGATAAGAAAATGAAAAATTCAAAATGGCGGATAAGAAAATGAAAAATTTATAGGAATGGCTTGAAACTTGTTACTCGGGGGGTTTTTGAGTCGCTCGTTACGAATATGATGTTGGATTATCAAAATTCAAAATGGCGGATCCAATATGGCGGATGACAAAATGAAAAATTGATCGGATTTGCTTAAAACTTGTTATTTGGGGGTTTTTGAGGTCGCTGATTACGAATATGACGTTGGACTTTCAAAATTCAAAATGGCGGATGACAAAATAAAAAATTGTTCGGATTTGCTTGAAACTTGTTACTACGGTGTTTTTGATGTCGCTGTTTATGAATATGACTTTGGATTTTTATAATTCAAAATGGCGCTTTTGTGTGTGTGTGTGTGTGTGTGTCTGTGATCAATTTGATCAATTTTAACAAAATTGTCCGCTATATTGGATCCGCCATTTTGAATTTTGAAAAACTGGCATTGGATTCGTAATCAGCGACCCCGAAAACCCCTGAGTAACCAGTTTCGAGCGGATATGATCAATTTAAAAAAAATTGTCCGCCATATTGGATCCGCCATTTTGAATTTTGAAAATTTTTAAAATTATTTCTATAATATACACACAAAAATTCGTAAAAATGAATAAATTTGAAGCCCTTTAGATAAAATTTTCTTCGTTTTTGGGAGAAAATTCATGATTTTTTCAGTTCTTTCCTGACAGCACCAGGACCATCAACTCTAATCGTCCTCGCTATATTTTTTTTGTAATCTACACGTAAAAATATATAAATTTGAATTCCTTTTTATAAAATCTGTATGGATTAACACAATCTTTCGAATTTAGGAAGTTCTTAACATAAGGATCCTTTGTATTTTGTCCGATTTTGAAAAAATATTTTTATAGGACGATAATTAAATGCCTAAGAATTTCAGAGACCGTTTGACACTCTTAAGTAATAAAGACAATAATTTTAATTCAGTTCTATTGAAATACCGACTTTTTCTGCTAAATTATATGAAAAAAGTTTATCGAAATTTCCGTAACAATTTTCAGTGGCCATTTCCAGGGAATTTTTTATTCAATAATTATAACCATTATATGACGGTAAAAAAATACATTTTTTAGATAAAAAATTTCCTGTTTTAAAAAATAATTTGTTTTCTAATCGTTACGGATTTTAGCATTATTTTTTACATAAAATTTTTGTTTTGAAAAAAGAAGAAAAAAAAGGAAATTATTTTTTTTTTTTTGAAAAATTAAAAATCGTGTCTGTGTATAGTGCACGGAAAACTGAGCCTAATGTTATTTCGGTGATATCGGTCTTTTGCATGCTATGTTTTTCGCAAAAAAACATTTGTCTGTATACGATAATATAAATTTATATATATATAGGAGCTGGAAAATTGTCAAAGCTAAATAGATGTAATAAAAATAAGAGGAGAGTAGAAATTGTAAGCGCACTTTCAAGAAGTTGTAAACTTTAAAGAGCAAAAAGGTCAAAGTGGAGCTGTCGGATGTTATATGTTTGCCTTATATGTTCTAAGTATACTAACTCGATTTCGTCGTACTTTCGTCTAACATGAATTTACTTAGCATGAGTGCATTGTTAATTGTCTTCACGCGCTCTAAGATTTCACTTGTTAAATTCTGCTTTTGATCAGACTTACAGATTATACAACAAGCACATTCTTAAACGTTAAAAATGTAAAATCGTCCAAAAAAAGTTAAAAAAAAAATCATTACTATTTTTTTTTTAATTTTAATAATAAATATAATTTTTATTTATAACTTTTTTAAAAGAATATTTCAAATCAGGCAGGCTGAAACGTCGTTTATCTAAAATTTAGAGGGAAAAAAATACTTTAAATTGTTATTGTTATTAAAAAATTAAGTAGCTAAATGACTTTTTAAATTAGTTTCGAATTATAGGTAAGTTTTCACATAACCTAGACTCACTTTTCAATGATTCAATTCAGTGGCTTTAAAACACTAATAGAATAAAAATTGTGACATTGGAGGCTTATCTGGTTAATTTGCTTTACAACGTCCATCACTTTAGGATATTTAATTGCGTTACTTTTTTTTTCCCTAAGTTGATTTGTTTTGCGATGATAAAAGTTATAATTGTTTTTTCCAAAAATTATCGTTGTGATTCGCGTACAAATCACATATATGATAGATCCATTTTTCTTCATTATCTTTATTATTAATATCTCGTGCATGATTGAAATAAAAATTGTTCTTAAAAATAAATAGTTGACTGAGTGTTGAGCGTTTAATTTATTATCTCTCTACAAGTGAATTATCTAAGTTCACTTGTAGGGGTGTTAAAGTGATTAATGCTTTGTACTTCCTAGAATAAGTTGAACGTTGAGAATTTCTCACTCCCTCTATATCTCTCTCTCTTTCAAGAAAATCAATCCAGATCACGCGGCTAATTTAATCAAAAATTCCCTGGGAAAATTTAACAATTGTTCATAAAAGAAAATTGATTGCGCGTAAATTTTACAATAAAAAAAAATTGTCTTATTTTTTTTTTTTTTTTTTTATTTAACTTGAGACATCTAAAGTGTTAAGTGTCAAGACACTTGAGAATGTGATTAAAGGTGCAAAAGAGGACGAGAAACCATTTGACACGGCTTAACTTGAAGTAGTGTGTATAAGGGGAATGTAAATTATTCATTGTTTTATCTTTAGAATTTAAAAGAGAAATTTAAGATGAAAAATTTAGAGTTGGTGCGTAATTATTTTTTAATGGTTACTTTGTAAAGTGTCATAGAGAAAATGGTTTAATTTCTCTTTTTGACATTTTTTTTTTTTTTTTAGTGAAATATAAAGATAAATTATATTCAATTATATAAATAATTAATTTAAATTAATAATAATTTAGTTTCACGTCTTGAATTTTCATGAAATTAAACTGGATGGAGGAATATGTATTTTATTAATATATGAGAACAGATTCCAACATGAGACCCAGGTGGAATATTTTACCTTTAACTTCTTCCGGCGTGGATGAGGGATAAACCGGAAAAGGGATAGTTTCTCACGGGACGGAAAGATACTGGAGAAACAAGTATAAAAGCTTTGCGTATAAGCTCTTAGAGCTTACGAATGCAAGAAATTCTTCCACGTGTCCATGGCCGAAGCCATTTATGCCTCTCTTTTATTTTTCTAAGGTTTCCTTTCCTTAACCGAGTATATATAATTCTAGTGGAAATTTCGAAAAGTTCAATAACGCTTTTTATCTTGTTAAAATGATTGTTTAATCAATATATCGAGACAATTATTGAGAAAAAGAAAATAATTTTTTTTACTTTGTGAATATTTGTTTTTTTTTAGTACATTACTTTTAAATAATTTTTTTTTTTAACTTCTTATTACAGACAATGGACAATGAGATTGACTCGCGATTCAGATCTTTTCGCGAAGGATGCTGTTTTTGAAGGTACTAATGGACCAATAAAATTTGACTCTACACATTCCTACAGTGGTACCATTCAGGGTGAGTAAATTAAAATTTTTCTTTTATTTTCATGCAACACAATTTTACATTAATTAACACAGTTTTCCTAAAGGTATTAATTTGATTCTAAAATTTGGATAATATTATGCAACATTTTGATAATAATATGTTTTGGTGGTTTTCACAATCTATTAAAGGTGAGTTTACAATTTGGATATTTTTGAATATTTAAAATTATTTTTTTAATCCAAACGATTATTAAAATCACCATCAATCATAAAATAATTATGCATTTGAAATAATGATGTACAGAAATAATAGATATTAAACTGTAGACAAAAAATTACATTTATTTTTTTTTTTTTTGTTCATCAAAAACTAGTAAGGTGTGTAAACGCCTTTAAAAAAAACTTACCCGAAAAAGATGTCACATTTTGGACGTTTTACTATAAATTGCACATAGTAATTTACATTTCGAACTCTGGTAACTGTTATCAGTTTTTTGTCGTCTGCAGTTTAATATCTATTATTTTTGTACGTCATTGTTATTTCAATTGTATAATTATTTTGTGATTGATTGTGGTTTCAATAATTATTTGGATAAAAAAATAATTTTAAATAATTAAAAATATGTGAATTGTAAACGCACCGTCAATATGTTGTGATTATTCATTTAAATAGTAATTAGATTTTATAAGTTTTGCAATTTAGTGCCATTATTTAAGTTGGCAGTAACGTTTCCGTTGTGCAAAACAAATGTTTTCATTTTTCTAACCTCAAAACATATTTCACTTTATTACGCAATTACAAGCAGTTTTCAATAAAATAAATTAAGTCTAGTATGTTATTTACGGCAGGTAATTATTATATTTTGCGTATTTTTGCAAAATTATTCGTTGACAAAATTTTCCCCTTTCTCAGATAGCACGTAAGTTTGCAGCAAGCTTGCCGCGCAATATTGCCAACCTTGCACGGCAAACTCGCCGCAAGCTTCAAATTACCCACCTGACCCAAGCTTGCATGGTAAGCTTACCAAAAGATTGCAGTGTAAGATTACTGCAAGATTGCACAATAAGATTATCGCAAGATTGCTCAGTAAGCTTATTGTGCAATCTTGCAGTAACCTTACACTGCAATCTTTTGATAAGCTTACCATGTAAGCTTGGGTCAAGTGGGAAATTTGAAGCTTGCGGCAAGTTTTCCGTGCAAGGTTGGCAATATTGCGCGGCAAGCTTGCTGCAAGCTTACGTGCTATCTGGGTTTTCTTATTCTCAAACGTCAAAATGAATCTTTCCTGTTTCATTTTGATAAAGAACCCCGCACCATTTACATGGGAATTTGGGGTCCGGTGAAATTTTCTGCAACTTTATAAGTTTGTAGTTTTTGACCTCCTGAACAAAAAATGTAAATGGCAAAATTCAAAATGGACAGATTTTTTAAAAATTGAGGTTTAAGTTTAAAAAATAGTGTTACAAGCGAAAAAAATTCAAAAATGAGTAAAACCAAAAGAAGTAAACAAACTGTCTTAAAATTCGCTACTCAAGGGTTTTTGGGGTCGCTCATTACGAATTCGATGTCAATTTTTGAAAATCCAAAATGGCGGATCCAAAATGGCCGAAGATTTTTTAAATACATTGAATTCCCTTAAATCTTGTTACTCGGGGGTTTTCGGGGTCGCTAATTACGAATTCAATGATAGTTTTTTAAAATTCAAAATACCGGATGCAGACTGGCGAAAAAAGGTTTAAAAATTATTTTTTTAACGAGTTTTAAGAAAGTTTGTTTAGTTGTTTTGGTTTTACTCATTTTTGAATTTTTTTTCGCTTTTAACATTATTTTTTAAACTTAAACCTCAATTTTTAAAAAATCTGTCCATTTTTTGGAATTTTGCCATTTACATTTTTTGTTCAGGAGGTCAAAAACTACAAAAGTTCAAAGTTGCAGAAAATTTCACCGGACCCCAAATTCTCATGTAAATGGTGCGGTGTTCTTTTAGCGTAATTCCAAATGAAGAATTTCATTTCTGAAGCTTTTCAAATTAAGAACTGTACAAAAACTAAAATTGATACGATGTTTTTTCTGTGTCACGAATTACTAAACAAATGTACATGCGCAAATAAAAAGTATTCTTAGAAAGTGTACTCGAGTGTGTAGTGGATTTCTTTAAGAAGTTTTGCAGAAAAAGCACTTTATTTGCACAGAATAGCGATATGTCTGAGACTGGGGGGGGGGGGGGGGTTAAATGATCCCTGTAGGGTAACTTGTGTATCTTTATTGTAAAGTGGCAGCTGAGGTTGCAACTCTGAGAGGGTGGAAAACAAGGCTTTTGCGATATTTAGCTCGGGTCGCTTCATTTGCCCGGAATTATAGAGCTGTGTTGTAATGTAACGTCAACCTCATTTCATATACCGCATCGTCCAATGAGTTGAAGCATCATTTCAGAATTGTTCGTTATAGAAGCAAGTTCCCTTAAAATATTTAATTAGAGGTATTGCATTTAAAAAATGTTTAAACCCAAGAATGCAAACCTCAAGATAAAAATATTTAATTGACCTTCAAAAATTTATTATAGTAATATTCGCTGAAAGAACAGATATAAATTTTTAAGAAAAAGAAATTTGAAACTTAAGGTACATCTCACAAATTCTCAGTATACCTGGAATTTGTCAGAGGTTTCACTAATTTTGATTGGCTTTGTTCATAAAGAATTTCAAAAATTCTTCCAATCATTTGAAAATTCCCTATGAGCAAATCGAATCAAAATTAGTAAAATTTTTGAAAAATTCTGAGTATACTCAAAATTTGTGAGATGTACAAATGTCTTTACAAAAATTATTTATTTATACATTTTGCATATATGATTAAAATATTTTTCATATCGCTTTCCTTAAAATTTTGTAAAAATGATCAGATTTATAACAGAGATTTTCTTTAGAAAATAATTTGTACCATCAGCATCGCTGGGATTTTTAAACAAGTGCACTGTTTTTAATGGTTATTTGTTTTAAAAAAGTGAAAATTATTTTTTAAACAAAATAACCATATTTAAAAAACGGTGTACTTGTTTAAAAATCCCAGCGATGCTGATGGTACGAATTATTTTTTGAAGAAAATAAACCATCAAGGTCTGTTAAATCTGTTCAGTTTTAAAATATTTTAATAGGAACAAATTTTATTGATCATATGCAAAATGTATATGGACTTAAATAAATAATTTTTAAAAATTAAAATTTTTTTTTTCCAATTGTTAATTGGTCATGTATAAATGTTCTAAATTTAAAAAAAAACTATTATGCTGAAAAAGAGACTTTTTTAATCTTTTTCTTACATATATTGATCTCTGATTATTGAGAGCGTAAATTTATATTTTCTGTTCAATGAATAGGTAAATAATTTAATTAATTGAACGTACGAATATTTTATGTAAAAATCATTAGTTTGATTTTTTAATCGAAATACATAAAGTCGATTTTATCGAGTATAATTTAAATAGTAGGATCAATACAGATTTTTACTTTAATATACTTAAATATAAATTTTTATCAGAAATTTTTTGTAAATCAGTTTAAATTAAAAAATAAATTCTTAATTAATTTGTGATAAAAAATTCGGTTCAAAAAAAATTCAGTTTAATATTCGATTGCCAATGAAAATTTTGAACTAAAATCAGATTTGTAAAATATTCATGCACCTCCTTTTATTTTTTAGTAAATAAAAAATATATAATTTTTAAAAATTATAATTTTCATAATCAGAAAAATGATATATACATATAGATACATCCGCAATTATATGGAAGCAATTTTCAATTTGATATGAAAAATACATGTCTAAATGAAATGTAATTTTTCTTTTTAACATGTGCAGCAGGTTGGCTGATAACGGTAATAAAAGTCGCAATTACAAGGGTGAATTTCAAAGTTACTTGAGCTTAAAAGTAATATTAAAGTTGAAAAGGAGTTCTTTATACTTCTTTGGTGATAAATAATATAATTTAAAAGTTTAAATATACACATTGAAAGTTCATGGGACATTTATGCATGATCGTTTGGTATAGTTTTCTACATATCTACATATACACGAATTTCACTTTCGTCCAGTTAGGAAGGATCTAAACTTTAAAGTTATTGGAGAGTTTCCAGTTGGCTTCGTATAGGACTTTTCACATTCTCCCCTGAAACTGTTTTACTACAAATGAGAAACATATACATTGAAATGGAATTTGTGAAATAGTTTGACACTTTTTACAATTTTCCTAGAAAAGTAAAAAGAGGTTCATTGCAAAAGCATATATAGTGGAATAGAAATTTTTTTATTCTTCCTTTTGATTTTTATTATTAATATTTATTTATTTTTATGATTAGTTTTTGAATTTTTTTTATTTTTATTATTAATATTATTTATTTATTTTTATTGTTTGTTTTGTGTTTATATTTCTTGTTTCTGCCTCTTGAGTTTATTATAAGTAATTTAGATACTATCTCATTTTTTCTTTTTGCATTTAAAAGAGCTTTAATTTTTCTTTCAAAATCCGTTGGAAAAATTAAAAAATGTTCAAAAATAACAAAATGGCGGCCATTTAAAAAAAAATTGAAATTACTCAAAAACCCCACTTTTTTATGCTCAAAAGTTTTTTGTGGATTGTTTTCACCGTGAAAAATATTTTTTATAAGAATTTAACTTGTGCCCGATTCTGGTAGAAGGGAAAAAAAATTTTTTCATTTTTTAAGAAAAATTTAATATTGAAAATTAATTACTTTTTGAAAGTTTTATGTAATCCTTTTTGAGAAATTCCGAACCTATTATAAAAAATTGTTAGAGATGGATTTTTTCCAAACTTTTAATATAGCAGAATAAAGATTTAATTTTCTGATAGAGATTATTTTAGTTGTATTTCACTTATGAACACTGCAGCCAATGAAAAAATTTTTTTTTGTTCTTTAACTATTATAAAATAAATTCATAAAATTAATTAATTATCATTGTTAAAATAAATTTACAATCATTTCTTCTATTCTCATATTGATGAATTTTTTTCGATATTTCAAAAATATGTACCAAGATCAAACTTATTCATCTTGAAAAACAGGTCAGCTTTAAATAAATAACGAGCGAATAAAATTAGTTATACAAAAAAAAAAAAAAAAAAATGTGAGATGAGGGAAACAGCCTCGTGTACTTTCAATTTTAAATTATGTAATCAACAGAGTGGATTAATTTTCGAAGGAAAAATTTGGCTTTTCAGAATAGAATGGAGAAAATATAATAGCCCAAGAGATTTTCATACAGAAAGGGAGAGAAAATATTTGGTCCATGATCAAAGGCACGGGGAAAGAAAATTAGTTTTATTACAAATGCGATTATTTCTTCTCTCGTATTTCTTACATTAATTTTTTATTTAAATAATAATAATAATAATATTATAATATAAAATATATATTTCAATTTTATTGTGACAGATTTGTCGTCTTGTCATGGAAAATACAACTTTCTTGTATAGTGAATGTCAGATGTGAAAAATGTTTATAAATTCTTGTCCCATTATCGATTTCTGTTTTCTCACCCTTCTCGCTCTGTACACGAGGATGTCAAGTGTGCGACTGACAATAAGGGAAAGTATCGAGAAAAATTCAGTGTTCGATTTGTATTATGCAAAAAAAAATATATATATATTATGAAAGAGTGAACATTCGATAATAGTGGGATAGGTTGTTTATACTTAAATATATATATCATTACTATATTATAAAAAGATTTCGCCGCCGCCGCTGTTTCAGCAAATTTTGACCTAAAATTTTGAAATTTTGTCCCCTCCCCCGCCAGAAATGACCTAAATTTTGAGGTTATGTTCGTTTCGAGGCTCTAAATATAGCCCAAGTCCCCCCTCCCTCCTCTCATTTCCCCTCCTCCGCCAAAAACTACTAACCATATCAAAAACATGGGTTGGTTACACTTCATGTAGAATGACCCATATTATAAAAAAATTTCGCCGCCGCCGCTGTTTCAGAAATGTTGACAAGGATGGGTCATTCCGTGTCAAGTGTACCCAACACATGTTTTTGACAAGGTTAGGTAAGGGTGAGCCAACCCATGTTTTTTACATGGATAGTACAATATTTGGTTACATTTGATATGGAATGACCCATCTGAATATAGCTGCAAGTCCCCCCCCCTCTCCTCCCCCTTCCGCGCAAAAAATGACCTAAATTTTAAGGTTACGTTCGTTACAAGACTCTGAATAGGGCCGCAGGTCCTCCCCCCTCCCTTACCCTCTCTCCGTATTTCCCACCAAAAATCACCTAAATTTTGAAGTTATGTTCGTTTCAAGCCTCTAAATATAGCAAGTGGAGGTAGATTTCCTGCCAAAAATGACCTGAAGACTATATATTCAAGTCTATATTCAAGACTGTGAATATAGACGCAAGCCCCCCCTCCTTCCTTACGTTAAAGGAGAGGTGGATTTTCCGCCGAAATTGATATAAATTTTAAGGTTAAGTTATTTTGTCGGGAAACGACCAAGAAACAAACATAACCTCAAAATTTAGGCGAAAATTTGGTGCAAAAAGACAAAGAAACAAACATAACTTCAAAATGTAGGTCAAACTTTGAAGGAAAATTTAAAAAATTAGATAAATTTTGTTTTAAAAATTAAAAATAATAAAAATTATTGTTAATAAAAATCGTAAATAACATTTGAAGAAATAAATAATAAAATATTAATAATAGTTTTAAATTCCAGAAATTATTTAAACATTAACTCAAACATCTACAAAACCAATAAAAAATAAAAAATAGGGGGTTGGCGCGCGAAGCGCGCAGGGGGGCGAAGCCCCCCTAGTATATATATATATATAACTTGTAACAAATAACAAGCGTGAATGGTTCTTATTTACCGGCACTTGATATAAATAAGTGTGTGGGGTTGCAAAGTTGGAAGCCCGCCAAATCCAAGATAAAGTGTGAAGGTTGCCGTATATATATATAAAGGTGGAAATCCTTCAGACATTCTCACCGGAAACTTGAAGGAAGATGCCATAAATGTGCGCACAATGGCGCAAATTAGAGGGTCTCTTCTTCTTGTTTATAAATAAGGAACATTAAGTCTGAGATTTACTTAGAAGCCTTTTGGATCTTATATACGCAAGACAAAATCTTGAATTTCCTTTAAACTCTCACAAAAGTAATGAAGTCGCTACTGCTATTATATATATATATAGAAACATTCACAAGATCGAAACTCTATTTTGTGGAAAAAAAATGTTTAAGGACTATTATACTGCAGCATTGAGACTCATTAATATTTCCTCAAAACTCATTAGTTCAAATTCCTAGTGGATTAAATTTTTATTTGAAGTTTCGTTATCTTATAAATTTATTATTATATTTATTTATTAAAATAATTATTTTAAGATGAATATCTGGAACGTATGAATATTCTCCACATTTCGCTCGTCGGAATTTTTGTGATAACAAAGATAACTTAAAGGTTATAAAATTGATACCAAAATGCGTATAAAATTCTTGAGATGCAACGTTTTTATCCGCTTTATGAAATCAATTTACTACCTTTAAGTTAATAATAAATTGAAAATTATTGAATTTTTATTTAGGAGAATTTTATAAAATATACTTTATAATGTATAAAGAATGTGAATATCTTATTGTCAAAATAAATTATGATTTCCAAATGCGCATGATCGAAAATAATCATATCACGCTCTAAGACCACAGGCAAACGCACGGACGGTGTAGAAAGACCGTGTTTCCCTCGCCACTGGGGTGCGCATCGTCTACTCTAATTGAATGTGGCTCTGCGCATACAGTTTCCCCCTCCAGACCAGATCGTTGTTCACGCTTTGGGGATATAAATATCGGTCGTTCAGATACAGAGCGGCACTTTTGTGTTTTACAGAGTCGACGAAGGGTCTTTTACTTTTTAGACGTTTTGTTTTATACCAATTGGATTATAATCCCCGTTTTCACTGTCAATTGATCGTCGTTGATCCGTTTATATTATAATTTGTAATTAATGTTCTTTTCGTACAATTATTAAAATAATAAATGTTATTTAGTTTCGTGAGTCTGTAATTTCAATTAATATTATTTTTAAACGAAAGAATAATTTTTATTATTATAATTGTTCTTTTATCGAATTTCCATTTATCTGAATACTTCCGTAACAATATTATCATTAACTAAATTCCTATTTAACAGAATTTCTATAACAAAATTATGATTATTTTATTTATATATTAATTAAATATAAAAATTATTATAAATTTTTATTAAACTCCCGCTGAAATGTTTCGACCGGGTGTATGATCGGATATATGGATAAACAGAGTTTCTGTTTATTTGAATTTTATTTAATATGTAGTAAAATATATATTTCATCGAATCTATCTATATATTTGTCAGAACAAACTTTTGTCAGAAAGTACTTTGACTTGAATTTAAAAATAAACGCAATCAGAAATATTATCAAGAAACTTGTGATTGGTAAAGTTTGAAATTTACGATGAAATATATATAATATATACATTTCCTTTTGATGTTTGTTCGGACAAATGAAAGTTCTATCAAATAAAAATTCTAATTAAGAATTTTGTCGAATAAAAATTTTTACATACAAAAATATGAAGATTCGGTAAAATAGAAAATCGTTTTTATGTAAATTTTTCTTAAATTGCTAATTTTCTATAAGGATTCTTTAAAAACTTGAGCACAATTATATTTCAAGTATTATATGAAATATTACTTTGCTCGTATTGCAATATTGATTTTTTTTTATTAGAAGTATTGTACTTCGGTTAATATGATATAGATTTTTCTTAAACTCTAATTCGTATTTCAGTGATCAGGCGTTTTTCGAAACTTATTATATGCCCCGTTCAGAACATTAATTTTAAAAGCTGGCACGTAGTACTCTTAAAAGGCGTCTTTATTGCCGGAATTACTTTCCAGAACCAACGGAAACTCGTTGCAGGTACTCTTTGTAATGAATCCAAACAGAACTCTAAAAGTCCATATAGAAACGTTCAAGAAAGGGGAGTGTTAACTCAGGAAAAGGAGAATAAGACACAATACTATACACTTTGACGTATAACTCTCATTGCTTGTAATTTAAAATAATAATTAATTAAAAAAAAAAATTATTTAACAATAATAATGTCATGGAAATTTTAAACAAATTTTTTTAAATACTGAAATTTTAAATATTAATTTTAATAATTTCATTTATAGATTAGTAATTTTATTAATCTAATTAATAATATTGAATAGCAATTTAATAATATATTGCAATTATTGGGAAAGCTTTTTTTTCCTGTTCTCAATGAGCGCGAACATTATTCTATAGTTTAATGAAAATGGAAATAATAATTATTAATGTCAGTGACAAAGAGTGAAAATAGAGAAGGATTATCGACTGTGTGTAATAAATTTTAAATCATAAGAAAATTTCGATAATAAACGCGAGAGAAAGGAGTTGTTGACCATACGTGAAATATTTTTTTAAAAAAATTTGCAATGTGTATAAAATATATTGTGACAGGATATTATATTGTTATGTCATATTTTAAATAAATATTAATTTTAACTAATCTGAACTTATAATTGTTCCCTATTCTAATTTCCTCAATTTAACTTAGTTAAATTAACTAAGTTGGGAAGAGGTTTATTAAATGAATGAATAGAAATATAATATAAAAATTATTTATTTAAAAAATTTTAAATGTTCTTAACAATTAGTGTTATACAATCAAATAAATCCTTGTTTTTAAAAGGTTCATATTTTACCTTTAAATAATCTGTGAAGATTCTTCTATTAGTTTTTCCCTTTTTCGAACACCGGGTCTCCTAAGATTATATTTTCTAAGTTGTAAAATTTTTATTACCGCATTGACACTGATATTTTTTAGGCAGGACCGTAACTGACGAAAACTTCTGAATATGTAATATTTTAACTTGTTATCAATGATGACACTTCGATGTATATATTTTAGAACTGTATTTGACACTCGATACGATGAACTTTGTGCGTATAATTTGGGACTGCCTTTGTTTATTTATAAATAATTGTTTATTTACAAATATTAGTTTACAAATATTTGTTTATTTAAAAACAATTATTTATTTACAAATGTATTTTAAAAAAATTAATTTTACATAAATAAATATAAAAAAATGTTACGGTGATGTGACAATATCATTTTATTGAAACATAACACTCAAATTTTGAATAAGGTTGATATTTAGGGTCCTTTCGTTATCGATTCGATCCTGGAGATCTATGAGAAATGGAACGCATGCGTTTCACGGGACGCCGTAAAACTGCGTGCTTGTTGGGCACATGGCACTCTTGGATCGATCGTTAATGTCAATAGACGTATAAAATTATATTTGAAAATTTAACTTGTATGTGAGTGAGTGTTCATATTGTGTCGACTTAGGAAGATTTACTTGACAAATTATGGAAAATTAATCTATTATAGACGTTAATTGTAAGTAGATCATCTATTATATTGATTAAATCGACTGATTGAACTCGCTCATTTTATTCTTTTGGGTTCTCCCATTTTACCCACTCTGTAATTATATTTCTCTTGCTCTAGTTGAAGGTAATTAACGTAAAATCTAATAATTTGATATTATATATTTTTGGCGACCTTCAGTCGACTGGCGCCCGCGGTAATTTTTATTAAATTATTAACTCTTGACCCTTGGCGGCTTTGAACCCGGCTGCGTCAAGTGAGTGTAGATCTTATTTATTTAATTTTTATATGTTTTATTGAAATAAGAAATCTGCCTGTCTCAATATTTAGTTTAGTTACGGAAAAAATCACACTGAATTGTTAATTTATTTCTCAAAGGCATTGAAATATAATTCGGAATTTCAAAGGTCGACATTGTATAATTGAGAAACGATGTAACTTATTCCGGGAGATAGTGCTCAATTTATTTGGCTTATCGGGTGTGTATAGAACGCGGAAACGATCAATGCTTTAGCAAAGCTAATTCTCCGCTTCACTATGCAGAATGTATATATATATATACTTTCTGAAAGCCATTGTCGAAAACTAATCACTTACCAAGTTCATTCGATATAAAAATATAAATAATCTGATGATACTAAAACAATTTTTGAATTATAGGATATAAATTCCCTCCTTGAGTTTTTATTTTGACTTTATTTTTTTACGCTTGTTTTTCCAGACATTTTATAAAGATATTATTACATTGCACAGGACTTTTTACTTTAATAGTTTTTTCCTTTAATTAAAGTACCTAGATATAGCTCCATTCGCTTTTTCCGCAGCGTTTTTCGTTTCTATTGCAATTATTTAATTCACTATATTATTAATATCTTTCTTTTTGCGAGGCAAAAGAATATAAATGCAAGAAAAGAGCTTTCTTATGAAAGCATTTGTAGACGATTTTTTTACATTCACTTTTTTCATTTTTTATATTATACATATATATGCGTATATATGGAGAATTATTCCTCAATCACCCCAGTCGGAAATTAAAAGTTTTTGGTTTAACTTGATACTTTGATAAATTTTTGTCCTGCACTGAAAAAAAAACAGTATTGAATCAAGAAAATCCATTTACTTGTCTGTATTTGATTCAATATTTTCTTAAACCAAGAAAATTTTACTAAGTTTGAAGTAAATTTTCTTGAATTAAAAAAATTAGTGAATCAAATACGGACAATTAAATGATTTTCTTGAATCAATGATACTTTTTTTCAGTGTATACATATATGAAAATGAAAAATCCCTGAAATATTAATGAATTCCAAAAAAAAAACTTTGTAGAAAGAGATAATTTTTGTCAAAATTAATAAAGAATTTGATCTTTCGAATAAAAATAAATTTTATTTTTTAAATACCAAAATGGATCAAAATTAAATAATAATAAGGGTTGATTTTGAGGAAAATGGGGTTAAATTTTTTTGTCATTGAAAACTCCAGGAAAAATCCTTTAAAAAGTTCTATTTAAAAATTAAAATCCATTAAGTATTGTTGTAGTTATACTGATTTGATTTGAATTAATATTTTAGGGATTTTTTATACCAATGTATCAAGCCGATCTAAGAACTTTTAATTTCTGACTGGGGCGATTGAGGAATAATCCCCCATATAATTTAGGTATATAAAGTAAAAATGTGCATGAAGGAGCAGCGGAATCCCTTGGAGGAAAATCGATTCTCATCTTTCGCCAATTAAATTTTACTTTCATTACATCTCCCCTTTGTTCAGATATACTCGAATAGTGTCACCTAATTTCCCAGATGAGAAAGGAATTTCTATAGTCATTGTATGGAATTTCATGATCTTTACTGAATGAAATAATAATTTCAATGAAATTTTTTTGCAAAAATTCTGTCTTTGAAAGGAGGTTTTTTTTCTTGCTTTATAATTACCTATTCATTTCAAAATTTTTCTTTATTTTTTTTATTTTTTTTTAATAACTATGGTATTGAAAATATTTTGATATAATATTTTATGCCTTTTGCATTACAGTTTTATGAAATTCATTTTACTGTACTAATTCTTAAAAAATTACCGTTTTGCTATTATATTCCAATTTTACCGAACTAAGTTCAGTAAAACTCTCGGAACAAATTTTCTCCGTGTGAAATAATTAAATATCACATATTCCAAAACAGTCTTTGATTATTTTCTAATATAATTTAAATGTATACTTTTGGCAACGCTTCTATCAAATGTAAATTAACAGTTTTATCAAATGACAATTTGGACAAGTAAAAATTTGATCAAATGAAATTTCGGTCAAATATAAATTCTCTCACTTTAAAATATTCAGCTAAGTAGAATTTCTATTAAATGACAATTCTTTTAATTAAAAATTAGTTCAATTAGAAATTTTCTTTAATAAAAGTTTTAATGGAAATTATAACTTTTGAAAATTCGATGTTTTTGAATTAATTTTTTACTAATTTATAAGCAAAAAGTGAGTTACAAATTCAAATTGGTTAAAAATTTTAATTTATTCAGATTTAGAGAGTAGATAATGAAATTCTGTCAAATGAAAATTCTAACAAATTAATTTTAGAGCTTATTCATGAATCTTAAAATTTTAACAAGTGTAATCCAATGAATATTCATGCATCCCTTAAATTAGTTTGAAATTCAGTGAAACATTTGATTTCGATTTTTGAAAAAGAGAGCGTAGACATTGAAGTAGGTAATGTTTGATAGGCAGTGATCTTAGAAATTTCAGAAGAACATTGTTAGCTTTAGAGGTCTGAAATGCTTTCAGAGCCATATAGTAAGTCCTCCTGGCTAGCAGCCAGCTTTCGTCTCGACATTCATAACTGCGGCTTTAGAGTAGAGATAAGACCTTACCTTTGCAGAGAAATTATTGTCTAAAATATATCTATATTAAATGCATGCTTCATTACTTCCTGCTTTTCAAAATGTATCCGGTCAATTCCTTCATCTTGGGGGAAAAAAAAATATCTTTAACCTATAGCTTATTAATTTTTTGTTAAGGGTTTTTCTTTTGAAAACACTTTTATTTTATAACATTTTTAATTAAATGAAAATTTTTTTTAAACAAATAAAGCACCGTCCGACACAATTTTTGACCCACAAAAAAATTTAACATTTTCGGAAACTAGGACCCAAAAAAAAAAATACCCGTATCTGGCCGTTTTGCTAGATCAAGTCGTTTGTGGTTTTTAGGAGTGAAAACAACCCCTAAATAAAAAGTGATAAGATATTTTTTAAAAATTATTAATATTTTATAAAACTTGGTATCTGGGGGTTTTCGGGGTCACTGATTATTAATCTGATATCAGATTTTCAAAATTTAAAATGGCGGATCCAATATGGCGATCCAATTTTTAAAAAGTTATTAATTTTTTATTTTATATCCGCCATTTTGAATTTTGACAATTTAACATCAGATTCGTCATCAGCGACCCAAAAAACCTCTAGATATCAAGGTGTAAAAAAAATTTAGTAACTTTTTGAAATTTTGACCGCCATATTAAATCCGTCATTTTGAATTTTGAAAATCTGACATCAGATTAATAATCAGCGACCCCGAAAACCCTCAGATACCATATTTTATAAAATATTAATAATTTTTAAAAGATATCTTGTCACTTTTTATTTAGGAGCTGTTTTCACCCTTAAAAACCACAAATGACTTGATCTAGCAAAACGATCAGACACGAGTATTTTTTTTTTGGGTCCTAGTTTCCAAAAATGTTGGATTTTTTTGTGGGTCAAAAAAAAAGTTGAATTTTTTCGGACGGTGAAGTAATTACAGTCTTTGTATATAAATCGAAAAAATGGAAAATATTTCCTTCTGATTCATCTTGAAATTTATTTTCTTTGAGATTCATTCTGAAATTATATATAATTTACTCTCGAGCAGAGGCAATATAAAATTACAGATTTATATATTGTTAATAAAATTACAAGTTTAGGTATATCTACTTGGGTTAATAAAATTGCAGTTATTGAAAATCGATAGATAATAGATATGAAGAGTTGTGTAAAGGTAAAAAAAAAAATTGCATTTCATGTCAAGAAAAAGAGGAGATGGGTCAGACCAAAGATTCCATTTCATGTTATGTAGATTTGTTGAATACCTTTGAGAGTAAGATCTCAATGTCGAGAATACGGTTGGTTTTTCATCTTTTGAGCCAAAGGATTTCACATTCTCCATCTCCATTTCTTTATCAACGTCTTATCCATTGCAGTTATTTTTCTTTTCCTTTCTAAATAAAAAAAAAAAGAAAAATTATTTTCGATTATGTAAATGTTATTTATTTCTATATTGGTTTCAAGGCCTCTTAGTTTGTTGATTTAATGTAAAAAAAATTTAATTTTGTTTAAAAATTCTTAAATTTTTTAATTTTGAGAATTTTTAAATTTAGTATACTATACATAATATATCAAACAATTAATGTTGATTACGAAGCAATTACATTAGTTTGTATTGGTTTTACCCCAATACTGTTATCCATTTCATGACCATTAACTGCTTATTCTATAACTGAAATGCATTACCATTTATTCCCTTGTTATAGTGAAAAATAAAATTGTATTTTTTATTGTAAAGGGAAATGAATAATTTTCTAAGAATAAAGAAAATTTATGTAGAATTTTTTCATTAAATCTCAAATAAAAAAGAAGAATTATTTATTTTTAAGGATAATTTCTGAAATATAGAAATTCCTTGAAAAATAACGGTTTTATAAATATAATTCTTGTTTTAGTTTTTCGAACTAATTTTTCTAAAAAAAAATTTGAATTATAAAAAAATTTGTAGTTAAAAATAAATGTTGAAATTAATTTCGTTGCGAAAGATTTAATAAAATATTGTGAAAATCGTAAATTTAGTTCCAGTTTAGAATAAATAAAAATTTGTTTTTTTTTTATAATTATTTTGTGTAATAATAAAAACGGTTTTTACCAACATCCAATATTTAATTAGAGAAGAGGAAACATTTTTTTTCACAGAAAGACCTCTCGAGTTCGGCTTTATTTATATGAGATTAAAATTAAAACTTTAAATTAACAATTAGAGCAACTCGTTAATTGTTTTATTTCGACATAAACGAATAAACTCCCAGTCGAGCAGTAAATAAAATTTGTATATATATATAATTGAAGGATGGATCTTTTTTTTTTATTAAAATGAAACAAATGAATAAATAAAACAAATATAGAAAATATATTTTCAATGTAAAGCTATATATGTGTAAAATAAAAAGAATAATTAAAAAGTATATATGTTATCAGAACCTATTATAAAACTTGGTTGGCGAAGTGAGACTTTATTTTCTAACGAGATTGTCAATCTAGTAGAGTGGCTTGTCGCATAGGTCGTACGAGTTGGTTTCTAGTTCCAGGGATCGTTTGTATTATTTGCCTTTATCGTTTGTCGCACAGCTGATCGAAGTTGCGAGCACAGAATTTACGTTATGCTAAACTGGCCTCGTTATTTCGACCAGTTGAAGTGAAAAAATAATGGCATATAGAACTTGTATATTTCATATATTGTTTCATATAGATATTCTCTGAAATATTCAATAATCACTAATTCAAATCACTAAATTTTTAATCTTTTACTTTCCACTAAACATTGTCACTCTATAAATATATAATTCATATATATATATAACAGTTATATACCATTTCTAAAGTAATAATTTTTATTCATATTAAAATTTTGAATCAAAATCAATTCAACAGATTTTCATAGTACATTCCATTTTGAAGTATATATATTCTCTATTATTTCAAATGTTTTGAAATTTTAATCACTTCAAAGAAAAAAAAATTGAATTCATTTTTGTTGTAACTCATTTTGAGTTAAGTATATTGAATTAATAACAAGTTTTTTTCGTGTTATTTTAAACATCTAAAATCGACTGCAGCCTCTTAATTTGAAAATAAATTATTTCCAGTGTAAATTCAATTGGTAAATTTGATTTATTTGCAAAAAAAATTGTTCAAACATTCTATTGTGTGTATTTTATGCAGTAATACAACTCATAAATCCATTCGTTATATATGAGAGGAAAAAGAGAGAAAATAGATTGTTATAAATTGTTTTCATTTGGATTCTGAATGTTGGAATGAAAATATAGGATATACTTTATAAATACTAATATATATATATATGAATTTAGTGCGTTTCCATACTGTTCTATCAAGGAATGACACACACAACATTCTGTATATATTTCATGCCAATCGCATTTTGCATTGGTTGACCATTAATTTTATCAAACAATGGATAAATGCAACAAAAACGATGATTAATGCATCAAAAACAGATTCGTGGTGTCTATTGACGTAATCTCCTTTCATATCCACAATGAATATCAGCTTCCAAATAAACATGTTTCACATATTCAATCGAGCAATCATATATATTTAAATTAATAAAATATAATTAATCAATTTTATGATATATATATATAGTAATTACAATAAATGATCGATTATATTCGTTATTATGCGGTTCAATGAATTTTGAGCTTTTCATGAATTTTACTATTAAAGATGAATACAATTATTTCCATTAAAATGGATCTGTATAGACTGAAAGAACCATCAAAGATCAATTTGAGGAGGTGTATGAATATTCTCTAAATTTTAAATTGCCTAAATTTAATTATCACAAACGTAATATATCCAAATTCTTATTCGGACTAATCATTATTTGACCTAATTCTTATGTGAACTAATCTGAATTTTATATAATTCTGATTTAGTTCAATCGGCAATTGAGCTAATTTTCATTTGGTCTAATCTTTATGTAACCTAATTCTTTTTTTGCCTAAACTATATTTGTCCTTATTTTTTTATGGCCTTATCATCATTTGACATAATTATCATTTGGCTTAATCGACATTTGACTTAATTTTTATTTAAACTTATTATCATATGGCATAATTCTTATTCAGTATATAATTTTTATATAACATACTTTTTATGCGGCCACATTTTTCTTTGATCTATAATCTTTATGTAATACAATTTTTATTTAGCCTAATATTTATTTGTTCTAAATATTATGTGACCTAATATTCATTTAACTTAGTTGTTATTTGTCATAAAATTTATGTGGTCTAAATTTCATTTGAACTAATTTTAATTTGGTCTAATCTTTATTATAATTCTTGTTTGTCCTAATAATTATTTAAACTAATTTTTATTTAATATAATTGTCATTTGACAAAATTCTGATTTGTGCTAAAATGTTTAGTTGGGATAAATACTTTTTTGTTCTAAATATTGTTTGGTCTAAAATTATAGGGGACTTTTTTTTACTAGTTTTATTTTTTAGAGTGTTTTATTTAGACAGTTTCAAGTTTGTGTTTGTGTTTTTAGGTAAAATTACATTTAGAACAAAAAAGTATTTATAGCAACTAAACATTACCACAAATAAGAATTATGTCAAATGACAATTATATTGAATGAGAATTATTGTTTTAATACTGATTAGGAAAAAAAAGAATTAATAAAGATTAGGCCAAATTAAATTTAGGCCATATAAAGTTTATGACAAATGACAATTATGTTAAATGAACGTTAGGTTATGTTTAATTATAAATCATAATTAAGGGATCTTTAAATGATCTTTTTGTCTAAAAGAAAATAATTCAATGATAAGATTGTTTAGATAATATAACACTAAGGCATAAAAATGACCTCTTTTTGGAAAATCGACTATATTTATAGAGGACTATTATGGTCCAGAAAAATAAAAAGTTTGGTGAAAAATATGTGATTTCATAAAAAAAATATGTATCTCATATTTTTCGCCATAAAACAAAATTCGGGTGTAAGGAAAATCGAAATTTTTATTTTTCTGGGTCACCCTTATAGGGTAATCATTTTTTACATTTGGTTTCAATTTTATACCATCAACTGGAATTATTGTGGAACGAAAATTGCGATTTTTTTTTTGTTCTATGCTTAACAAAAATTCTCAAAATTTTTAGATAAATGTTTTAAACTATTTAATCTTGTTGTGGACATCCTTACGTAGATTTTCTGTAAATTTTATTAGAAAAAATAGAAAAAATAATGGATAAATTTTGTTGCACGTAATTTAAACCAATGCTAATTCACATAGACGGTGTCACACACAACCACACAACTAGGATTATTATTACTCTCTAAATTTGCATTAATAAAAATGTTTATTAATTTGAATTAGTGACTCACTTTTTGCTTCTGAATTAGTAAAATTTTACTAATTATGAGTAACTCTTACTAACAATTAGTAAAATTTAACTAATTCTAAAGCAAAAAGTGAGTAACTGATTTAAATTAGTAAACATTTTTACTAATTCAGATTTAGAGAGTACTTGACATCATAGAAAACAAAGAATAGTTTTTAATCTTCATTATCTAATATATCTAGATAATAATTTTTTATTATTTCTTTCAAATAAGGATTAGAATTTAATTAATTAATCAATTTTATAGAAATTGGTGTACAAATTAGAAATTATTAGTGAATTCTGAAATGTTTTGATAGTTTGGCCTAGTATAATTATTATTATTATGTTTCTTCTTTTGATTTCGTTCGAAATAATAGTTTGGCTTGTCTCTTTTAGTTTTTATAGTATATATACATATATGAACTATGATGTGGTGTGCCACATCCAACTTTAAAAAGAGTTTGCGTGTCTCCAGGCAAGGAAGGTGTACTACATGAGAGACACGCAAACTGAAATATTTCGAATGTCGATTGGATGTGCGATGTTTGTCGATTCTTTCCTTCAACTTTTATTAAGAACTAAAATTGCTTTTGGGAGATTAAAAAAAAACAAAAACTTTTTCAATCATAACTGTACATGATCAAAAGAATTTTATATACATATAGATGGAAAAATAAATTTTTATTGTTATTATATAGCGAACTTTTTTCCATATAGGAGAAATTATGAACTCGCACTATATATGATAAAGAATTATGAAACCCCATTTTTTCAAAATAAATCCTTATTTTTCATTTTTAACACCTTATACCCAATTAAAATTTTTTTTTTACTTTAATAATTTCTTTTAAATTAGTTACTATCTTAGGAATTTGTTATTCTTATATAGCCCTGACGAAAGTTTCGGACTAAATTTCAATCAGTTTTAATAAAAATTATTCCGAAGCATTCTGAAATTTGTTTCCGAGTCAATCAGTTTTTATTCTAATCTAAATTTTAATTTAACTTTAATGTATAATAAAATATTCTTTCCGTATCAATCCATTTCATTCTGAAGCTAAATTTTAATTCTTTTCAATTCTGATCTTTCTTTCCGAATCAATTTGTTTCATTCCTAAATTAAATTTTAATCTTTTTAAATTCTGAAATTTTATTCCGAATCAATCCTATTGGCTTGGAAATAAATTAACTCCGATTTATTCAGAATGAAATTTCATAATTTAGACAGATTTTGTAGCTTCTGATTGATTCGGAATAAAATTTTAGGATTTAAAATGATTAAAACTAGGCTTAGGAATGAATCGGATTGATTCGGAATTATATCCGGAAAGAATTTTTTGTTGGAATTTACGTAGAAATTTAGATTCGGATAAAAACTTATTGTCTCGGAAACAAATTTTGGAATGTCTCTGAATAATACTTAACCAAAACTAATTGAAATAAATTAAGCGAATCATCAGTTTATTTTTCTCAGCTTTGAACTGTTTTTTTTGCCAGAGTAAACTTGGTTGTATCTTTTTCTATTGCAACGTTTTGATGCACATAAGTTATATCAAAAAGAGATCGTTTTGTGTATCATTTTTAGAAATGATACACGAAACGGTCTCATTTTTTGATGCAAAAAATTTAATCAATTTATATGAATCATGGCCGAATTGAATCGACTCAAAATTAAACGAATTTTTTTCAGATATTTTGGTAATAGTACAATTGCGGAGACCATTTCACTATTTAATTTGAAAATGAAAATAACAGAAAATCAAAGACAATGTGCAATTCGATAATTAAAAAGTGACAGCTTATAAACATAACCTAAAATGCATGAGAAAAAATTTGTCGATAAAATCAATATAGCCGAGCTTTTTAGAAGGTAGATGGCAGTTTTGCTTTTTATAAAAACGATTCAGAAAAAATTTAAAGAAAGAAAATAGATGAGTGCTGCCATCTACCTTCTAAAAAGCTCGGCTATATTGATTTTATCGACAAATTTTTTCTCATGCATTTTAGGTTATGTTTATAAGCTGTCACTTTTTAATTATCGAATTGCACATTGTCTTTGATTTTCTGTTATTTTCATTTTCAAATTAAATAGTGAAATGGTCTCCGCAATTGTACTATTACCAAAATATCTGAAAAAAATTCGTTTAATTTTGAGTCGATTCAATTCGGCCATGATTGATATAAATTGATTAAATTTTTTGCATCAAAAACTGAGACCGTTTCGTGTATCATTTCTAAAAATGATACACAAAACGATCTCTTTTTGATATAACTTATGTGCATCAAAACGTTGCAAAGATTTTATGCAATTTTTGGTCTCAATTTGATACTTTTAGGAAAACTGTGTGTTTTTTTTATTTTGAACGATTTTTTTTCCAATTTTGTTGAAATTTTCAAAAATGGAAAGCTTGTTATTTTTACGTTTTTATCGAATGGTTATTGGCTCGTCATGTGAGTTTCAAGAAGAGGTAATCGAAACGTTTTCGTATTTGCTCCTAGATCGGTTCGAGAGCAATCCTATCGGTTTTTCTAGAATACTTCAAGTGAAATAAGAACCTTCTGAGTAAAGATTTATATATATATATATTATTGTACTCTGATGTATAGGTTTTCCTCTGCAATTTTTGTTTTATTTATATAAAAAATTCAAACTTCTCATGTATAAGGAAAAGTCAATATCCGCACAAAGCCAACGAAACATCAAAAAGTCACACTATTCATGTCATTATTTTTAATAATCACATAGTCAATTTTCTTTAATCTTGATAGAAAGTAATTTTAGGAAAATTTAATTTAATATTGAATATCGAAATTTTATTAAAGTTTCACAAGATTTGAAACAAGACACTTTTGTCTCTATTAAAACTTAATTAAATTCAGAAACAAAAATAAAAAATCCTATAAAATTGTGGGTTTATTAGAATAATTGTATTATTATATTATATTGTATAACATCGAAATATAGTACTTCAAATTAAAATCATAATTGTATTCAAATAAAAATAAATTTTTACAAGAAATAATTTTAAAGAAAATTTCTTGTAATTGAAAAAAATTCAATTTACCGACGGAAATGATATTATATAGATAAAAAATTTAATTTCCTTCTTATCTATAAACTTATATTCCGTTATATGAAAACTTTAAAGGAAAATATATATTATTCAAAAGATGCGACTTTTATTCGACATATATACATACACTGTTATATAGGAATAAGTTATAAATGAAAGTTTTTATAAGAAATAAGCGATTGATTAATACTTTGTGAAAAAATATATAATTTTTTATATAAAAAAGGGAACAAAAATTATCAGGTTTCTGATATTCGAGAACATCGGTCGCATGCACCCTCGAGAGATGCATATAAATCATCTTCTGAAACTCAATAACCAGATTCAGTTTTCGATCTTTGTACTAAATTACAAGACTCTTTTTTTGACAGCTTTTTTTTATATATATATAATTCAAATAAAAAGCAGATTTACATATAAAAGAAATCTATATAAAAATGATATATGGTTTTGTGAAATTTTTCTTATAGTTTTATGGTTTTTGATATTTTTACAACTAATATTCCTGAAGAGATAAGATTACGTAAAATTAAATCTAATTAGCCTTTAAAAAAAAATTTATAGAAGTTATATTTTCTCTTGGATGCTTTTTTAATGCAAAAAATAAAAAAATAAAAGTTTATTGAGTGCTCATTTTCGTGAATATTTTTTTCTGGGAAAAGGAATTTTATTTAGTAAAAAGAAGTGTATAAAAGTAAATTTTTCACTGATGATTCAAAGTTTTTAATTAGATATTTGAGATTGATTTTTTGCACTTTGCTCTTTAGAAATTAATTTCTCTTTTTTCTTTTCGTATTTAAAAAATTAATTTTACTGTAAAATATTTTCATTAGATACATATATTTATTTTTTAGACTAATTTTTATTTTTCTAATTAGCATTTGAACATAATTTTTGTTTAAATGAATTTTTTGCTTATACTTTTTTTTACAGAATTATTAGGTACCGCATTTTTAATTAGCAGAATTTTAAGCGATTCGAATTTTTAAATATCAAATTCCAATTCACCGAACCTTTATTTGTTGGAATTTTTTTTTTTTTGCATAAATTTTAATAGAATTCTTAAAAGGGCAAATTTTTATTTGTCCGAAATTACAAATGACTGAATAAAAAATCGATTGAAAGATTTTCAAGCGATTTTTAAAATTTACCAATAAAAAAAGTCGTGATTTGATAAATACTTTTCAAATACAAAACTAAATCATTTTTCAAAATTTGCAAAAAAATTCTGAACATTATAACCACGTCTCCGACGGCCTTTGGCCGAAAAAATTCGAAATTGAAATTCAATTCAGTTTTCAAATTTATATTTCACAATTTATTACAATTATTTTATTAAATTTAATAAATTTCATTATTTCAAATAAGCGCGCGCTATTTTAGCCTGGACCAATCAGGTGCAGGTGATTTTAATTCAATATAGGTTATGTTCGTTTCTGATTCATATGACAGCTAAAAACATTTATGTAACAATAAATAAATACTTTGCAAGTGTATAATGCAGTAAAGTAAATTGTGCGAAAAATATATGTGGAACAATAATATAAATACAGAGAAAAATATGGAAAAACGAATAAAGTAACTTTTACTACTTTGAAAGTAAAACCTGAACTATCCGGAGTTTCTGCGCATTTCTGGTAATTTTTACTCCGAAAATAGTAAAATTTACTATTTCCGGAATAATTTTTACTATTTCAGGAGTAAACATTACTATATTCGTAGTAAATTTTACTATTTTCGGAGTATAGTTTTTTTTTTAAAAAATTTTCTTATTCTTGAAAAACATCTGAATTTTTGTGTACGTGATTTTTAACGTGCTTGAATTTACAGAGAGTGAAGTCCACGTAGAGTTACATGAATTTAATGTGAAATTTCGTATTCAAGCCACGTTGGCCTATCTTGATCCCAATTCCTGAGGCAGAATCGTTTTATACCCTATTCCTCTCTTCTCCCAAAATCTTGAAAGTCAACTTCAATGACCTTTCATATATATGAATAAAGTGGAACAATCATTGAAAATAGATGCGTCAATCCATCGGAGAGTTTTGTTGGGTTACTTCCAATTTATTTAATGACGCTTGGATTCACTAATGAATTGGATGGAATATATATCCTCAAAGTTTACCCCACACGCTGGTTTCCCACATCATTTAATCAATTCCTTCCTGGTTCTATTAACAATAGCTAACAAGATTCTAATCGTCTATATATATATATAAAGTATAAATTAGAGATTTCTGTCTGACATTTATTTCAATTAATTTCCTATAATTATTTTAATAACAGTAGAATTAATAATAATTATTATTAGGTTATTAATTATTTTACGTCAAAATTAATATGATATTACATTTATTTCAATTAATTTCTTATAATTATTTTAATGACTGTATAATTAATATAATAATTATTATTATTAATTATTTTACATCAAAAATTAATATGATATAATATTTTTAAGATAATCGAAAAATACACACATTATTTACACAAGAAATAAAAATATATTGTAATAATTTTTTTTTTTTCATTCGAAAAATACATGATTTTTTTATTTAAGGAGTTTTTTATATTTTATAGATAATTTTAAATAGAATTTTCTTATGCAAATATCATTTATTTTACACAACAACGAGAATTTCTGTTAATTAAAAAATAATTTCTTTGATCGTTCATTTAAAGAATAAAAAAATTTTTTTCTTCAATTAGCGCTAAATGTATAAAACAAACTTTCAAGGATAAAATTATGTGCAACAAAGAATCTTTAGAAAATCACTGAAAAGAAATTAGTCACGTAATACTTGTTATGCCTCTGCAAATATAATATACTCATTGATGTTTTTATAAAAATTATAATTTTTTTCATAACTCATATTTAAATAAAGAATTTGAGAATTTGATAAATTCTAAGAAAGAATAAAATTATAAAATAATGAAATTAATTTCTTTCTTTGAAATATATTTTTAATTATTATAGAATTAACAATAATAATTGATGTATCAATTTATAATTCAACAATTCTTTTTGTTATGTACAATCATTAATTTATCGTTAATCAACGAAATATTGACTCTTTGATTTATTATTTAATTGCAAATAAGAATATGAGTAAAAATTAATTAAATATAAATAAACGTCAATATAATATACGAAGGGTTCCTTATACTAAACCAAAATATCGTTGATAAAATACCTCTTCGATTTGGCTCAAAATTTTTTACCGTTTTGTACCGTTTAAAAAAGAGCTTTATGATTTTTTTCAAATTTTTTCATCAAACTGTTTATGAGATATAATTTTTTCAAAATTTCAGAATTTTAATAATTTTTTATTTTTAAATGCTCATAACTTTCTTAAAAATGCATCAATTTTATAAGTTTTTTTTCTTCAAAATGCGTGTTTTTAACTGAAACGGATATTTTTAGAAAATTCAAAATTTCGAAAATTTTAAAAAATTCTGAAAATATTGAAAAATTCGTTTTCCACGGCTGGACTAGGCTTAAAATTTTTGTAAAAGGAAGTAGTTTTTTTGAAAATTTAAAAAAAATCGAAAGATTCAGTTTTAAAATAATCACAAAGAATATAGTAAATTTTAATTTTATAATTTTTCGCATGATTGAAAAGTTCAGTTAAAAATACAAATTTTGAAAAAAAATACTTTTCAAATTCTCGTAAATAGCTTGATTAAAAAATTTGAAAAAAATCATGAAGCTCTTTTTTGAAGGGTACAAAGCGGTAAAAAGATTTGAACCAAATCGAAGTGGTCAAAGTCGACGATATATGTTGGTTAGGCATGGAACCTCTCATATATAAAATATATTGGTATGCCAATGGGAGTTAATAACTTTTAAATATATTTGGATTATTGAATTATTAAATATTACTTATAATTATTATTCAATTTCCTACGAATAAATAAAACATTTAATTAATTATATTCTAATTACTGGAAATAAATACAATTTCAATATTGGTAATTTAAAACTTCAGACATACAGAGAAATAATTGAGATAAATAAATTTTTATTTTTTTAAATACAGTAAAACCCCGACTTACGCTACCCCGTTTTACGCGAATTCGGAGATACGCGTTTTTTTATGGCCGCGCGAATTAACTCGTAATTAATTAATAAATAATTTATTATTGTTTTTTACGTTGTTTTTATTCATGAAAATATAAATAGTTTTATTACTTGATATTTTATTTAACATATTTCTTATAAATTCTAAATTATTGTATTTATTTTATATGAAAACTTAAACCCCGATTTACGCGAATTCGACTTACACGGCATATTTATCTATATATATATATATCATATACAGGGCCGGATTTACCACGGGGCCAGCGGGGCCATGGCCCCAGGGCCTCCACCATTTAGGGCCTCCACCAAATCAAATACTTTCAAAATTTAAATTTATTTTTTCTCTGTTTGTAGAATATTTTTTACTCAAAAGTCATGACTTCATTTACATTTTGAGAAATTACTGTTTCTGAAATTCGTCAACCTTCGATCGTCGCGCTCACGGTGGTCATTTTTGGCATCATATGTTTATTCGAAATCAAACCCTACTCCCACCACTACAGTTTCTAGACCTGACTATTTATAAACAAAGTTACAGACTGACATTATAATATTATCTCAAGGTATTTTCTTTTTAATGAGATTTACATTCGGTTTTTAAAATGTTATTTTAATTGTGAGAGAATTTCTCGATGCAGAGTGATTGTAAGTGAAAAGCTTGCAGTATTTGCAGGTGTTTGAATTTTAATTATTTTTGTAGAGAAAACACAGTAAGTATTGTACATAAACTAAAATGTCAATGATTATCAGTTAGTTTTTAATTGCTATATTTAAATTTATTCTTTCTATAATTTATAGAACAAATTAAAATGTTCAATCGAAATGAAGATCGCCATAGAACTCCGCGAAGTTTTCCAAGTGGCGCTCAAAAAAGAAAAATTGCTGCTGAAAAAGAAAAAAATTTTGAGCATTCACTTTCTAAAACTCCGAAAATAAGCAATTATTTTATTTCTTATCAAAACTCTGAAGCTATAAAAACCGAACAACCAGTTAGTCCTTCAAGTTTAGCCATTTCAGAATTTGCTGAATGTGAATCAAAAATTTCTGCCATTGACATTGCCTGCGTTAATTCAGAAGCTGTATGTAATGAAAAACCAAATATTTCTTCATCAGATATTTTAGAATTTGGTGAAGTTGAATCGAAAACCGACACCGCAGTGCATTTAGAGGAGACATTAGAAAATCCTAATTTTCTGACTGATATCGGACTTTGGGTACAACCTTACTCCGATGATATGATCGACTTCTGGATAAAAAAAGGTCCAACTGAATTACAAAACAGCGACGAAAAAATCCTCTCTAAATTTTCTTCTACTCAGATAAGGCAAAATGTGAGTGAGAGTACAAGAAAGTGCACACCAAGCCTTTTTCATCGAATCAATCAAAACAAAGAAGTAGTCAATCGGTTTTGGTTATGTTTTTCACCATCTACTGGAAAAATATATTGTTTTTTGTGTAAATTGTTAGCAACTTCACCGAATGTAGCACTAAGTCAAGAAGGGTACTGCGATTGGAAACATGCATCAGAACGTGTATGTCAACATGAAATATCGAAGAATCATTTGAACTCGGTTACAGCTTTTTCATCACGTTACAATGAAACAACTTGCATTGATAGCAAAATAAAAGAACAGGTAAGTTTTAATTTAAAAAAATTAAGTGTACAGGCTTTTTATTTATTGACTATAATCTGCTTGTTTTCATTACAAATTTGAATTATTATTTAAATATAATACTTGTATAAGCGTATTGACATGAAAATCTAAATAATCAGAAATTCGGAAACAATAAGAAATTAATATTTTTAGTTCTGTATTAAAATACCATTTTTTTTCGTGAAATATTTTAAGTTACTAATAACAATAATTTGATTTAGGCCACTGAAGTAGCTCGATATTGGAGAGAAGTTCTTAAAAGAGTTGTAGGCACCGTTAAATTTCTTGTTGAACGTGGACTAGCTTTTCGAGGTCTCGATGAAATTATTGGCTCGCCAAACAATGGAAATTTTCTGGGAATTATGGAGTTCAATCGCTCAAATTGATCCTTTTCTTGCGACTCATATGGAAAAATATGGAAACAAGGGAAGTGGTCACACAAGTTATTTGTCGTCAACAGTAGTAGAAGAACTAATTTTTCTTATGGGAAAAGAAGTATTGCGCGAAATAGTTTCCCGCATAAAAAAAGCGAAATACTATTCTGTATCAGTTGATTCTACGGTTGATGAAGGACACATTGATCAGTTGACTGTGGTCATAAGATACATGGAAAATTTGAATCCAGTAGAACGGTTTTTAACCTTTATTCCGAATGTTGGCCACCAAGGCAAAGATATGGCCCAAGCTCTTCTTGGATTTTTAAGTAAATATGATTTAGACATAATGGATTGTCGAAGTCAGTCTTATGATAATGCACCAAATATGAGTGGCAAATACAAAGGTATGCAGGCTTTGATAAAAGAGGAAAATCCTTTGGCTGAACATCTTCCATGCTTTGGGCACTCAACGAATTTAATAGGAAAATCAGCTGCCAATGCATGTCCTGCTGCCGTTCATTTCTTTGACTTTGTCCAAGAACTTTGTGTATTTTTTACTAATTCAACAGCGAGATATAAAATCTTAATTGAAAAATTATCTGCCGCGACACCAAGAGGAAACTTCTATACTTTAAAAAAGCTAAGCGATACTCGTTGGTCGTATCGCGCAGATGCCACTAAAGCTCTGGTTCATGGGTACAAACCTATTCAAGATGCATTAGATGAAATTTACAACGACGTTGAACAAAAAAGTATTGTGAGAAACGAAGCTTTTGGTCTTTTACAAAAAATGGCTAAACTAGAAACTGCAATTTATACTAAATTTTGGCATGACATGCTTGAAAGGTTCAATTCAACAAATGAAATTTTACAAAGTTCCACAATGATTCTTTGCACAGCTGTTAACTGCCTCAAGTCATTAAAAACATTTGTTGAATCGAAAAGAGACGCATTTGAAACGTATGAAGTTGCGGGCAAAGAATTATCTAATGTTCAAGAGTATGAAATTGTACGTGTAAGGAGACCAAATGTGACTCGCAGACCTCTTGACTGTGTACAAGCACCTTCGGTTCAATTATTGCCTAGAGATAAATTTCGAACAGAGAGTTTTCTTCCGGTTTTTGATCAATTAGTCTCGTCATTAACTGAACGAATAGCAGCTTATGAGGTTATCTATGAAAGATTTGGGTTTTTAGCCGAATTGAGTACTATAGAATCTGCCGAGTTAGAAAGAAAAGCAAATAATCTTGTAGATGTCTATCCTGAAGATCTAGATGGGAATCTAGCAAACGAACTTTTACACCTTGTGGCTTTTTCTAAACAATACGAAAAAAGAGAAAACGAGTCTGTAGAATTTTTTTTCTATCGCTTGATTTTAGAAAACAATTTGAAATCAACATTTTGCAATGCAGAAATAGCTCTTCGAATATATTTTACTTTAATGGTAACTAATTGTAGTGGAGAAAGATCATTTTCTAAGATGAAAATAGTAAAAAATAGATTTCGAACTAGCATGGGACAAAATCGTTTGGAAAATTTAACGCTTCTCAGCTTAGAAAATGATATTCTTCGCAACTTAAGTTTTGATGGTATCATAAATGACTTTGCAAATGCAAAATCACGCAAAACTCAGATTTAATATTATAAGTTAAAAAAAGTTTCCGGAAAACTTTAATATTTTATTAAATGTATGTATTTTTAATATTGAAAAAATAAAAGCTTATATTATTTGCTAAAAAAGAATTATTATTTTTATGTTTTGTTTCATATTGAAAAAAAATTTGCACTCATAGGGCCTCCACCTGACTCTGGCCCCAGGGCCTCCACAATCCTAAATTCGGCCCTGATCATATATATTTATATATTGCCAGATGTAATATATAGGTATCTAATAATTAATTTTCTGCAACGGACACTCAAGATATTAATATTCCGAAATGAGTAGGTATCAGGTTTTAGAGTAATTAGAGAAACTGTTGCAGAACTTTGTAGGTTACTGTGTACTTCTAAAGAGTCTTCTAAAGTATAATTTTCCAACTCAACATCTTGCTACTTATTAAAATTAAATATCACGTCAACAAGTAAATAATCGTAAATCAAAGAATTATTTTAAATAAAAAATACAAAAATCCCTTTTTAATTAATATAGGTTTATCTTTGGAACTTTTAACATTTCAATGAAATAAAAAATTGTCGCTGATTATGAATCTGCAGTCAAATTTTAAAATGTCGAATCCAATATGGCGACTAAAATTTTAAATTTCATCGGATTTGCTTAAAACTTGTCACTCGGGGGTTTTTGGGGTCACTGAATTCAAATTTGATGTCAGATTCGATCGAATTCGATCAAATTTAAAATTTGTTATCGTCAAATTAGACATCGAATTTGAATTCAGCGACCCCAAAAATCCACGAGTAACTAGTTTCAAGTGAATCAGATGAGATTCAAAATTTTTGGTTTGTTGTTCCTCCAGGCTTCTGACGTCACACCTAGAATCGACTCTGATGTCACAAGTGACAAATCCTAATATGCACAAAAAATTCTGTTACTACCCAACTCTGATTTCGTGCAACAATACAGACGTTGAGTTGTAATATCCCAGTTCTGATTATTTACGTACTGTCGTCAGCTGTCAGTTGTATTAGTCAAAGATATTTTTATTAATAGACAATAATTACAGGCAAAATATTTCCACGTGCAATTACTTATTTATATAAAATTTGTAGATTTAATAAGTTAAATGTAAAATTACTAATATTTTTATTAAAATTAGACAGTTTACTCAAATATGACATCCATTTTTCTAGTAATATTTTAGTAACATTTTTATCCATCACAAATTTATCCTTTACCCTGTATCCTAACGACTTTTATCCTCTATCTTTACAACTTTTTACCCTCCCTTTTTTTCTGTGATATTCGCTAGACACAAATAATGTCTCCAATTTTTAGACACTTTGTATTCAAGACAGATGAGTTAGACATTTTTCCTGAACAAGATGTTTTTAAAATGTCTAATGTCTGATAATAAGACATTTAGAAGACACGCGTTTTTACAGTATAGAGCAAAAAAAAAATTGCAATTTTCATAGCATAATAGCCCCGGTTGACTGTATGTAGAATTTCATTTAATTCTATAATTAAAATCGATAAAAATTCCCATGTTGTATTTAATGCGTGGAATACAGAAAAAATGTATATATGATATTTATAGTTTACAAATGGAAAATAATTGTAACTTTTTTCGAAATGGAAAGGTGCACTGACATTTAGGTTATAATTGCGTTGAAATGAGAAACTGTTGGAAATGGATCAAACATGAAATTTCGCAGGCATTTACGGTACTCTCCCTAATTGAAGTTTAATTAAATCTCTCTAATATATATATATATACTTTCTCTTCTCTTTTAGGAAGAATAGATGTATGCCGAAGAATCTAATTAACTTTATATCTATAGGGAAAACATTAACATTATTATGTTATGTAACGCTTATAATACATTTATAACATTATGGTCTATTCTAAATATTTGCTGTCGGTTTTATAATAAACGTGCCTGCCCGCTTTTCTCTTGATTTTGTGAAAAAGTTTTCATAAATTTTAGGGTTATATAGATTTTTGACTATAATTTAGAGTTTGGGAGGTTGCCTAAAATAGCAAAATGTCCCATCCATAGCAAGCTTTCCATGAAAGGTTGTTGTAAGCTTGCCATAAAAGATTCCTGCAATTTTGCCATGAGAGATTGCTACAAGATTTCAAGGAAAAATTGCTGCAAACTTTTACGACAAGCTTTTCGAAATCATTCGCATTAAGTTTGCAACAATCTTTCATGGCAAGCTTACAACAACCTTTCACGGAAAGCTTGCTATGGGTGGGACATTTTGCTATTTTAGGCAAGCTTGCTGTAAGCTTCCGTACTATCTAGGAGGTTATACATAGTTAAAATTATATAGAAGCTGTTTTCACCGTGTGGAAAAATTTAATCCACCAAGAGGTTAAAAGCAGTAGATATATTCTGCGTCTGCGCAGAAGCTGTATTATAAACATTCTGCGCAGACACAGAATATATATATATACTGCTTTTAACCTCTCGGAGGATTAAATTTATCCACACGCTGAAAATGGCCTCATAGTAGAAAATTTTGGAATTTCTGAAATTTGTCATTTTACCTTTAAAATTTGTTGTTAACAACTGCTTTGACGTGGTTTTCATCTCTCTCGACAAATATTTGTTTTCAAACCCTAGGCATCTAGTACTTACGACGCAGGTATGTAAAGTACGGCAGATGACAGTTTGGTAAAATTAAGATGCATAGGGATAGTGGATGCGAGAGGGTGGTTGTTGAGCCAGTAATAAATCTCGCGGTTAACAGCGTCTTTAATAGCGTAGCCATAGTTGAGATAGTATACAGGAAAGAGGTACGTGGCGTTCTTTACCTACTCTCGCAGTTACCCTCTGGCTGTTTCCCAACCCTCTTTCACTCCTCTTTCATTTCCACCCCATCTTCCTCTCTCTCTCTCTCTCTCTCTCTCTCTCTCTCTCTCTCTCTCTCTCTCTCTCTGCAGTCCGATGGTCGCGTACATATATGCACTACTCTATTTTATGGGACTGCCCACCAAAGCTTCTCGCCATCAGCTGAGTTACAATTTAAACCTTGCAGATTTCATGGGGTTTATATTGCATTACTGTATATGTGTATTGCATTGCTATATGTATATACATCCCGCTGTGTCTGCGATTCAAGTCCATTTTTCTTTAGAACGCCGTGCCACTCCGCTGAGACTTTAGGTTATAGGTTGCATTCTCGAGACTCTTTTATATCAGGAAAAGTAATAACACAAATAAACAGAAAAATGGATGATATTTTCGGAAAGTGCTGCTGAATTTCCAGTATACCAATTTGTAAAGTGTTCTGTGAGCAATCGTTCTCTTCGCATATATATTGTGACTATTTATTTATTTAAGAAAAGATAAAACTCAATAATAGAACTACAAAGTAAATATAGTTAGAGCTATACTTAGTTAATGCAGGTTCGCTTCTGTAATATTTTTAAGAAACCTGTTATAAGTATTTATGTGTTTAAATGACACTAATCGATTTAATAATTTAATTATAAATAAACAGAAGACATCTTCTCTCTATTATAAATAAACAAAATTGAAACATTGCACTTGATGGATATTTTTCATGTGTTGTCAATTAATGCAATTAATAATTTTTTGTCACACAATATCTTAATTGACAGATGAGACATTTGAAAAACAAATAGGGTTGAGAAGCAAGAGCCCAAAATATGTTCGTCCAAAGCAAGGTTGGGTAGGATTGAAATTATGCCCAACAATAATTGGTTGGTTTCCATTGTCCCCACTTGCCATTTGTCATAATTCTCGTCAACTACTACACACTGCTCTAAAAAAAATTTTGTAACGTTATAGTACCTTTTAATTTGAACAATAAAGTTACTAAATTTTTGCTAGAGCAGGGTGCGATAGTTGACAAGAATTATGACAAATGGCGAGTAGGGACAATGGAAACCAACCAATTATTGTTGGGCAAAATTTCAATTCTACCCAACCTTGCTTTGGATGAACATATTTTGGGCTCTTCCTTCCCAACCCTATTTGTTTAAAAATGGTTGTTTGCAATCGTCTTCAATCGACATAATTCTCGTTAACTGCCGCACCCTGCTCTAGTGAAAATTTAGTGACTTTATAGTACGTTTTAATTTTAACGGTAAAGCTACTAAATTTTTGCTAGAGCAGGGTGCGGTAGTTGACGAGAATTATAACAAATGGAGAGTGGGGACCATGACAACCAACCAAACGCATAAATATTCTCTAAATAAAATTTACTTTAATATTTATTTCATATAATTTACAAGATTCTGCAGTACTACCAATTGAGTAGCTGCCTGCAATAACTCGCCGAGCGCTTGGCCGATCGCTCTAACGCCAGTCAAACGTTCAAAAACCTGAAAAAATAAAAAATCAAAATTTTGAATTTTACATAAATTTTATACGTACAAATGAGACATTTTAAGTATGTTTCACGCTTCATGATGCAAAAGCATGAAATTAAATGAACGAAAAATTGCCTTTTCTGATATATATATACATACATATAAAACGCTGAAAATGCAATATAATAATATACGGTATTTTAAATTTTGTGCTCACTTTTTTAAATTTACCCCATCTAGAAAAAGTAAATTCTAAACTTTTACAATACAGGGATTTACATTCAGGTATCTGACGTTTCGTGAATATTACAGTTCATTTTTTTTAGGGCGAACCAGACATAGGTAGGACGCTTCAGGCAGAACGTGCAAATTTTCATAAAACTCATGTGATGTGAAATAAAAATTTGTTCTGTGTGTCAGGCCCAATTGATATATCTATGGAAATATTTTTTTTTCATCAACAGGAAATTAATATTATTTTTAAAATAAAAAATAATATTATTTTTAAAATAAAAAATAATATTATTTTAAAAAAAAAATTTTAATTATTAATTCAAATTAGAAAAAAAAAATTTTATGAAGTTTAAAATGTGCACTTTCAGTAGGGGAGACCGGGGCTGTTTGGCGCAGGGGTTGCTTGGCTCACTTGAGTTTATTCAAAAGTGTTAAGTTACATTAATTTTTCACTTTATTCTGCTTAAAGTACTTGATGAACTGCAAGTTTGTACAAAATTTCATTAATATTTATTACTTATTGTGGAGTATAGATTAAAATAACTGATTTTGGCACTCCAAAGTAATTTTTTAACTTCTTCATTTTTTGTGATATCTCTTTAAAAAATTAATTTTAGAAGAGCTCAAATATTAAGTTTTGAGCTCTATACATTTGTTATTAAGAAACAAAAAAAAATTTTTGATTTATATTAACAGTTTTTATAAAAAATTAATAAATATTTCAAAAGTACATTCGGGGTTAGGTGGCGCGGTTATCTGAAAATTTCGTTAAATATTAATAAAATGAAGTTGCTTGGCGCGCTTTGCACAGCTTCAAATAAAGTGGTATAAAAATAAAAGTATTAAATATATTTCAACTTTCTTTTTTTTCAATTAAAGCTGATATGTTGCAACAAGTTTTTTATCCATTAACTTTTTAAAAAAAAGCAAAAATGAGTGAGTTACACAACAAAGAGTAAAAAGTGCGCCAAGTAACCCCGGTCTCTCCTACAAAAAAATTTGAAGATGTCCTTTATTTGTTTTCAAGATATTAACTAATTAATAAAAGATAAAATAATTTCAAACAAATAAAATTAGCGTAATTCTGAACTTATCCAAAGTACTTCATATATAGGGGTTGTTTAATGCGAAATTTCATAAGCTTTTAATTGGTAAGTTCAGAATTACGCTAACTTTATTTGTTTAATTTAAACTTTATAAAAAAAACATTATTTAATTTTAAAAAATTCGATTTTGGGATAAAGTATCGACAAAATATTTTTAATTTCCCCCAAAAAAAGGTTAATTTTTGAGGTAAATTTTTTTAAAACATTTTTTGTCATTGAAAAGTGTATGAAAAATTCCTCAAAAAAAAAACCCTATTCATAAATTAGGATCCATAAATTTATGTTAAAGATATATAGGTCTGAATATGACAAGTAATTAATAAGCATTTGAAGTGGTCACAGTCATATTCAGACCTATATATCTTTAACATAAATTTATGTATTTGTGAATAGGTGTTTTTTTTGTATACTTTTCAATACCAACAAAACTTTTTCCAAAAGAAATTTTTAACTCCATTTTTTCAAAATTTACACATTATTTTTTATTTATGATCCAATTGCCTTTCTTCAAATATTTTTTTTTTGTAATTTGTATTGAAAAGCTGAGATTTTTTCCAATAAACTTTGTAAATATAAAAATGGAACAACAATGTATTTGTGAGAAAATATGAAAGGCAAAAAAATTGTTTTTTATTTTACATTTTTTCGCAAATCTACTGTTCTATTTTTATATTTACAAAGTTTTTTGGAAAAAACCTTAGATTTTCAATTAAAACAATAACAAAAATTGTCAATGTGGTACACGGAAAGAAAGTTTGTAGCAATATTTGATATTATGGTGTTACTTTTTAGTATATTTGGTTACAATTGCGGAACATTTTGGCATGATAACGATTTTCGATACTATTTTTAAGAATGATTGAGATTAAAATAAGAATATTTAATATAGTTGGAATGAAAATTTGATATAATATTTACGAAATCTGAAATCTTTTTATTGAAACACAAAAATGTCAAATTTTAATAAGCTCTTTATCAATTTTTCTAACCAAATATTTCAAATTTCGTAATTAGAATTGTATAAAATGATATAATTATTTTAGATTTTGATATATTTGATATGAAAATTGAAAAAGAAATATCAAAGTTAACGAGATTCGACGAAATTTGCCGAAGTTGAACGTTCGGAATTGCCCGATCCTCACCGAGTGGTAACGAAGACTGACGAAGCTCTTTAGACAAGCCCCTTTTTACTATTATCTTGATACAGGACCTGAATTTCTTTTATATAATTAATTTCGAAGATTTTACAATAAATCAGTAAAAAAAATTGTTCTTCAAAAAATAATAAAATATTTAATTATTTCCCAATAAATAATGATTTTTATTTATATTTTTAAACATGTTTTAATATAATTTCACCTTTCTCATAAGCGGTGAAAAATATGTCTGGTTAGTATATAAGAATGGTCACATCAGTTTTTCACATGAGCGTAAATTTGTATATGAAGCGTTATTCTGCGAATGTTATACGTATTATCGTTAGTATAGGTTAGGAATAAAAATAAGCCAATCGATGTAAAACAATGCGGTGTATGTGTGTGTGTGTGTGCATTTAAAAGTTCATATCCTCGTCTATCCTCGAGATGAGAAAGAGATAAAACTTAGGCGTAGAATCTATTGGTGTTTCTGTCGTCATCTGTCACGACTGAACCACTTCGAATTTTTAGTATAGTTTTAACAAATTTCGAAATAATCTTTCCAAATTTTCATATAAATTTAGTAAATAACGAAGTGCGCGTCGATTTAACTTACTTCTGGTTTTTCGTATAAATTTATCAATTTACGAAATAATAATTTCAATTTCTGGAATATATTTACTAAAAAGACTATTGGTAAAAATATACCGATTTTCGTTATCAAACCCAAATGTTCCGCGTTTGAAAAAGAGAATACTAAAATTTCCAATCAGATTTATCAAATATTGCTACTAAATTTCTTTCCGTGTAAAAGAAATTAAAATTAAAAAATATGAGTTTAATATAAAAGAAAAATGGATAGTTAACAATTTTTTTGTTTTTGAAAAAATGTTTTTTGGGATTGAAACTTACAACTCTTATATAGAGCAACAATTTACCAAAGTATTAAGGTCATGCGTGATTGTTGTAATTCCATGTTTAATTGTTTTTCGTAAATTTTCTCGTAAAAAATTTTGACAAATTAAGCTAAAATTTTGTGCAGAACTCAAAAATAGTATAAGGATTCGTTTTCATATGTAAGTATTTTGTCAAAAAACGTATCTTAAAAAATTGTATATTTTGAGAAAATTCAATATGGCGGCAGTACGTTTTTAGTCATTTCTCGAAAATTGCAATTTTTTAACAATAACCAAATATTAATATACTCTGACACATGATAACTATAATTCTTATATTATTTTTAAGTTCTTTACAAAATTTTAGCTCAACTTATCAAGTAATTTGCGAGAAAACCAATGGAGAATATTTACATGAGAAATCACAACAATCACATGAAAATGAATTAATGAAAACGAATACAATTTAATTCCTTTGACATCTAAATGATTTATATAATTAATTTATAATTAATTTATTTTTCAGTACAATGAAATTGAAATTAATGATTTAGTTTAGCTTCAAAATGACACTAATTCGAATCGATTAGAGTGGAAAGCAATCATGCAATGTTCATCGAATTCGATGGTAGAGAGAATTTTCGTTACAGCGCGGGGAAACTTTGATCATATATATATATGTTTGATTCACAAATACCGGAGATGATGTAGACCAATCTCCGGTTCTGGTACATCTATAATATTTTATTTACGAAAAATGAGTTGTTTACAACCGAATACTTAATATTCTTTGGATTTTTCCAACCCAAATAAATTTGCAGATAGAAGCGTTAAAATTTGTATAATTCCCGACAAGGTTCTTGGTTTTGGAAAATAAAACACAAGATAATTTCCTTTTCAGATATATACATTTAAATTAAAGTAACATTTTGAATTATTAAACCCAAGTAGAAATGTGCCACTGGCATAGTACTGACCCAACACTGCCAGTCAGTATAATAGTACTGACTGCCGTACTGGGCCAGTAGTGGACCAACCCTGTCTGGTAACGCTGTCCAGTACTGATTTTGTCCCGCTCACCAGTACTAACGTAGTACTAGAATAATACTGGCATAATACTGGCAAAGTACTCATCCGGACTTAAAATCTCACTTTTTTACAAAATGCTAAAACACGCTTTCCAATGCAAATTTCATCCTTATTAGCTTATTACTCCCATTTTTACCACGAACAGGTAATGTGAAGCCAATAATAGTTAATGTTATTTAGAATATATAAAATATTATTAACAATAAATAATTAAAATAATAATTATCATTTATATTAATTAAATTATTTTATTTTTAATAAATTATTTTACAAAAAATAATTTGTGTTGTAAATTTTTTTATTTTTTTAAATTCATAATATTTAATTTTTTTTACTTTGCACTTATACTTAATTTAATAATTATTTAATAATTGATATTACACATAAACAAATATTGTACTTATAACACTTAAAACTAAGAACGAAAAATCTCGCACGCATGGGGGATCGAACCCTAAACCCTTAGAACGCAAGTCAGATACGCATACCGCACAGCCGCGCTGGCTTGAAGTGCTGACTTGAAGTAGTTCACCTAATACAAAAGTTTTGATTTCAAAGTTTGTATTATCTATTGATCACGAAAATAAAATGAATTTATTCTTAAATTTTTTAAACTCACAAAATTTTTTCAATTTTTACAAAGATTTAATGAAATAAAACTGGATATCAATTTCAGTTAAATATTTTTAATAAATTATTTTTACCGTAAATAATATTAAAACAGACAAAAATGATTGATGAATTACATAATTAAAAATAAGTTAATAAAAGACGACTGTAAAATATGAATGGTAAAAAATTTTTTAAATTTAATATTTAATTATTAATAATATTTAAAAATTACAGTGAAAAAATTACATTTGCTTTATTTTTAAAACTATTAGAAAAAAATTCTCAACTTATTGTTATTGCATGCATGATAAATAACTTAATGCACATATTTCAATGAGTACTAAAATAACTAAAAAAACATAAATATATTTTATATAGGTATATAATAATACATTACAATTACATCCAAAATTTTGAGGGAAAGTATTCGAAAGAAATTAATATACATTTTTTTAAATAAAAAATCATCGTTTTCTACCTAGTGAAATAATTTAAAGACTTTTTCATTTAATGTTTTATATCACCGACATAGTACTGATTCGGTGTGAATGACAGTGTACTGCCAGTACTGGTTTTAATATTTTTTTACCTCCGACATAGTACTGATTCGGTGTATTAGTCAGTACACTGCCAGTACTGAAAGTCAATACCGACAGCCAGTATTGGATCAGTACCATGCCGGTGTTTAATTACGGCGAGCTACGGATATTTCTACTTGGGAAAGTTTGAATAAAAATTATATTTGTCAGTAATATTTAGTTTCTGATTCTTAAAATTTTTTCATTTTTATCCAACTTTTAATGATTTAAAAAAGTTTATAAACTGAAAAAATTGTTTTTAGGGTTCCGTACTCGGTTCGGAACCCTATTAATATCGGTTTTTTTGAAATCGTGTACCCCCCCCCCCCCTAGCGGCCACACAAATTTATCTAGAGAGCTGAAAATTAGTACACATATGTATTTTCGCGTGTAGATTACAGGAAAAATATAGCGAACTTGATTGGAATTGATTATCATAGCGTTGTCAAGGAAAAACCATAAATTTTTACGAAAAATGACTATGTACCCCCCCCTAGAGGCCACATCTTTTGACATAAAAAGCTCAAATTTGGTACACTTACGTATTTTTACGTGAAAATTACAGGAAAAATATAGCGAACTTGATTCCGATCAATTTACATAGCGTTGTCAAGGAAAAATCAAAAATTTCGAAAAAAATGATTTATTCTCCCTAGCGCACACAATATTCAACACAGACAGTTCATATTTAGTATACAAATGTATTTTTACGGGAAAAATACAGGGGAAAAAAGCGGTCACGATTAGAGTTGATGATTAACTTTTTATCAAGTTTTTCAAGAAAAAATGACAATTTTAGGAAAAAAATGTATTTTTCCAGCAAAAACGAACAAAATTTTATTTAAAGCAGGGACTGTCTCGGACACGAAATGTTGTTGAATTTTAAGAAAGTGTCCGTGTAGTGTCGCGACTCGACACGTTTGAAAACAATTAAAAGTATCGTGGCGAGACCCGACACTTTTAAAAATTTTCAAACGTATCGTGGCACGACCCGACATAGTCAAGAAATTCATAATTGTATCGTGGCGAAGCACGATACGTTTAGAAATTTGTAATCGTATCGTGGCAGGACTGGACACGTTTACGAATTTCCAAAAGTATCGTGGCGCGACTAGACACATTAACAATTTGAGAATCGTATCGTATCATGACTTGCCACGACACGATAATTCTGCATAAATATGTCGTGTCGCATGAAAAAAAATTGTTCAATTAATTTAAACTTATCTATTATGTATTATCTATTATAATATAGTATATATGGAATAATAATAATACTAATAATAATATACAATAATATAATATATTATATTATATTATATTATATTATATTATATTATATTATATTATATTATATTATATTATATTATATTATATTATATTATATTATATTATATTATATTATATTATATTATATTATATTATATTATATTATATTATATTATATTATATTATATTATATTATATTATATTATATTATATTATATTATATTATATTATATTATATTATATTATATTATATTATATTATATTATATTATATTATATTATATTATATTATATTATATTATATTATATTATATTATATTATATTATATTATATTATATTATATTATATTATATTATATTATATTATATTATATTATATTATATTATATTATATTATATTATATTATATTATATTATATTATATTATATTATATTATTTCCACGAATTTCTTTTTGTATTATCAACAACTTATTGTCTAGTATGTAAACAAACCACACTTAAAATTAAAAATAATTTTGTTCAATAAAATTAATAGATTAATTTAATTTATTAACATTTTAATATTATTATGATTTAAAGAATTGAAAAAAATGTAAGACTTGATTACGAATTCAATATCAGTTTTTTAAAATTCAAAATGGCGGATCCAATATACCGAATCAAAATAACTAAAAATGGGCAAATTCGTCTAAACCATGTTACCCAGGGATTTTCGGGGTCGCTGATTACGAATCTGACATCAGTTTTTCGAGGTTCAAAATGGCGGATCCAATATGGCGGAAGACAAAATAAAAAATTAATCGGATTGTATTAAATCCTATTACTCGGGGGTTTTCAGGGTCATTGATTACGAATTGTGACAAAAGTTTTTTAAAATTCAAAATGGCGGATCCAATATGGCGGACGACAAAATAAAAAATTAATCGGATTGGATTGAAACAAGTAACTGAGGGGTTTTCAGGGTCGCTGATTACGAATGTAACATCAGTTTTTTAATATTCGAAATGGCGGATCTAATATGCTGAACAATTTTTTAAAAAGGATCGGATCTTTTGAAACTTGTTACTCGAGCGTTTTTTGGGACATTTTGAATTTTGAAAAACTAATGTCAGATTCGTAATCAGCGACCCCGAAAACCCCTGGGTAACATGGTTTAGACGAATTTGCCCATTTTTAGTTATTTTGATTCGGTATATTGGATCCGCCATTTTGAATTTTAAAAAACTGATATTGAATTCGTAATCAAGTCTTACATTTTTTTCAATTCTTTAAATCATAATAATATTAAAATGTTAATAAATTAAATTAATCTATTAATTTTATTGAACAAAATTATTTTTAATTTTAAGTGTGGTTTGTTTACATACTAGACAATAAGTTGTTGATAATACAAAAAGAAATACATGAAAATAAACAGTATAGGATGAAAACAGAAATTCGTGGAAATAATATAATATAATATAATATAATATAATATAATATAATATAATATAATATAATATAATATAATATAATATAATATAATATAATATAATATAATATAATATAATATAATATAATATAATATAATATAATATAATATAATATAATATAATATAATATAATATAATATAATATAATATAATATAATATAATATAATATAATATAATATAATATAATATAATATAATATAATATAATATAATATAATATAATATAATATAATATAATATAATATAATATAATATAAATTTAATAATTTACATTTGATATATATTCAATCTATATCTATTTTATTTTAATTTTATTTCTTGAAATGTTATTGAAGGATTAATAAACTGTCAAGATGTTGATCAACAAGTTTCATTGTATGCGACACGAAATTCATAATTATTTTGGTATTGTGTCGTGTAGTTCAGCCCCACGATACGATTCTCAAATTTTTATTGTGTCTAGTCGCGCCACGATACTTTTGGAAATTCGTAAACGTGTCCAGTCCTGCCACGATACGATTACAAATTTCTAAACGTATCGTGCTTCGCCACGATACAATTATGAATTTCTTAACTGTGTCGGGTCGTGCCACGATACGTTTGAAAATTTTTAAAAGTGTCGGGTCTCGCCACGATACTTTTAATTGTTTTCAAACGTGTCGAGTCGCGACACTACACGGACACGACACAAATATTTCGAGACAGTCCCTGATTTAAAGGAAATTAAATTTATATATTTTAACGTATTTTTACTTGTAGATTACAAAAAAAATATAGCGAGGATGATTGGAGTTGATTTTTCTGGGTCTGTCAAGAAAAAACTGATAATTTTAGAAAAAATCATGAATTTTCTCCCAATAACGGAACAAATTTTTTCTAAAGGGCTTCAAATTTTCTATTTTTACGTATTTTTATGTGTAGATTATAGAAATAATTTAATAAACATGATTGAGTTCATTTCTTCAGTCGTTACAACTCTAAAATAAAAAAAATCGGACAAGTGCGAGTTACACTCGCACTGAAATCGAGGGTTTCGTACTCGAAGCGAACTTATTTGGTATAAAAACAAATGTTTAAAAAATATGTGTTGTATGACAACTAATATAAGTGATACGAAGAGGAACAATTTTCTTGAATTTTACAAAATTGTTCCTCTTCGTATCACTTATATTAGTTGTCATACAACACATATTTTTTAAACATTTGTTTTTATACCAAATAAGTTCGCTTCGAGTACGGAACCCTCGATTTCAGTGCGAGTGTAACTCGCACTTGTCCGATTTTTTTTTATTTATATATAGAAAAATACTTTTATTTTGAATTTCCGTTCATTTATTTTTTATATAAAACAATTAGTAAAATATTTTTTAAAAATGAATTTAATTAGAATTGGATCAATATAACAGAATGAAGTATTATTTTTCCCGCAGTGATACATTGAAACAATATCTGGTTAAAATAACTAGAATTCTGGTTAGTTTAACTATAATAAAATGTTAAATTTACAAACAGCAGCTGTAAACAAAATACCTTAATCCAGCAATTCAATAACTCGATGTGGATAATTAAATAAAATTCAATTACTCTGCGCAAATCACTCCGTAAGGCCAGGAATTTGAGGAGTTAATTAAAATTTTTATTTCAAAAAATTTTATTAGAATTTTTTTTTTTTTTTTTTGACGAATTTTCATTGGTCAAATTAGCATTTGCAAGAATTACTTTTTATACAAAGTTTAACTTAACTAAATTTTTAGCTACCAAATTTTTGTTTGTCACAAAATTTTTACTCTATATAGTCATTTAATTTTCATGACTTTTTATTGAAGATAATTTTAATTTAATCGAATTTCAATTCAACATAATTCTCATTCAATAGAATTTTTACGTGATGCGAATTTTCAAATGATAAAAATTCCAATTCACCGAATTTTAATTTGTCCGAATTTTTAATTGATAGAATTTTTAAAACGCCAAATTTTCATTTGTCCAAAATTACAAATGGCCGAACAAACAATCGACAGAAAGATTTCGGCGCAATTTTAAAAATTAACCAATTACAATTTTTTCTTCATAATTTCTAATTCGTTAATTTTAAAAATTGCGCCAAAATCATTCTGTCGATTGTTTGTTTGACCATTTGTAATTTCGGACAAATGAAAATTCGTCGTCTTAAAAATTCGGACAAATTAAAATTCGTGAATTGAAATTTCTGTCATTTAAAAAATTGCATTGAATGTATAACTAAAAATTTTATGTAAAAATTCGTATAAAATGAAAACCTGTCAAATTTTAATTCTAAAATTGAAAATTCATCTAAAAACTAATTATTTCTAATAAATAACTTTAAAATAAAAATTTTAATTAATATTTTTATGTTGAAATTGACTATATCTCCCAATAATTTTTAATTATGTGATAAAATATATGTTTTCTAATGTGCACTCGCTTTGTAATTATAAAAATTTAGAATTTATTCTAATAAATAAATAATAAATAAAAAGAAAAAATATTTGATTCTGGTCAATTTAACAATAAATTTTTGTTAAACAAACCAGAATTTTTTAGTTATAAAATTTTTGTGAATATTTATTTACATACTGAATTCTAGCTGATCTTACCAGAATTATTTAACTAAAACTGTCTAGAAATTTTTCAGGGTAGCTCATCTAAAAAGAGAAAATAAATTTTGAAAACATTTTGTCTAAACTCTGAAAGTATTAATATGCATATTAATTGAATTATAATTTAAATGAAGAATTATAAAATCCAATGCATAAAGAATAGTTCGTTTTGTATAAAGCCATGTTTTCTACAATATACGTATGTATTGTGATGAAAAGTTTGATTTAATTGAAAATCGTAGCCTAAATCCAGGGTGTCTACTAAAAATCTGAATTAAAATTCCAGAACTTTTCTAGGACAAATTTCTTATTTTTCCAGGACATTTCCAGGACTTCCAGGACTAGTATAGACACCCTGAAATCTTTTTGGTTTTGAAAAGTTATTTGCTTAGTTGATAGTAATCTCATGCAGTTTTAAGTGACTTACTGTTTGGCGAACCACTCTTCTTTCGACTTCCCATCATGAGTTTCACTTCTCAGTTTTCCTTATCTCTCTTTTCCTCTAGACCGGTTGCGCGTCTTCTTCGACGGAAACTTTTTCGCCAAAGACGCGATAACAAAAGATTGAAAAGAGAATACCATAGTGTATATATATATATATAGCGTATAGAAGGGATAAAAGAAGAAAGTCTAAGGAAAGTATCGGAATTCAAATAAAAGTTCTCTGGCTGCTTTTGATATTGACTTTGGGACTTGGGGTTCAGTGTGCCTGAATATACACCTATTAATAGGAACTATGGACGATGATCAAACCCCCAGTATAGTTGTAGTAGTAGTAGAAGAAGCAGCAGCATACCACCTTTTGAGAAAAGATAAGATTTTCCGCTGGGATCAATCGACCGTTCTCGCCAACTTTACCACTTGTACTCTTTACCCGGAAGCATTAAGTTGTTCCTTTTGTGAACTTTATATTAACTTTGTCCAAAATATCTTATCCACTCTCTTGGCTATAATATGAAGTGATTCAAAAATTGCCGTTTTGTTTCTGCAAAACTTGTTCAATTTTAAGTTTTCGAGTACAATTTAATTAATGTGTGTGTTTTTTTTTTATTGAAATATGTACGTGGAAAAAAATTAATAAAACTAAACTTGAAATAAATTTATTCTTAAGAGAAGAGAAAAAGAAATACGTCTATAAATTAGACATAATCAGAAAATTCATCAGCCATATGCTCACATAGTTTTTAAATTGCTAGATGTTAAAAAATTACGCTTAGTGCTATTCCCGGTCTGTCAGACCGCTATTTCTATTGTAAGTTTCTGCGAGTAATTTAAAAGATAACATTGTGTTATTATTTCCATGTTTAGTTATAATGGTTTTTAATCAAAATTATATATTTTTTTTTACTTTATAACTGGTCTTATTTTACTTAAAAAAAAATTCTTTTCTTTTTTTCTTTTTTCCGCGATTATTTTATATAACTGCTGAAAATTTTACTGCTGCTAATAATTTATTGAAATAAAATTTTTCAATATAATATGGCTTATGAATTTATATTAATATCTATTTGGCAAAATAAAATTTAAAATATATTTCATCCCCTGATTTACAGATAAAACTTGAAATAAAATTCTTCTATTTCTTGAGAACCTAATCTATAAAAAAAGTTATCCTCAAACATCTATTATATGTCTCATATGAAATTTGATTTCATTCTTAAATTTCACATTAAATATTTAATTTAGAGATTAATTTTTTTTTCATGTAGAATTTTTTTAATAAGAAAAATTTTTTTTTTCCCTATTAAAACTCGAATTTCACGTATCTATAAATTCTTCCGTCAATTTAACAGTTTCCGGATTTTTTTTATTGTTTTCAGTTACGTGTGCAATATAAAGAGCAATTTTATGACAAAATAAAATTGCGTCACTCCTTTTAATGGGGCAGGTTTTAGAATTCCCATCTACTATCGTAAATCTTGCATTTTTACAGAAAAAAAAAAATGTTTTTCACCTAACTTATATGATGAGACTGTATGAAAAAATGTTATATGGATTTTCTTTTGGAATTTTGATGTGAAATATATGGAAATTTTAAGATATTTTTCATACCTTCTTGAAATTGTATATATCCTTTTATTTTGCGACAACAAAGGTAAACGTAAAATCATGTATAAACTTGAGGAAATGTTTTGCCAGTTGTGCGAAGAGACATTGTTTATGAGCATTTGAGCAACTGTTGGTTTTACGCGGGAATTTCTCTCTCGTCGTAATTAGAATTTGTCATGTACACGTGATGCTTCGTGTTGTATTTTCAACAGTTCTATTTCTTGTTGTATAGAGAAAATAAAGACTTTATAGCTTTGTAGATAAAATTTCTTATAGTGATCTTGAAAAAATATATATATGTAATATTTCTAATTATGTTATTAAATTATAATAGTTGTAAGTGAAACAATGAAGAAAAATAATAATTTTTTTTTATTTAAATTTTTATGGAAATATAAAAATTAAGAATACATCAAAAAATATTGTATAAATTTTCTTTGTGACAGGAGAAAAAAATTATTGAATTCAAATAGGAGTAAAAATTTCTGAAACCTGCCATCTAAAACTGAAAAAAAATTATTTTTTGTTGAAATGTTATTTTTCTTATAGTATTTTATATCCACAATCACTTCCTAAAACGATTTTGCAAAAAAAAAATTTTCATTCTGTACACATAAAGGAACATATTCACAAGATTTCAATAAAATTGCTCCAATCATCAAAAATTCTTGTTATCACATCCCATGGAATTGCTCAAATATAAGATTAAAGCACTGTTTGAGAAAATCATACTCTAAAAAGAAATTGTGGTGAAAAGTTATTTCTGGAATTTTTAGATTTGTCAATTTCATACTTATTTTGAATTTTTTAAAATATTTTAGTATTTAATTTATTATTATATAATTAAAATCAATATAGATCAATACAAATTATTCGTACAACAAATAGAATTTTCAAAGAATTTAACCACTGTTCCATCTTTTCTTTTATCCATCATATTCTATTATTGCAGAAATGCCTTTAAAAAATTCTGAAACTTTCTGACATTTGAAATTTCGGATAAATGACTTTTCGAACAAACGCCATTTTATCTAAGTTACATTAAAATTTAAATTCCAATAGAAACTGAGTAGCTCGGAAACAAATTTCGGAATGACTCGGAATAATACTTATTAAAACTGATTAAAATTTAATTCGAAACTTTTTTTCAGTGTTATCAAAATGGAACAGACGCAATTTTTATTTTGTAAATAAGAAAAAGGGGAAAATATTGTGAAATAACGAATAATTTTGCACAAAGGGGTAAAATATAACAATTACCAGACGTAAATAACATGCTAAACTTTTAACTTAATGTATTTGATTGAAAACTTTACTTGTAATCACGTGAAACATGTTTTTAGGTTAGAAAAATGAAAACATGTGTCTTGAAAGCAGGAACGGTACTGCCAACTTAAATAATAGCGCTAAATTTAAAAACTTATGAAATTAATTATTATTTTAATAAATTTATAAATATAAAATAATTAATTATGTCAATAAATAATAATTAATATTTTTTACATAAAAAATTATTAAAAGTATATTCGTAATGTTAAAAGAAAATCTTTTTAAAAGTATTAAAAAAAATAATTGTAATTCAAAATCACTTTGCAAATGATGCTAACCTAGAAATTTAAAATTTTGGCCCAAAATTAAATTATTTCTTAATCGATTATAAATTATTTGACCCACTTTTTTTCCTTGCAGATGATGAAAATGCTGTGGTGCAAGGACTTGTGACAGATGACGGGCTTTTTGACGGTACGATAGTGACAGGTTTCGAAGAGTACTATATCGAACCAACAAGCCGATATTTGTCCGGAGATGACGACACATCACCCCCTTACCACACCATAGCATATCGTGCTTCCGACGTTATGACGCCATCACATCCACTTCCTTGTGCCAGTCACGATCTACATCAAGGCATCCTAAGCGAGTCCTTAGATCGGTAAACTATATTTTCCCTCTCTTTTTTATTATAATAGATACGGAAAAAGTCAGTTACAAGCATTTCCTTCTTCTTTTCTCAATCTCCAATTATCGATCTATTATTTTTTAATTACATATTGAATATTTAATTAATAGAAAAAGAAGAAAAATTAATATATTTCTAAATACTTGTCAAAAAAAAAATTTATATATCACTCACGGAAAGAAAATAAATATCATATTTTATAAAAATATTTTTAAGTCGCAAAAAAATTTTGTAAAAAAGCGAAATTTTGATATTGTGCAAGAAATATTAGTCTTTAAAAAACTTATAAGAAAATTTACAATAGTTATATTTAAATTTGGTAAAACGTTAGTAGTCGAATCATGAATAAATGATATACTAAACTTTATTAAATCCTGTATTATTAAGTTTATATAAGTTTTTCTAAAGTTTAGAATTATTTCAAAATAAAAATTTCGCTTTTTTACTATATATTTTCTGCGACTTAAAATTATACTTTTATAAAATTTAATAATTATTACCTCTTCTTGCAGAAGAGCCACAAAGCCATTTCTCAGCCACAAATGTATCAAAATTTTTTAGAAAGATTAACGCATTTTTTAAAAAATTTTAATCATTATTTTCTATTTTTTTATCAGATTGTAGTTTTAATAATTTAAAAAATGTAATTTAATTTTAACAGAAAAAATTAGTTCAGTGAATTTTACATAACTTTTTTTTTTTAAGGAATCCTTTTATCTTAAACAGATTTTCCATTTAATGTTTGTTTAAGAGGATTACATTTGATGATAAAAGGAAAGTCCTTTAAATTATATCCTTTAATTATTAAAAGAATTTACTTTACTATTAACCCCTTCACAGTCCAGTGAAAATAAAGTTTTCGTGCCATAAATTTTCAAAAAAATTAAAAAAAAAAAAACATTATATTGTATGTTTTTAGGGTTGCTGAATCCGAATTTTTGGTCGAAAATGAAATTCAAAATTGTGGCTACAAAATGTCGACCAAAAAAATTTAAAAGTTAACGAATCTAGCTGAAAATTATTAATTTTTTGGTCGCCATTTTATAGCTGACACTTTGAATTTTTTATTTTCGACCAAAAATTCGGATTCAGAGACCCCAAAAACCTCCAAGTATCCATTTTTATCCAGATTCGTTATCTTATAATTTTTTTAGTCGCCATTTTGAAGCCGCCATTTTGAATTTTTTATTTTCGACCAAAGATTTGGATTCATCGACTTCCTTTTTTTTCATAGTTCTGAATAACCAATCATAAGATTGATTTTAAAAATTTTTAATTTTTTCAAACAAACATATTTTAATATATAATTTTTTTAATTTATAAATTCTTTTGCAATTAATTATTTAATTAACTGTTCTTGTTAAATATTTTAACTGAATTTTAATAATAATTATATTTTTATAAATTTCTTTAAATATATAAATAATATTGTTTACTTGAGTTAAAACAATTGTGTCGTTACGTTCAATGTCAATTAAATGTGCGCAATGGAGGCAATAAAACAGTTTAATAGTTGAGATTTAATGTTCGTTTCAGGGCATTAAATGTTACCAATGAAGCATCACAGCCATACTATGAACATTTATTAGATAATGAAATTCGATTGAATGGAGGGTTTTATTCAAAGGAAGAAAAATTGAAAACCGTGAAAACAGAGGAGAATTACGACTTAAAATACATGGACAGGTAACTAAAATATTCATTGTATATAGATTTAAAAGTTTTACACAAAAAAAAAAGAAAAAATTGAGAGAGAACTAAATTTCCATTAAGATTTAAATTTTTTATTTCAACGACAATAATTTATAACAATATTATATGTATAGAAGACAGTCTAGTCAGATCAAGTTATTTAAAATTCAGTCAATTTTACTTTAGTTTAGTTCAAATAGAAATTTTTTAATTTGAAGCAATTCTTTTTATACAAATATTCAAAATCAGTTTCCCAAACAAAATTAATAGTTAATTAAGTTAATTGTTTTCAAACCAATTAGTGAAAACCATTTTAGTGAGACTTAATTTTTCAATTTTGAAAATATAGCAAAAACAGAATAAATAACAATAACTTTTTTGGTTCTTGAAAATCCTTGAATTTTATAACAAAACCTTGAATTTTATTGAAAAAAATTATTTTAGACCTTAAAAAATTGGTCAAGTACAAGTTACACTCGCTTACCTAGGGTTCCGTTCACGATTATTAAAATTTTAATATTTAAATATTAATATTTCAAAAGGGTTAGCTATATTTTTCGTGAAGTCTACACATAAAATTAAATATATGTACCAAGTTTCAGCTTCTTAGCTCCAAAACTGTAAAAATTGAAGCGGGGAAGGATACGTTTTTTCCGAAATTTCGAATTTTTATTACAAAACTATATTAAATTCAATTCCAATCGGGTTCGCAATAATTTTGAATAGAAACCTAAAAATTAGCAACAAACTCAATTTTTCTTAGACAGACAATTTAATTACAAATTCTGGCACAAAATACAATTAAAAGTGTAGAAAAAAATTGACCCTCCAATACAAGTAGGGGAAGATTCCTATTACCACCCTTATGGATTCTCCCTGGCAATATAAGGAAATGACACAGACTTACCAAAATTTTGACAGTTTGTTCATTAGATTGATTTAGGAAGTTATGATTTTTTTCAGAATTTTTTACCACGTAGTTTTTTAGAAAAAAAATAAAATATATGACCAATTTAACATGGGCTCTTATGGGAACGTGTATAAACCATAGGAAAAAAGTGTGATGGAAATGAAACAAAAATCTGAAAGTTGGTATACAGGAAGAAAATATGATAAATTTATTAACTGCACAATATAAAGAAAGTTTACCACATAGTTTTTGAGTAAATAAATAATAAAGTTTGATTTTTTGTCATAATAATAATAGTAAGTGTAGTAGCAGACATGAAAACGTGGCAACGTCACAACACGTGTTTGGCACGTTTGCGCAGCAACTCGCCGCGAATTTCAAATGCAAGTCGACAAATTGATAGATATTTATTTATATTATTTTTAGAAAATAATGGATTAAACTGCAATTTAATATATTATATAAATTTAATTCTGATTAATTATTGGAAAACAAAAAGAGTGATAAAAATACACGTACATAACCTCAAATTATAATTAAATATTTTTGTCAAAATAAAATATAGTTCAAAACTACTACAATCACAGTTTTATTTAATTGGATATTTCTTTACTAATTATCATGTAAATTGAAATAAAGTATAATAAATAAACTATTTATATTTTCCATTATATTTTCAAATTTTGAGGTGAACGACTTATTATATTACAAATTTCTTATAAGTAAATAATCTTATTTTCATTTCAATTTTAAGTGTTTTATGGAAGTTCAACAATTAAATAATAACATATAACAAAAAATTTGAGGTTAGCGACGAGAATGCTACGTTGCCCTGATTTCAAGCACTTTTTAAAAAATTTAATTAAATAGAATTTCTAATATTTTAGTAACGAGGAAAGCTTATTATTAATTTATACACCTTTTTCTAAACAATTCTCCTATCAATAAGGACAAGAACCTTACTTATCAAATAAAAATTTATTTGTTCTAAGGTTGCAAACTTGTGAGCCTTCACACGGGAAGAATAGAAACTATCCCCTAACTCCGCACCACCCCCTGGAGAATCCTTAAGGCAACTTCTATCATAAAAGAATTCCCAAAAAATTCAATTTTTCTTAGACAGACAATTTCATTGCAAATTCTTGCACAAAATACATTTAAAAGTGTAGAAAAAAATTGACACCGCGATTTAAGTAGGGGAAGACCCGTATTGCCACCTTTAAGGCCAGGTCCAAGTGAGGCAGCGCCATCTACATTGATACTAAAATTTTGGAAAATTTTCAACAGCTTTTTCTTGAAAACAAGAAGGTAAAATGCTTTTTCCTTTATGGATAATTTTGATTATTGGCAAGATATACACCAGCTAAAACTTTTTTTGAGTTAAAATAATAAAAAAAATTTCATGTCAATAAATTAAATATGAGCACTTTTTTCACAAAAACTGTAACAGTACTTTCTCAAAAATTACAATCAAAAATGCAATTTCCATTTGGAAAATTAATAAACGCTAAAAAATACACGACCTAAGATTTACCAATCACGAAAATAACGAAAAAAAGTATTTTAACATAACATATTTTACTCATTATGACAGCCGTTTGGCAGGTTATATATGTCACCAGACGTTTCGCAGTTTTGCCGAAAGGAGGAGATTGGCGCTGTTGCTAACCACCTGAAATACATAATCTACCAAAGGGCTGTCACAATCAGTAAAGCAGTATCAATATGTTAAATATTTAATAAAATTTTTTTTTGTTATTTTCGTGATTTGTAAATCTTAGGTCGTGTATTTTTTAGCGTTTATTAATTTTCCAAATGGAAATTGCATTTTTGATTGTAATTTCTGAGAAAGTACTGTTACAGTTTTTGTGAAAAAAGTGCTCATATTTAATTTATTGACATGAAATTTTTTTTATTATTTTAACTCAAAAAAAGTTTTAGCTGGTGTATATCTTGCCAATAATCAATTATCCATAACGGAAAAAGCATTTTACCATCTTGTTTTCAAGAAAAGGCTGTTGAAAATTTTCCAAAATTTTAGTATCAATGTAGATGGCGCTGCCTCACTTGGACCTGGCTTTAAGGCATCTTCTATCATAAAAACTAATCATAGCTCCAAAACTGTGAAACTTAAGGGGTGTGGCACACTTTTTTCCGAAATTTCGAGTTTTTGGACTATAACTATATTAAATTCAATTCCAATCGGGTTCGCTATAATTTTCCTTTAATCTACTCGCAAATATACGTATGCATGTATACGAAGTTTGAGCCCAATCGGTTGAAATGGCTAGATTTTAGAGGGGGGGGGGCAGGATTTTGTGGACGAACATGAGTGAAACCATAAGGGTTCCATTTCGGTTTACTGCGTGAACGGAACCCTAAAAACTTTGAATTTTTTTTCAAGAATCGCTGAAAACCCTGATGGTTTTAAAAAATTTTACATCTAATAATAGTTTATAATTCTTATATTTTTTATTTTATTTTTATTTATATGGGCATTAGGTATTTGGTAAATTGTTTTTTATTTATTTTAATTATTTTTGTACATTGTGTCCTTTGTATAATTTTTGTACTTTTTTTTTTATCTATTTTGCTAATTTACTTTTGTATTTTCGTTTTTAAAATTTTGTTTTTATTCTTGTTCTAATTTATATTTTTTATTATATTCTTTAAATTTGTCTTTATTTTAATTTATTTATATTGTTTCAATGTTAATTTATTTTTTCTTGTTAATTTTCGTCTCGTATATTAATTTAATTTCTTTGTATTTTTGTTTGTTGTTTTTATTAATTTTTATAATTTTATTTATTCGTCAAATTCACTGAAGAGAAAATCAGTGTAATTTCGAAACGTTGGAAAAAATGTTATTAAAATCCATTTGTCCGAATTTTATCGTTTTGTTATTTAACGTATTCTAATATATGTATATTCTACTCGGGCGTTAATGATTTTGATAGTTAATTAATTAATGACCAATTTATGCTTGATATTTTATGGGTTAATAGTATTTAATTTAATTTTTTTTTTATGTCTTATTTTGAAAAACGCTTTATTATTGTTGTTTAAATTTATATAGATTAGACAGAGAGAGATTTGTCAGACATTTGAACAAACGTGCAACAGTGGATCCACGGAAAACTACATGTATGCTTTATCTGCAAGCTGATCATCAGTTCTTCGCTCGATATGGCACGGAGGAAGCTTGCATTGAAGTTATGACTAGGCACGTGCAGAGGGTCAACTCGATTTACAAACACACAGGTAAGCTCTTTATGTGACAAACATTAAATGCGTTTAATGACTCTGTCCACCATAATAAAATTTATTGTTCTCGCGCGATAATTTATATGCGAAAGAGATTTTTTTTTAATCATATAAAACGTTATATAGTTATTATTTTTTTAAAACTCTTTTAAAAAAAAAATCAGACAAATTTTTTACCTATAAAGTTGATTAAAAAGAAAAACTTTGCGAATTAAAAAAAAAAAAAAAATGGTGAAAAACTTTATACATAATAATATACGAAAAGTTCTTTAAATCGACTTTATATTTGTTTGTGAAAAAAATGAAAATTGCGATGAAATTTTAATCTGTGCTTCGCACTATATGTATGACGACGCGAGTGCAGCATTAAGCTTTACTTTTTTGCATAATGAAACACTTGAAAAGAGTCTTCCGGCAAATCCGTTAAAAATAATTTTTAGAGCGTATGTATTTTTCATATTTTCCATGTCATTTGTTATAATAAAGTCGTTTGTGTTTCTTTTTGAGAAAAAAAAAGGTTTTTAGAAAATCACGTTTTAAAAAATGTTTTTTTGTCGTTTTATATTAATAAAAATTTAGTTCAATGCTTAAATTTCATATCTAATTTTTTCTGTGTTATACAAACATTAAAAACCTTTTTCTTTTTTGACAAAATGTCAGATCTTTCTGTTTAAGTTTACTTATTTTTTTTGTGTTTATGAAGTTTTGTTGGATTGTTTGCATTTATGTCTGAAACAAAGAAATATATGTATATAAAGAACGTGGACGCGTTCATGAATTTTCGAGTTGACAAGAAAGGAGAGTAGGAAATAGAAAGCAGAAATGGCTATAATGACATTTGCACTTTTCGCCCTCCCTTTTCTCATCTTTTTTTTTTTTTCTCTTTTTTACTCTGGTTTGCATTTGAATCCCTTTTCTCACAACGCGCGCTTCTTTAAACTTCTATCACTGCTTTTTACACTCGATCAAATTGACTTCGACGCTTGAATTTAAGTCCTTCGAAAATAGCGACACTGTGTGAGCACTGAACAGTGAGTCGAGGTATTTTCCATTCCCAAGGAAGGCTAACTAACAAAATACAACCTGTCGTGCTACGGCGTTTAATCGAGTTTCAAGTTCAATCAACACGGTTCACTTCGTTCGCTCTAGCTAATAGGATTTACTGAAAATATCTGACGATGATGACCATCGATTTTTTTCCAATTCAATTGTCCCTTCTCTGAAATAACTATAGTTTAATTTAATCACAAAAACTCATGAACGACATAATCTAAAACTGTCAGAGATTGTTTTTCATTCAAATTTTATAAATATATGGGTGATTCTCCACGTAGCGAACAACTTGCTTTTTTTCATGTTGTGAAAGAAAAATCACAAAAAAATATTCACATAATATTTCGATTCTAATGTAAAAAGGTAATTTCTGTGACTACAAACAAAAGCCAATAGTTATTTTTGTATTTAACATTATAATTTTTCGTGAAAAGTGGTTTTTAAGGCTGAAAACGTCAAAATTTCACCTGTCCCCACAGGATGTTTAAACAAAAAAGTTAATATTTTTAGCAATGTGCACTAATAAATACAATTTCTATTGCTATTTTAGTATTGTATATTGTAATGGAATTGAATAAAAAAAACTTTTGATCAAAAAAAAAATTATTTTCCTTTTTTTTTACTATTTATACTTGACTGCACTTTTGTGTGTTATTCTGCGTTTTATTATTAAACATTGAATTATTTAAATAAAAGTCAAATGTTAATATAGTTCTACTTCAGTAACAGCAAAAGTTATATTCTTTAAGTTGATCCATGAAGGAAGTAATCAATTTTCTAATTGACTTATCCTTTTTTACACTTTTTAAGATTCAAATTTGTACAGGGCATCACAAAATCGTCTCCACCGGCGTCCACCGACCCTTCAATATTATTTAAAAAAATAGAATATAATTAAATAATAAAGGTTAAATAAAGTGTAGTTATATTATTTTAGTCTATATATATGTGAAACATATGAAACCGATTAAAAATAAATGATAATTTTCTCAAAAAAAAAAAAAAAAAAAATTATTAACATCAGTTCCACCGGTTCGACCGACCCCAGCGTCTCCACCCGTCACAAAATTTCGACCGTCACTAGTCCAAGTTTAATACACAATGAAACAAACGAAATTAAAAATATTTATTATAAACTATCATAGCTCCGGTAAGTTTACTATAACTTACCAAATAAATTGTCGTTCGCGCTAAATATATTTTTGTAAATTACCACGAAATTTTTCATAAATTACCGAAATTAAAATCTTTAATTGCGATTTATGGTTTACATATTTTTATGAATTATAGCCAAAATTTCTATAAATTACCATATAAATTTCCATAAATTACTGAAATAAAATTTTTAATTGTCGTTCGCGCTATATATGTTTTTGTAAATTACCGCGGAAATTTCCGTAAATTACAGAAATAATAGTTTTTAATTGTGATTTATGCTTTACATATTTTTATGAATTTTAGACAAAATTTCTATAAATTACCGCATAAATTTCCATAAATTACCTCGAAAATTTCCGTAAATTACCGAAATAAAAATTTTTAATTGTCGTTCGCGCTATATATATTTTTATGAATTACCCCAAAAATTCCCATTAACATTTTAAATCAAATTTCAACTATTTTATAGAATTCAACAAGCAAAGAATTTTTTTTTAATTTGTTTAAAAAAAATTAAAAAATTATACAAAATTTTTCCGGCCCACCATGGATATTTATTTCTTGACACTTTATCTTCAAAAATATGTATTGATATTTATCATTTCGATAAAAAAATATTTTTAAAGTTTCAGACACCAAATCGTGCGCTACACGGAGAATCACCCATATATATATATATATACAATTATACATATATGGACAATTCCACGTGAAATTTACCTATGACATTTTAAATTCGGATAAATGTATTTATTTTCGTTCTTTGAAAAAAAATTTCAATGACATTTAACTCTAAAATTATTGAATTTAGGACTTTTTGACAAGGGAAAAAAAAGTTTCAGTTATTCAACGACTTTCGAAATTACCTTACAAAATAAAAAAAAATTTATTGTAAACTTTTTTTTCTTTTTACCAACTGGAAAAGAAGTTATAAATATTTTTTATGCAAAAATGTTATAAATTTTTTAATTAATTTGAATAATAAATTTTTTGTTTTTAATTTTTCAACGCATTTTCACTGTTTTTAACTTGGAAACAAATCATAAATAAATATTTAAATTATAATAAATTTATAGCGTACTTTTCAATGGAGGCTTAATTTTTTATTATCTACTGAAATAAATGAATTAAAAATTTATATTTTTTCCACAATATGCTTTTTTTAAAAGTTTAACAGTTTTTGCAGGAAAAAAAATTACATAATTCTTTTTCTCTATTGCTATGGGGAAAATAGTTATAAATAAAAATATATTTAGTACCAATTTTATAGGCTTTAGAATCATAAAAAATATAAATACAATATGTTAACCAAATGATCAATTTAAAGCAAACATGAATTCTTAAAAAATATAATGATTTCATTATTTAAATGATTTTATAATTTGTAATAAATTTAATATTTGTTATAATATTTGTAATGTTCAACACTAAAACTTTATTTCATTTTAATACATTTATTTGACGCAATAGTCAAGTAAAATCAATCATTTGTATCAAATAAATTTTTTCAGTATTATAATACGTCATTATAATATAATTTAATTTTAATGCACGTTGGAGACAGTTAATTAATTATTCAACACAAAAATAACCGGATTTTCAGTCAAAAGAATTAGAGCCCATTGATAAAGTCATACCATATGTAATTTACATTTTCGTTTGCAAAATTAAACAAAAGTACCTATAGAAAAATATTCTTGTTAACGCTAACATTCGAATTTTGATTTCGATTTGTAGTCAAAATTAAATCCAATGACGACAAATCTATTTATAATTACCGTTAAATTTTAAATAATGGCATATAAATAGACTTATCATCTACTTGAGGCATTTCATATGAGAATACGGGGTCATGTCTCAGATTTTTCTCAAAATTCGGTAAATTGTAGTAATAGTGGTGCTAAATAAGTGTACAAATTTTGAATTTGAAATTTTTAATATTTTTCGAGATATTTACAATAACAAATTTGAGCAATATTTTTTTGCTTTACTTATAACTTTTTTCCTATTAAAAATAGAGAAAAATGTTGTAAATGTTTTTTACGCGGAAGATCTTAAACTTTTAGAAAAAAATTATTTTTTTAAAAAAATATTAAATTTTAAACAATTTGTTTAAAAAATAAAATTTGTTTCTAACTTTTAAACATGTTCTCTCTCATTTAGTAGCGCGAAAAAAATCATGAATATTGTTTAAGTCATAATAAATTGATGGTTAAATTTTTGAGATGGCATTATTTTTTGTTTTCGAGATATTAATTAATTAACTAACAAAAGTTAATAAAAAATGAAATATTTTACGAACAAATAAAATTAGAGTAATTTTAAAAACGCCATTAGAATGCTTATCAAAATCCGCATCCAACGAGCCCTATATGAACTATTTTGGAATTATTAATTTAACACCCGTTGATTAGAAATAGTTCATATAGGGCTCGTTGGATGCGGATTTTGATAAGCATTCTAATGGTGTTTTTCAAATTACTCTAATTTTATTCGTTCGTATAATATTTCATTTTTTATTAACTTTTGTTAATTAATTAATTAATATCTCGAAAACAAAAAATAATGCCATCTCAAAAATGTAACCATCAATTTATTATGACTTAAACAATATTCATGGTTTTTTTCGCGCTACTAAATGAGAGAGAACAGGTTTAAAAGTTATAAACAAATTTTATTTTTTAAACAAATTGTTTAAAAATTAATATTTTTTTAAAAAAGTAATTTTTTTCTAAAAGTTTAAGATCTTTCGCGTAAAAAACATTTACAACATTTTTCTCTATTTTTAATAGGAAAAAAGTTATAAGTAAAGCAAAAAAATATTGCTCAAATTTGTTATTATAAATATCTCGAAAAATTTAAAAAATTTCAAATTCAAAATTTGTACACTTATTTAGCACCACTATCACTACAATTTACCGAATTTTGAGAAAAATCCGAGACATGACCCCGTATTCTCATATGAAATGCCTCACTTATTGAAATTTGAATTTTATTCTGATTGCATTTCACACAATAATCATAATAAAGTTATTTAAATGAAAGAAAATTATTTAATTAATTATTAATTACTAATAGGTATTACTTAAAAAAAATTGAATAAAGTTTACGACTATAGAAAATGTTTCACTGAAAATGAGTAAAATAACCTCCACAGTACCGAAACTTTTTAAAAAAGATTTCCTAAAGATTTATTTAAAATGTTGAATTGTATTTAAAAACTTAATTTATAAGATCGAATTTTTGAAGTAGAGGCTGAGAATAAATGTTCAATTTCAGGATATACATTTTTTTTATAAAGTTTTATATTTAAGAGTTTAAAATATATGAGTGTATAATTTTCACGCGGGGTTAATTAACAACTTTTTCCTCTCATATAAATATGGGGAGAAAAGTTCATATCTCGCGATGATTGCGTAAGTAACGAGAAATATTCGCATTTATATAGATCAATCAACTTTTTCTAAGGGCGCAAACATATAGTACACCTAGTTCGCGTTGAAAGTGTCGACGAACGATATGGAAATCGAACGAAGCAATTAGTGAAATAAGCTCTTTTTTCAAAAGAGAAATGACATATTTTTTGATTAGTAGACATGAGGGGAAACATCCAACTAACGAGTTTAATGCGTCGCGCGCTTTCAATTCTGTCCCTTCTTCACTTTCTCCTTCTTCCCTTACAAAAGTTTTCCCTCACTAACATTTAAAGCTCTTTTCAAATGTTTAAAAGTTTTCTAACATTTCTGTTCCTACAAACACGATGATTAAGTGCCTTCTTCCAAAAGTTTCGAGATTTCTTTAAGGCTCCATATTTCTCTCAATTCTTAGGGTTTTTGATAGAGAAAAAAAAAAAAAAAAAAAAAAAAAAAAAATTCGCCGACTCATGATGATCTACAAACGCGCCATTAATGACGAAAGTTGAAACAAGTCAATTAGTGACCGAGGTATACATAAATTATACGTGTTTAAATAATAACGAGTAATAATTTAAATTTTAGTTTTTTGAATATTAAAAAGCTACACTGAAAAAACAAATTATTATTTAGTTCAATTAATTTAAATTATTTGAAAAATATTTACTTGAATTAAATATTTTTTATTTTCATCTTAAAAAATATATATTTGATTGTGATTGAAATGACTTCAATTATTTGCATTACGCTTATTTATACTATAAATAAATTTTAATTCACTGAAATATTTGTTATTTGATGCAATTAAAAATTATTTGACACAATAATTTTATTTTATTGATTCAAGTAAACTAAATTATTTCATGACAAAAAATAAAAAATATTTAGATCAATTAAATTATTGATTTTAACAATTATTATTATTTCCAACAGTTTTTAATTAATTTCACTAAAATATTTAATTAATAATAATAAATTTTTTCGTGACATTTTAAATGAATTGAAAGACGTTTAATTGAATAAAGTAATTTTTATTCAAGTCAAATATAGATTTATTTGAATCAAAAAAATCTTTTCTTTAATACAAATAAATTTTGTCTTTGAGCTACTCATTTTGAATAATCAAATACTTGGTTAAAGAAATTTTTTTAATTATTTCAAAATAATAATTGTATTCAAATAAATATTTATTTGAATTAAGAAACACATTAAGTATTGAATAAAATAATTTTCAAAATTTTTTAATTTAAAGCATTATTTATTTGATACAATTATTATATTTATTTGATGTAATTTAAATTTGATCCAAATTACTATTTATTAGATACGATAAAATAAAATATTTAGGTATTTATTAGGTTCAAATAAATATTTAATGGATAATAGACAAGTAAATTGTTTATTTGGTTTAAATAATTTTTATGTCATCCAGATATTTTTTAATTGATCCAAATAATTTTTTTTTTAGTGTAAATAGTTAAAAGTGTATAAAATTTTTCAGTTTTCAAAGATTTAATTTTCTAAAAAAAAAAAAATGTCAAACTAGGTACTTCTATGTATAATGAAATAGTTCTTAAAATCGTTATGTATAATTGAAGTATATGGCCCCTTAATAAAGATAACGAAATAAATTTTAGGAGATATGAAAATATACAAATACAGATTTTTATTCACATATAAGACAAAGGAACATTTGTCATTCTCTTAAAAATTTTTATTGTAAATTGCCTGCAGGCTTATAAGAAAGTATAGAGACATAATAAAATGATAAGGTTATAGATGGCAAAATGGAAATGTCAAGACATTATAGGATAATGTCTTTAACTTCGTCCGAATAAAATCTAACATTTGAGATTGTTCTCGAGACGTTTAACAGATTATTTCTAAGATAATTTTCCACATTATATGTAAACAATTCAAATGTTAATTGTGTAGACAGAAAATCTTATTATTTTTTATGCCAAAAAATGTGTTATTTAAACATTGTCTTTTTTAGAGGAAACAAAAAAAATTTATATATTTTTATGTTTATTATATTATTACATTAAATATGATTATTTTATAAATCACTAAAGTATACTTGTGATAAAATAAATATACAAACAAATATATTATTAGAAAGTTTCATATATAAATTAGTTTTTAAATTCAATAATTAGTATTTAATTTATTGATTTTTTATTCTCAAAATTAAAAATTTAATAATCTACTAATATAATAATAATAAAAAGGGATCTTCAATTTAATAAAAGCACTAATTAGTTTATCGATTTTCCAATTATTTTAATAATTCTATTGAAAGCATCCAGTAATTAATTTATTATATCAGTCAACAAAGCATTTAATTCTCGCTGTATATCCTCGTTCAGAATATGATTGCATTTAAAAATGTCAAACACTGACTGTAAGCAACATTTAATAAGAAAATATTAATAAGTATGAATTTTTTGATATATTTTTTTTATATAAAATTATAATACAAATAAAAATATAAACAAAATATTGACAACATTAATTGAGTAAAAAAAACACTTAAGAAAAAATAAACAAAAATGTAAAAATATTAATATAAAAGATAAAAAATATCAATAAATTGTTTATTAATTAAAATTCTCAATTTCAGATTTCAATCAGGATGGAAGGCCCGACAATATCAGTTTCATGATCAAAAGGGTGAAAGTTCACAGTGGAGATGCTTTGAAAGACCCAAATTACAGATTTCCAGGAAACTATGGCGTTGAGAAATACTTGGAATTGTTTTCCGGTTAGTCAAATTCTTCATTTATAAAATAATATTAACCTTTTGCATTGTGTAATTGAAATAGTTGATTATTTAAATTAATTAACTACTAAAAAGCCTATATATATATATATAAAATATAAAGAGAATGGAATTCAAAGGCTTTCAGTATTCAGAGCGAAACAAGCAGCTAAAATTCAAATCCTCCCTTTGTTCTTCAAACTTTGTCGGGTCATAAATAGACCGCTAATTTTGTGATAATGTAAATTTTCATTTACAGTGCATTATAATATTGAATTAACCTTTACCGAGAATAATATATATATATATGGTTTCAAATTTTATTACTTTAATTAAAGAATTTACATTTGCTTAACATTTTAATATTTTATATATTATTCAATTGTTAAAAAATGTATTTGTATTCAAAAACAATATTTTTTTTTATATAGGAAATTAAAAAAAGAATAAGAAAATTAAATTTGCGGTTATTTTACTATTATTTTCGTAATTAATACATCAAAATACATAAATATACATACGTAGTATTAAAAAACTCGGAAGTATATTTAAAAAAATGCAAAACTTCAAAAATTTTTTAAAACTTTCGAAAAATTAAAAATATTATTTTCTTACGATGGGACCCGGCCCAAAATTTTTATAATAGAAAGTAGTATTTTTGAAAAATTTTCAAAAAAACTCGAATGATACAAAGTTTCAAAAGTAGGATTTTAATCTTTAAATTGCAAAAACTCTAGTAAATTATTTTTCGGTTATTTTTTTAATCAAATTTTCGAAAAATTCACCAAAAACACACGCAATTTCAGAAAAAAAAACTTTTATAATTGATGCATTTTTTAAAGAAAGTTATAAGCATTCAAAAAATATCTTTAAAAATCTAAAATTTTAAAAAATTTATATTTCGTAAACGAAGTGTTAAAAAATTTCGAAAAAATGATGAAACCCTTTTTCATAGGGTACAAAAAATTTTTTTAAATATTAGCCAAATCGAAAAATATAAAATATTTTCATCAAAGACTTTACTTTGTTTCTAAAAATAAATTTAAATAATAAACATTATTTTTCTTTTTTCGTCAAAATATATGAAATTCAAATTTTGAATTACACTTTTTTGAGAGAAAAAATATATGTATAAAAATCAAATTTCATATATATATAATAATGCCTATACCTATAATAAAGATTTATTTATTATATAATTTTTTGAAATTTTCTAAAAACTTTAGATTTGAAAAAAAATTTGAAATATAAACTACATCTAGTTTGACAAAAGGACCATAATAGCAACGGCCACTTTAAAACTTTTGATACCATGTTTCACAAAGTTAAAGGGTGCTTTAAATTACTGCGTGCTGTGTCATGTACGTCGCCGGAAAGCGGAAATTGCTTTAGTGCTTTAAACTTTAAGCCGACTTTCGTTTTGAAACTCTATTTTTACTTCTTTAAAGTAAGAAGTCAGATTCAAATGAGCTTAAATTTGGAAAAACTTTTCCAACTATTTTATGTTAAATCAATTTTATATTTTTTGAAAAAAAATTTCTGGTTTCAATTTAATAAATATAACTTTAAAAATAAATTTTTCAAATATTTTTAATATTTTTATTAGGAATTTTTGTTTCAATATCTATATGAAAATGAGAAATTGCAACATTTCTCATATATAAGTGGAAATTTTTAGAATATTTCTAATTATATATTTTTTTTACAGTCTCTGAAATTCTTTCACATTTAATTATATCGCCCTATAAAAACGGCACTGAACGTGAAAATAATAAACATTGATTTTAAAATACTTTTTTCTCGAAACACGGACACTTTTTTCAAAATTGGCCAAAATACCAAGAATCCTTATCTTATTAATTTCTTAAATCCGAAAGATTGTACAAATCTATACAAAAACGCGATTGTAAAATAAAAAGTAGGAAAGTAATAATTATAATGACAGCTGTGACGTTGTGCTCGCTGCATGCTTAGCTGCCACCTGACGGCTGCAGAACGTAATAAAGCTATCTTTATATTACTTTCATACTTTTCATTTTACAATCGCGCAACTGGTCGATATATGATCACTTTTGGATCATTCGTCGACGATTGTAAATTATTATTGTGTATGAGAACGAAATTTTTGTGTAAAATCGACGTACAATTAATGTGGACTGGCAAAACAAATTTCTTAATTGTTCGAAGTGGATATTTATAATTAAACGACAAAACTGTGAGTAGATTTTTGTAATAAATCTCTCAATCAACACTCTTTTGAATAATTTAAAAGAGGTTCACCCATTTTAATCTTCTTTCGAGATTTCTTTTGCTTGCCGAGTAAATTATATATTTTTATTTATTAATTTTTATTATAAATATGTCGACATCCTGTGGATAGGCGCTCAGAACATTAATAATATCAATTATTTTATGGATTTGTATCCCATTAATTATTAAAAATTTTAGGCTTTTAAAGATTTTTTCTTCTTGAATGCACTAAATTGTCTTAAAAATGTATCAATTAAATTTTTTTTTTAATATTGCATTTTTAAGTGAATTTTTCAAAAATTTGAGCAAAAAAATCATGGAACCCTTTTTATTTAATCACGTGTAACTTCAGTTAAAAATTAATTAAGAAGCTGCAATTATTTATTAAAAAATTTTATGTATTTATGTATACATAAAAATCACATTAACCCTGTTATTGAGATTTTATATATTATAGTGGAGAATCCAAACGTTCATTAAAATCTCTAATTAACGAGCACAAAAATATTCTACGTACAAAAATGTACAGAAATCGCCACATAGCACGACATTTTTCAGCAAGTTTGCATAGCAAACTTACAAACGTTGCATTGCAAATTTGCTGCAAACTTGCACCATGTATATAAATGTCCTATCTACTACAAGCTTGCCATGAAAAGTTGCAGAAAGTTAAACATGCTTACTTACTGTAAGTTTACATAAGAAAATTGCCCAAAATTTGCATAGTAATTTTATTGAAAATTTCTATGGTAAACTTGCTGAAATAAATTAGAAGAAATTTTGCAGGAACTTAACAGTAAGTTAACGATCATAAGTTAGGAAATTAACACTGTTATCTTCCCGTTAACTTCCCAGAAGTTTTAAATATCCTCAGAGTTTAAGTTAACACTGTTAACTTGCTGAAATTTATAAAGCTAAATTTGCCGAAAGTTTTTTTTTTAGTAAATTTTCATAAATTTTGCAAGAAGTTTTTTCTGATAAATTCAAAATTAAAAAAAAATATTTCAAAATGTATGTATAATTATTACATCTATAGCTTTTCTAAAGGGAAATGAAATTAAAAAGTATTACGCAGCCCTAGCTGCCATAGAATAAAACATCTGCGCATGAAAATAGATTTTTAAGTTTACCATAAAAATTTTGTGTAAAATTACAAAGGAAAACTTTCAGCAAATTTACTTTTCTAACTTTCAACAAGTTAACAATGTTAACTTAAACTCTGAGGATATTTTAAACTTTTGGGAAGTTAACAGCGTTAAATTTCAAACTTATCGCCGTTAACTTCCTGTAAAGTTCGGTGTTATCTGGGAATTAGTATAACTGTAATAGAGCTTAATACAGTAATTTTTCGGTAATAGAATAGAATATTATGAAGCAACACAGAAAAAAACTGAACTCAGAATGAATCGTGTAGGCGGCTCATTTTGATGTGCAACAAAAATAAACCAGGTTGGTGGCAAACTTGTAGGAGAGGACATTTACTTACATGGTGCAAGTTTGCAGCAAACTTGGTGAAAATTGTCGTACTATATGTGGGAACATGTAATATACATCTGATCTAATTAAAAGCAAGTTTAAAAATGACCTTTTTGGACAAAAATAGAGATTCTGGCCCATTGTGTAATGTCGTGAAACCCCTAATATACATATAATTTACATTTGTATATATACAATCGCATTTCATTTATTGAGTGGATGCGGGTCTTTAGTGGGAAAGGATGCTTTTTTATCCCCTTTGAAAAATAGCATTAGCGCAAAGAATTTTGGGGTCGAAGTCGCTCGTGTTTTCTCTTGTACAAATTGACTGACTGAAAAAGTGTGAAGTTCGCCGAGGTAAGGCTTTGAAAAGCTTTTGGGATCCACTTGAGCCTCTCAACTATGTTTTATATATATAAAGAGTAGGCGAATGGTAGAGGCGCACAGTCCTCAATGGGAAAAGAGACTTGTGTGTGCTTGTATTATGAACGTGATGGGAATTCCCTTGTAGCTGAAATAGAGAGTAGCCAGTTTCGCCGTTCACGGTCGAATCCCCAGTGGCAAACATTTCTCATTATTGACGGCTGACCCGGTCGTCGGGTATTATGGCGCTCACAAAACTTCCGAATGGAATAAGTTTCTTTCTTTGTAGCAGCCAGTATCGCGTTTACCTTCCTCCTCATTCCATTTCCCATGTATATAGCCCTCAAAACTTCAGTACACCCCTAAATTGAAGGATTTGCTGAACATTTTCATTTCCTGATGATAGATGCAAATCCATGCAAAATATCGAATAGCAAATATTTCGAGATTTCAAAAAGTTATATAGGTCATCGATATTTGCATTCTTATGGTTCGCTGCGGTTATTGTAAACAGATATGTATATGTATAAACGCATAGAAAATGTTCGGATTATTTAAGCGAAATCTCAGTTTCTTGATAATATTTGTACGGCAAATATTTTCGAAAACGAATATTTTCAAATATGGAAAATATTTGTTTTTTATATAATATAAGTTGAAAAGTTATTTGATCTAAATTGTGGAAGTTTTTTTCTGGTACATTACTATATCAGGTCAATTTGTTCAGTTTCTGTTAAATTTTATTTATAGTATACAATTTACGAAAGTTGAACAAAACTGTACCATTTTTATTTTTCATCTACTATACAGTAATAAGAAGAACGCATTTCAAAAGTATTCTTAATTTGATTTTGAAGACTATGTTTAAAAAATAAAAACTTCTTTAGATTTCAAGAAATAACAGATTGCCCCAATTAAAAATATAGTTTCTTAAAACATAGAATACTACAATTATTAAGAAAATCAAAAGAGAATACAATCAAAATTTCATCGATCAAATATTGTAAATTGACAGATTACTTTATTTATATATATACACTTGTGACTTTTGGGTTGTTATCATGAAAAACAAAAGCAGATCCCTTAATCATTTCAGTGGTTTCTGTTTTTCTCTTATCTTCTCCTCCTCTTTCAAAATTAATAGTCCACTCTCCAGTAACCATGTTACACCTAAATTTAATTACTTGATTCAGTGGCTAAATGCCAAAGCACTTGTAGCGTCTATACAATACCGTGCTTTCTTTTCAAGAACACAATTAAATCATAGATTATATTAAGACACTTTGTTAATAAACCACTTAATTGTATAATGAGTTTTCTCATAATTGTGAATTATGCACGGAAAAAAATTAATGACTGAACTTGAAATAAAATTCTCAATGTGGAAAAAATAGAAATACATCTAAATTCTTGAAGGATAACATTTTCCTCTATATACATCTATCTCCTACATACCCAGTGTGATACCTAGGGGATTTTGGGGAATTTCAAGTCTTTTGACTTCAGATATTTGACAGCATCTTTAGAACCTAACCTATAAATAGGTCATACTCAAATCTGTATGTTTCATATAATGGATTTTGGGATTTCTAATATCGTTTTCAGATAATTCTGCATTATTAATATTTTAATCAGACGTAACTCTAAATTTTAGTGTCAACCAATAATTTCTGTATTTGAAACAAATATCATTTAATAATGCGGCTTAAATAATAACTTTTACTTTCATTTTTACATTAAAATTTCAATGTGTAATATATTATTCCGTTTGATTGTACTTGTATTCGCATCGAAAATTTTTGAATCTTGCGCGATATTCTTTTATTTTTCATTTTTATATTTTTCCAGCAAGTTGATGAAAACTGTGACTTATTTTTCCATTCTCCTTCAAGAGTCAGACTGTTTCCTTTATGTTCGGTCGTAAAGTTCTGTTATTACAATCTCAACGGGTTACTCTCGTAACGAGTAATCCCTTGGAATTGAAGTAATCGCATTCACCAAGGAAAACTTTTTTTTCAGCCTAATGTAATAATGAAAAAAAAATTCAAAAGAGTTCAAAACTATTTTTTTATATTTAGAAACATTATTTTATTCTTCAAATATTTTGAGGATAATTTTTCCACAAATACATAATATAAGAGTCATTAAAGTATTACTCTCAAATTCCTCTATTAAAATTGGATTAAAATTGTATAAACTGAAAAAAAATTATTTAATCCAATTTTTAGATTAGATTAGATAGATAGAGATAGATTAGATTTTTTTTTAGATTTCTTCAATTTTGAAAGAATATGTTTTTCAATCTGTATAAAATTAATAATTATATTAATATTTTGTGTATTGTAGAATATGCAATAAAATTCTTATTGATGATAATGGAATAATTAATAAAAATTTATACAATTTAATTTAACGAAATTCCCCAAAAAAAAGATTATGTAGTCCATTACAGAGAGAGAGCAAGTTTCGCGTTTTATTAGAAGGATTCCACATTCAGGTGGTGTTTAATTAGTTCCGGTGCATTAAAATAATTAAATCGGTGCATAAAATTTCTCAACGAATGGCCACACCTTTTTTAGTATATATAAATATATCTTTATCATTGAAGTTGTATTATTGCGACGAACTGTATGTATATATAAACTATTACGTCATATATATTTGTTTACGTTCCAATGGTATTCAGCGCAATTGTGTAAAGACATTTTAACTTAGGAATTTAATTATTTCGATACTCTGAGACTGAAACCAATTAGAGATGGCTTTCATAGTGACGGTACCAGTAATAGCGGAGTACAGTAATGAGTCCTCTTTGTATAGTAAATATATTAATGCATGAAACATTCAACGTATGCCATTTATACTGTACACATTTCATGATTATACATTATTAATGTTTGTGGATACAAAATTTAATTTACTTCCTGGCTTAAATAAATCATCTTTTCTTGTAATTGCTGCATTATATATTAATAGTTAAAAATATTGTAATTGAATTATCCCAGTACGTAAAAAAGTTCTCGGGAAACACACTGAAAATTCTTGTTGAAAATTTCGACGAATTTTTTTCATATAAATTATCATAAAAACAACTTTTAAATATTACCAAATTTATCATATCACAGTTTTCTTGTGTGTATCAAATTGATACAAGAATTAAGATCAACTTATGCAACGTTTTGATTCGATATAAGGTATCAAATTGATCCAAATATTTGGATCATTTTTAAGAAATGATCCAGAATATGGGATCATTTTTTGATACCTGAATTGGTATCAAAGTATAACTGTCATGGCTGGCATGCTCTTATTGACAAGTTTATTAATTAATTTATTCACTGCACTGAATATTCAGATATTAAAAATACTTTTATTATGAATTTTAAGAAAGAGAGAAGCGAAAACTTATAAATTGCGAGCAATTAAATAAGAAAAAATTTATTTCGAAATAAAATGAAATACACTAACCTTTATTTATGTTTATCACATAAGATTTAAGTTAAGTTCACAATCACAACACTTGAAAATTTTTAATTATTTTTGTGGTTCAAATAATTATCAATAATTTATTTATTATAAATGAACAAAATTTAAGTAATGCACGCTTGATAAATATTTCTAATGCGTTGTCAATTAATGCAATTAATAATTTCCTATTACACAATATCATAATCGACATATATGACATTTGTAAACAAACAGGGTTGGGAAACAAGAGCCCAAAATATGTTCGTCCAAAGCAGAGTTGGGTAGGATTCTGTTTCACGTTTAAGGTTGACGCACATGTAATTTTGAAATAGGGAAAAACTGAATAATTATTTTTTAATAGTTTTGTTAAAAATAATTTTAACTGTAAAAATAATGAAAAAAATTCAAATGTTGCTATCTTTGTTCAGACAAATGAAAATTCTATTAATTAGAAATTCTGATAAGAGTGTGGAACGTTGTCTTGATCGAAAACATGAAAAACTATAATCTGTTTCACGTTTACCTCTTAATTGCAATGTTTTAACTAATGAAATTTAATGTTTAATGTTAAAATTAAATGTTAAATGTTAATTTAAATTTAATGTTTCAATCAATGAAACTTAACTATACTTTTATAAACAGGTTGAGAACCTTTTTGTGATAACTGAGCGCTCATAGCGAGAATTTGGAAAATGCATACACTTTCTGAAAATTATTGTTGGACATAATTTCAATTCTACCCAACTCTGCTTTGGACGAACATATTTTGGGCTCTTGTATACCAACCCTGTTTGTTTTGCAAATGTCATATATGTCGATTATGATATTGTGTAATAGGAAATTATTAATTGCATTAATTGACAACGCATTAGAAATATTTATCAAGCGTGCATTACTTAAATTTTGTTCATTTATAATAAATAAATTATTGATAATTATTTGAACCACAAAAATAATTAAAAATTTTCAAGTGTTGTGATTGTGAACTTAACTTAAATCTTATGTGATAAACATAAATAAAGGTTAGTGTATTTCATTTTATTTCGAAATAAATTTTTTTTTATTTAATTGTTCGCAATTTATAAGTTTTCGCTTCTCTCTTTCTTAAAATTCATAATAAAAGTATTTTTAATATCTGAATATTCAGTGCAGTGAATAAATTAATTAATAAACTTGTCAATAAGAGCATGCCAGCCATGACAGTTATACTTTGATACCAATTCAGGTATCAAAAAATGATCCCATATTCTGGATCATTTCTTGAAAATGATCCAAATATTTGGATCAATTTTATACCTTATATCGAATCAAAACGTTGCATTCCAAAATGATACCATCAAGTTTACAGTGATATCTGTAGTTTCTTCAGTGCAATTTTTTTTTTTGACGACTAAGAAATCTATAAGCGACAGAAAGAATATATATATTATTTGATTTCTTGAGTTTTCTTTAAAAAAAAAAAAAAATTCACCTTTTAAATGAAAAGTATATACACTTTATAACTTCTTATGATAATATGTGAATTTTGAGGTCCTAGTTGAAGGGAAGAAAAATCGCTTTTAAGAATACGTATATATTTAAAGTCACTAAGTTTGTAGAAAGGAAAGCTTCGTCTTCACATGTCGCATTAAGGTTTGTTTCTTGTTTCGAGCTTAAATGTACTCTTGACTTAAATCGATGGTTTATTTCAAAAAAGTTGAAAGCCATTTTCTGCTAAACTTAGCTTTTGCCTTTTTGACTCTTTTTCTCACAAAAGCCTGTCAAGTATTATTTATAGTTAAAATTATTTTTATAATAAAACGTTATTCCTTGACGCAGTTTGTGTTTTATTATTTTTTGGACTATATACAAAATATATATATATATATATTATTATTTTTAGTATTATTATTATATCATTAAATACGCTATCTGTACATGATATGTTTTCAATTTAATTATTATTACATAATAAAGAACATAATTTTATTAAATTTAGCACCTGTAATTACAAATATATTATTACTAAATAACACATTCATTACAATTAAAATATTAATCATTTAATTGATGAATCAACTGATGCGTTAATAATAATTATTCAATATTTGAAGATACTGTTTTTGATGAAAAGTATCACGTTCAAACAATATGTACATATAAAAATATTTATATATAGAACTTCTATATCAGTTTACTAATTTTAATTTATTGTTTATTTTCAGAGGAAGATTATGACGCATTCTGTCTGGCTTATATGTTCACCTATCGCGATTTTGAAATGGGTACTTTGGGTTTGGCTTGGACAGGCGACCTAAAAAATGCAGGCGGAGTGTGTGAGAAAAATGGGGTAAGTTAAAATCGATTTTAATCAACTTTCGGTAAAAAAAGTGTGTTTTTTCTATTATTTTCAATTAAAAAATTGGTATATAAATTTTTTTAATTTAAAAAAAAAAGTTTAACTTAATTACCTGTACTGCAATTTGAAATGTATTTTTAAAAAATTGTTTATTGCAGCAAATTTAAAATGAAATTGAAAAATAATAAAAAAAAAAATTAAGAACTCTATATTTTTTAACAATAAAAAATAGTTAAAATTTAATGAAAAAAAAAAGAAATGAAAACTTTTATAACTTTTTGAATAGAAAATTTAGCTTTTAAAGAGAATATAATATTTTCATGAACTATGTCCATCGATAAAGTTTGAAACATAAAATAAATATAAATTTGTCATAAAATTCTCTTTTAGTGGAAGAGACATAAAGTATCCAGTATATAATAAAAAAAAATTACACTTAAATCTAATTTTTCTATCTTTGTGTGTTTATCTTTTTTTTTTATTAAACTGAAACTCTTGAATTTTTTATTTTATTTTTTTTTAACGATTGGTTCAAATTAATTAAAATAAAATTTTTTTAGTTTAGGTAAATATAATTATTTGATAATAATCATAAATAATCGATTATTTGCATATAAACATTGTTTTCAATAGTATTTTTATAAAATATAAATTTTTATAAAATAAAAATTATATGGTATAAACAGTGTGTAAATATTTATTAAAAAGTAACAATTTAGAATATCGCGTGTCGATAAACACTTCTTGGTTACTATAAAAATTGTTTTCACGTATACCATTCTCTCTTTTATTTAAAGTTCAAACGCATAGATAAACGCAAAGAACCTTTTCAATAGTACCAGGAATGTATAAGAAAGACTTATAAATACACACGTGCTTCGTATGTCAAGTCGCTGATTGAAACATTGAAGATACTGTTAAATTTATATAACATTTTTTTTTATTTTATGAACACATTCCCACATGGAAAAAAAAATTTATAGACAAAAACAAGCGATATTGCAGAAATATAATTAATATAAAAAAGCTACACATTTAATTTATGATCTTCGATTTTTGTCTAAGCTTAAAAAAAGTAAAACTATATTTAACATAATTTTTTCCAAAAATGGTATAACCAAATCTTCAAAAATTAATTGAAATTAATTTTTATTACATGTTTTTTTGCGTTAGGCCTAAGCAGAATGAAATCTCTAATCGTAAATCTTAAATTTTTATATGAGAGAGAAAAGGACAAAAGATATTTCTATTCTTTTCTCTCTCATGTAAAAGCTTAAGATTTACGATTAGAGATTTCATTCTGCTTAGGCCTATTAAAAACCATTTTTCAGTTTTGAGGTTATATTAGAGCTTTCGCGTCTGCTTAAGGCTTAAGACTAGTTCTACAATAGATTAACCGAATCGTCTTGAAGATGAAAATTATTTCATGTGAACTAAAAATCTTTAAAAATATTTTATCTGGGAGGATATAAGATTTTTATTTTCTTTAATATAAAACAATTTTTTTAATCAATAATATTAATAAAAGCTGAAATTATAGGAATAATGAAACATGTAAAATAAAATTGTCAACAGTTGGCAATGGATGCGCGCGCATCCTATTGTCCAAAAAATCGTTCATAATGGCGCACTCACACCTTTTTGGCTGCCTGCCTGCAGGTTACCATGGCAACGCACGAGTGTAAGTGAGACAGAAAATCTGAATATTCAAATTTTTCAATTTTCTGTCGCACTCACTCTCATGCATTGCCATGGTAACCTGCAGGCAGCCAAAAAGGTGTGAGAGCGCCTTAAGACGATGCGATTTAGCTGTTGTGGAAGCAGCCTTAGGTTCTGTGAATTTTAGTTTTAAAACGGTAGTAATTTCAATAATTTACTTTTAGTTAGTTACAATTCAACTGATACAGTTAAAAAGGATTTAAAAATTGATTTTTACTATAATATCGCTCGTTAATTTTTTATTAAATGTCAACCTGGCCCAGTATTTTGGCAAAATTGACTGACTTCATAAAATAGTATATGAAAAAATAACATACTTATCCTTCAAGTTTTGAGGTGTTAATAAATAAAAAATGAAAAATATGTGTGTAGTTGAATTCAAGACTAGAGCAATACTATGTAGTTGTATCTTTGTCAAGTAAATGCTATCTATTGGAATATCGATTTAAAATAGTCTAAAGTGTATTAAGTTTTGTTACGAAATACCACGGATTGTTGTACGGTTTTGTATTACATAAAATATAGAGTTGTGGAATTTTTATATTAAATCCTTTTCTAGAAATGTTAAATAAAAGTACAACTAAATATGTGATGCGCTCTGAAGAAAGAAACCACCAAGAAGGAAAAAATGGATATTGGAATTGAAGTACACAAAAGCGATCAACTTTCAATATAAATAATTGAATCTTCACAACATACAAAATATTCATTAAAAACTAACATTGATTTTACATAATTAAAAAGAAACTTTTGATCAAGATAAAACTGTCGTAAACATAACCTATAATATGTGTTTAATTCTTAGGTTTCTTTATTTAGAGCACGTTACATATAATAAAATAAAATTAACAATATAACAATAATATCTAAAAGATCTTTTATTTCTGATTATATTTTCTTTAAAAAAAAAAAAGAAATAAATAAAATTTATTAACAATTTATGGTTTGCAGCATTATCGTGGAAGCATGAAATCCTTAAATACGGGTATAGTGACCTTGTTGAATTATGGGAAGCACGTCCCTCCCGCAGTTTCTCACGTGACTTTGGCCCACGAGATTGGTCACAACTTTGGCTCACCGGTAAGTGTAGTTTAAAGTTTTTACTTTCTTTAGACACAGCCTTCGTGGTTAATTTTCTCTTGCTTGTAAGAAACAATAAAAATTTCAAGACTGGAGTATTAAAAAAAATTGAGAAAAAAAACTAATTTTTTAAATTTTCCTTTAAACATTATTGTTTATAGATACACTGCAAAAAAGGATGTTTTTAAAACGTCTTATTTAAAGACATTATAGAAATTTAAGACATTGTTTGTGTCTATCGAGCCTAAATTTCGAGCCCACTTTCTGCGTTTTATGTGAGACATAAAAAGAAGACGCGAATAGTGTCTTCATTTAAGATGTTTTAGTTCGTTTGAGACGTTTTAGTGACAAGTCACATAGAATATTAGGGTTGCGCACGTAATATACCTCAAGTAAATTACATTACATTTTGTACGTATTTTACGTACGTAATATACGTCTCTAGTTTTCTACAAAACGTAATATACCTTTTCAATATGGCAACGATTTAAAGCGGTCATCGTGAATGTAAACATAACCTCTTTTAGTGTTTCCTGATGTGATGATATAAAATAAAAGCGATTATAAATAATACTATTTAATAATTCATTTAAAATATATAAGGTAACTATGATAAATAACATGTTTACATAGAAAATAATTTATTAATTTCTAATTACTAAAGTACTGAATATAATAATCTTTTTTAAAAAATTGAAAAATACAATTCTGACAATTAAACTTATGGCGCACTCACACCTTTTTTGGCTGCCTGCCTGCCTGCAGGTTACCATGGCAACGCACGAGTGTGAGTGAGACAGAAAATTTGAATATTCAACTTTTTAAATTTTCTGTCGCACTCACTCTCATGCGTTGCCATGGTAACCTGCAGGCAGCCAAAAATGTGTGAGAGCGCCTTTACTTTACGTTTTTTGAATAATCTTCCAGAATTATTACTCTCGTTTTCACTGACTGTAATGTCAACAATGTCCACATTATTACTGCTTAAAGTCATTTTACAAACATTAATTTCTAAAAAAAAATTTTAGTCAAATATTGTAAACAAAAAATAAATATCATTATTTTATGTATAAGGGTCAGTCCACTAACTTTCGTCTAATAGTGGTTGCGACCAAATTTTTAAAAAATCTAGTTTTAATATATGTGAAACTCGATGATTCCCTGAGTTCATTAACCATAATATTATGGTAAAAATTTTATTCCCTTTAAAAATATTAAATATCAAAAGTAGGAGGTTCACAATGTGATTTTGTAACCTTAAATTTTTCAATTTTTTTAAAAACGCTATTATTAAAAAACTATTAAAAATTAGATATTGGAACTCACCAAAAACATAAATCACTTTATTCTGCACAGAGGAACGAAGGAATTATTGCAAAAATTTATTATTTTTGGATGATATACGATTTTAAAAAAAATTTTATTTAAATATTCTCAAGATTTTTATTTACTTATAACTTTTTTGTCGGTGCTCCGAAAAAATTGAGGTTTTGCACAAAGAATTTTTATAATATTCTTTACCTTCTATTAAAATCTTACGAAGGTGTTTTGCTTCGTTTTGGAGATATTAATTATCAAAATTTTTTATTTAAAAATGTTAATTAAAAGACTTGAAGTTAACTGACCAATTTCAAATCGCTACATTTTAATATATTTTTATAAAAAATGGAGCAGTTTGAATTTGGTCAGTTAACTTCAAGTATTTTAATTAACCTTTTTAAATAAAAAATTTTGATAATTAATATCTCCAATACGAAGCAAAACACCTTCGTAAGATTTTAATAGAAGGTAAAGAATATTATAAAAAATCTTTGTGCAAAACCTCAATTTTTTCGGAGCACCGACAAAAAAGTTATAAGTAAATAAAAATCTTGAGAATATTTAAATAAAATTTTTTTTAAAATCGTATATCATCCAAAAATAATAAATTTTTGCAATAATTCTTTCGTTCCTCTGTGCAGAATAAAGTGATTTATGTTTTTGGTGAGTTCCAAAATCTAATTTTTAATAGTTTTTTAATAATAGCGTTTTTAAAAAAATTGAAAAATTTAAGGTTACAAAATCACATTGTGAACCTCCTACTTTTGATATTTAATATTTTTAAAAAGAATAAAATTTTTAGCATAATATTATGGTTAATGAACTCAGGGAATCATCGAGTTTCACATATATTAAAACTAGATTTTTTTTAAAATTTGGTCGCAACCACTATTAGACGAAAGCCAGTGGAATGACCCTTATACATAAAAGCAATAGAATTATGTACATAAATGAAATAATAATAAAAATATTAATAACAATGTTTACACTGCTGTAACAGAAGACGATTATAGCTATAGTATTTTGTAAAATTTTCAAACAAATTGAACATTTGGATACAGCTTTTGTTCAAATTTTTGTATAGTTGCATACATTTTTTACGTATATTACGTCAAAAACTCCGAGTTATGCGTCACAACCCATCACTGGTCTCAAATAAGGCATTTATAATGTCTCATTTGAAGACACCTACAAAACGTCTTAAAAGTGACTACAAAAGTGTCTCAAAAAAAAAAAAAAAAAATATGACACCCGTTTTTGCAGTGTATAGCGTTATAATTTCTGAAACGTGCCACCCAAAATTAAATTATTTTATTTATCTTTAAAATGTGGCTTTTCTGGTAGTATTTTATATAAATAATCCCTGTACCAAAAGGATTTAAAAACAATTGTTTTGTTATTAACCATTAAAATTTTTAGATTATTCTTTAAAAAAAAAAATTAATTTTATTAAAATTTATTGACATATTTTAATGATTTAAACGCCATTCTCTTTGTTTTGATTCAAAGTTTTTAATGGTATTTTTTTTAAATATTCTATTTTTATAAATCTGTTATCACTCTTATTGCGGTTGTTAAATCTGTGTCATTTTTTTTCTCAAAGGAATATTACTCAGAACTTCTCAAAGAATAGTGGATATTTTTTTCATCTTGAAATTCAATTGCAAACATAGCATACCTATAATAATTTCTTATTTTAAAAAATAATTTTTTTTATTTATAAATTAAATATATTCTTTTTTTAAGGAAAAAATATCATAAAAAAATTTGAATCATTAAAATTGTTCGAAAAATTTTTCTGATTTTTTGTTCATGTTTGATAATAGTCAATGTATTTGAATCAAATAAATGTTTTTTTCAGTGTAAATTTAAAATCTAAGTATTTATTTTAATTATGTTATAATATTAAAAATAAATTTTTATATACTTTTTTATTGATGTATATAACTGTTTAGGCCTTAGTTTTTATTTAGACATATAAATTTGTAGGCCATTCGGATTGTCTGACTATATGGAATTTTATTACTACTTAAAAGCGTCTGCAGTATGTATGTATTTACTTTCCCGTCTGACTCAAAAAGCTTTTACTACTCACTTATCTTACTGCTTCTCTCGGTCTGACTGAATAGATTTTTACTACTTACAAAAATGTATTCTATAATGTAATTCGACTAAATAAAGTTTTTTCTTTGCTTCTTTGATATTTTTGATTATATCACTGTCGCTAACTCAAAGCTCAAACTAATATTATAGTTTTATAATTTTTTATTTATTTTATTATAAATATTTTTTTTTATTTACTTTTTTTATTTGTTGAATGATAATAATAATAAATAAATAAATAATTAAATTGAATAAGCATTTTTAATCATTTTGTTTTTAATTCAGAAATTAAAAATAGAAAATAGTTTTAAAAAATAAAATAAAAATCATCTAGCGACTTGAAAATATTAATAATTATGGTATTTTTAAAATGATGTGCATCTCACCTGACCTTAACCTATGTAACATTTTTTCAATCAAGTAAGAAAATTATAAAAATAAGTAAATATAAAAAAAATCTATATAATTATATTTTTTTTTTATCATTTCAGCACGATCCCGAGCAATGCACACCTGGTGGAGAGGATGGCAATTTTATAATGTTCGCTCGCGCTACCAGCGGTGACAAGCGAAACAATAATCGTTTCAGTCCTTGTAGTCTTAATGCCATCAATCCTGTTCTGAACACGAAAGCTCGTTCTCATAAAGGATGCTTTACTGGTAAGTTTATATTTATATTAAATTGTGACACTTTTACAACATTCTACTATACGAGAAAGATACTTTATTAAGTAGTTTCTGTATTATTTTTTATTTCCTATATGGGACGCATGATTATCCCACAAAAGTAATTAGTTAGAATTTTCAACAATTGCATTAGATGTAACTATTTGTTTGGACGAATTTTCATTTTTCGAATTAACATTTGTTTGAATTTCTTTTTTAAAAAATTTTTAATTAACAGGATTTTTAGACACCAAATTTTTATTTGTCCGAAATTGCAAATGGCCGAACAAACTATCGACAGAAAGATTTTGGCGCGATTTTTAAAATTCATTAATCACGATTTTCTTGACAACATTTGATTGGTGAATTTTAAACATCGCGCCGAAATCTTTCTGTCGATTGTTTGTTCAGACATTTACAATTTCGGATAAATAAAAATTCGGCGTTTCAAGAATTCTGTACAGTTAAAAATTATTTAAAACAGAAATTCTGACAAATGTTAATGCGAAAAATGAAAATTCATCTAAAAAATAATTATATCTAATAAAATTCTTTAAAATGAAAATTTTAAATAATGATTTTTATGGGATAATCATGCGCCCATTCTATATGAGGTATTCCACGCCAAATCAGACACCACTTTGCATTTACATCTTCGATTTTTTGAAAACTTTTTTTTTCTTTTAGTAAAAAATTTAAAAAATATTTTATAAAATTTTATAAAATTTGATATTTAGACTTTCAATGACTATAAAAACCTTTTGGCAAAATTTGGACTAAATTCGATAACTTTAAATTATTCAATAATGTTTATACAGAAGTTGGTCCTTAATATATTGTATAAAAAAGTTTCTTTTCAGTTTAATTTGATTTAAACTTTTTTTTTACATTAAATCACATTTTTTTCAACTTGTCCATTATTTTGGTGAGATTGAGTTTGCTGTGATTGATGGATTTTCCAGTAATGTAAACAAGGCGTTTCTTTATATTTAAAAAAACAGTTAAATAATTGAATTTGTATATAAAATCGTCAAATTGCATTTTTAATTCTAAAAAATTAATTATTTGCGATTGTCTAACAAAACTTATATTCAAAAAAAATTATTTTCAATATTTCTTTATCTTTAGAGATAATTTCAATATATTAAATTATTATTAAAACTAGTTTTTTTCTCTTTTGTTTTAGAGATTAGTTGAACATAAATTTTGAACATTTTCTACTTTATAATTACAGTTTTAATTACTATTTAATTTAATTTTATTTCTCTGCTTTCTTTCGCGCGATATATGGGAAAATAGTTTCATTTAACAAAATAGAGGTGACTTTTCTTTAAATTCTCGTAGTTAGTTTATCCTGCATCAAGTAAATCACAGTTGTCCATTTCAACAAAACCCATCTTGAGTGGCAACCCTTGTTCACTATACTGAAACTCTATTCAAGTTTGACCACTCAACAAAATAATGAACCTTTGCGGCTTTCCCAAGTTTACAATGCTACACGTTTTCTTTTGTTTCTTTAAGGTTTTTTCACTTTGCAAAAAAAGAAAAAAAAAATCGAGAATTATCTAAGAGAATTGTGTTATCTTCTTGGACATTTTCATTTTGAATTGGGGAATTTCACTAAAAAAAAAAAAAGATATTAGCACGTACTTTAATTTTAAACAACGTTTATGGTCAACAATTTTTAATCTTTTTTTTTACATAGGAAACTTCTGCGCATCTTCTTGCGTAACTAGTTCTGTCAGTTATCATAAGCTGCAATCATTGTTTTGACGTTTTCGTAATTCTTTAAACATTTAAATACTTCAGTTATTTATAAATAAGATAATAAAATAGACTTTTTCATGTAAAAAAAATTTTTTTAAATATATACGAAAGTTATCATTACATAAGTTAAAATTACTAAAAAAATAAACAAAAAAAGGAAAAGAAGTCTGACAGACCGTGAAAAGCACTAAGGGTAATTTTTTGATTCTTATCAGTTTGAAGGTTAAGGGTAGGTTCTATCACAGAAAAAACCTAGTCTCATTTTTGTTGCAAATCAAAATGAGCCGCCTACACGGCTCATTCTGAATTCAGTTTTTTTCTGTGTAGTAAGACAGCACCGTCTATAAGGCAATTAAAATTTCGGAAAATTTTTTACAGTATATTTACTTGAAAACAAGAAAATAAAATGCTTTGGCCTTTAGCATAATTTTAACTTAAAAAAAGTTTTAGCTGGTGTATTTCTTAACAATAATCAATTATCATAAAGGACAATGCATTTTATTTTCTTTTTTTCAAGTAAATAGTGTAAAAAATGTTTGGAAATTTTAGTTTCGATATAGATGGTGTTGCCTTACAAGGATATTTCTTGTAATGTTTAGTTATCAACAAATTATAAAAAAAAAACATTTTTCTTAGGTAAAATTTTTTCTAATTTTCCATGTTAAAAAATTTTGCTTTTTAATAGTTGATCATAAATGTTACGGATTTTATCATCATGTAAAATTATCTTTTTAAACATAAATTTGTTTGATATAAAGTTATCGTGTAATTTACAATTGTATGAAATTTTGTATATATATTATATACGGTGGTTGAGTCGAACGATTAATGTGCTGTGTTCGATAATGTCATCTATTTTGCGAAAGCTACAAGAGCCCAGCAACAGATCGATTCTGCTTTAGTTGAGTGATGGTCTAGGTGTATGACATATATTTACAACCTGTGCACCCCATGTACTGGCAGTACACATATATATATATATTTATATATGTATATGCAAAGGTTGTAAGGGAATTGGAGAACAGAGAATGTCGCCTCTATGCAAAGCCGAGGATAATAGTTGTCCATTGGCTTGTTAACTTGGCTTTAACGCTCGTCCGCCAGCTTAACCAAAATCCATTTGACATTTAATATGATATACTTGTCAAAGATTCGTCCTCTGAGACACTTTCTTCAAACATTAAATCTCAAACTGTTATCTAAATCTAACACATCTTTGTGATTTCGAACTAATATTAAATACTACGTACTTGAATTATAATTAAAAATATTTGAAAAGTTATATATGACGTAGACTGACATTGACTGTACTAAAAATGTTGAGAATTTCTGTTTCACTCTAAAATTAATATTATACTACAATTTTTAGTTTTCTGTCTGACTTAAACTGACTTTTACTATACTTAGACTAAAATTAGAAATATTTTTGCCGCATGATTATTCCATAAAAATAATTACATAAAATTTTTAATTTAAACTATTTTATTAGATATATAATTATTTTTTAAACGAATTTTCATTTTTCACATTCGCCTTTAACAGAATTTATTTTCAAACTAATTTTTAGTTAACAAAATTTTTCAGGTAACGAACTTTTATTCGTCAGAATTTTTATTTCACATAATTTTTTTACTCAACTTTTTATTTAAAAAAATTATAATTTAATCGAATTTTAATTTAACATAATTATCATTCAATAGAATTTTAAGTTTTCTAATTCTCCGTATATTCATTTGTTCGAATTTTTATTTACATGAATTCTTATATTTGATGTAATTCTTAAAACGACGAATCTTCATTTTTGTCCGAAATTGAAAATATCTGAATATAGAATGAACAGAAAGATTTCGGCGCGTTTTTTAAAATATAGACCAATTAGAAATTATCAAGAAAATTGTGATTGATAAATTTTAAAAACAGCATCGAAATCTTTCTGTGGATTATTATTTATTTCGGATAAATGAAAATTCGGCGTTTTAAGAATTTTATCAAATAATACTTCGTACAAATAAAAATTTGGACAAATAAAAATTAGTTGAATTGGAAATTCAAGCATTTAAAAATTCGAAGCATTTAAAATACTACAAAAATTCAAATTCGATTAAATTATACCTAATTCTTTTAAATAAAAAGTTGTGAAAAGAGAAATTTTGTAAAATTCTACCAAATAAAAATTTGTTACCAACAAATTCTGTAAAGTAAAAATTTGGGGTGAATTTTTGAAAACAAAATTTGTTGTAATATTTTGTCAAATGCTAATTATTCGAAAAGTGAAAATTCGTCAAAAAAAAATTATATATAATAGAATTATTCAAAATAAAAATTGTAACTAATGATTTTTATGATATAATCATGTGTTTCAAATAGTTGAAAATTCAGAATTACAATCTCCTATTATATTAAAATGTTTAATTTGTCGTCCTCGTGACGTCACTTGGTCAAGAATTTTTCTTTAAAGTTTTTTGCAAATTTTTTATAATTCATTATAAATTATTATAATTATAATTAAATTGTTTTATTAAAAACAAAAAAAAATTAAGAGTTAATTATTAAATGAACATTTATTTAAAAATGCATTTAAACAATAGTTATACTTTTTCAGAGATTTTCTTTAGAATTGTATAATAAATATTGAATTGAATGAAACACTTGTTTTTGACACAAGAGGATATGAGTCCTCTGTTATAATGGGGAAAAGAGTTGATGGACGTGAAAAAGAATTTAATTGAAAATCGGCTTTCTTTTGTGAATTTTAGAGCCCCAGGCATCGTTATGTGGAAATGGAGTTGTCGAGGATGGAGAGGAGTGCGATTGTGGATGGGAAGAAGATTGCAAGGACTCGTGTTGCTTTCCTCAACGTCGATATCCACCGACTGATGAAACACCATGTACATTAACTCCTGGTTCAATTTGCAGTCCTAGTCAGGTAATTCTCATCTATTAAAATATTTAAAATATTATTAATAAGCTTATCTATAAGAATTAAAAATTTAGAAAAAATCTTTAAAATTTTGACAATTTTTTTTTAAATTATTTCTTTTTTTTGTTAAATTTTTTTTCCCAATTATTTTCAATTAGATTAAAATACGAACGATAAATGCAACAGTGCTTCAGTCCACGTCATTTTGACATATTTATTTTCAAAAATAAATCGCACTATCGGAACACATGAATATTAGACCTGTCGAAATTTTTTGTCGTGTTGAATTAAAAATTATCGTATTTTTATTTATAGACAAAATTTAAACCTGGCAAAATTTTGATAAAAAAAATAATTTTTATTTTATTGAATTGTTCTTTTATTGAATTCCTATTTATTTAAATATTCACTTGACTATATTTTCAGTAACTGAATTCACATTTAACATAATTTTTATTTAAGAAAATTCTTACTTAACAAAATTTTTATTGGAGAATATTGTTTTATTCGAACTAATTTTTTAAATAAAAAACTAATCGTACTAATCATATAGAACGTACAAGTTAACAACACTATTTTTTTCAAAACTGTAATATTTATGCAAATTTTGTATTAATTTGAGCTGGAAAATTTTTTTTGAAAAAATAATTAGGACACAAAATTTTAAAAACCATTATGAAACTCAAAAATTCTTATAATAATTTTAAAAATCTTTAATAATAAATTATTTAAAATAATTGAAATTTATATAAAAAAAAAATTGTGCTAGTCGATCACAAAAAGAAATAACATTTAAGGAAAATTAAAAATTTTCAAAATAATTTGATTTTTAAATTTTCTGGATAAATTTTTTTTTTTTTGAATTTAAAAAGTAAATTGTTTTGAAAACTTTTTAATTTTTCGTAAATGTTATAATTATTTATTATTCTGATGAACTTACAAAATTCAGCATAAAATTTGTTTTTGAAAAATAATAGTTTTTAAATATTTATGAGTAAAAAAATGCTTATTTGAATTTAAAAATTGAATTATTTTGAAAATTTTTAATTTTTCGTAAATGTTTTAATTGTATTCTTTTTTATTGAACTCGTAGAATTCAGCACAAAATTTATTTTTTGACAAATAATCATTTTTCAATAAATCTGAGAAAAATTATTTTTTTTTTTTAATTCAAAAATTGAATTATTTTGGGAAAATTTTAATTTTTCGAGAATATTGTTCTTTTGTGCTTTAAATTATTTTTTTCCAATTCTCCATAATAGAATTTATGATTCTAGGTTCGAAAAGAAGTAAAAAAAAAAAATTGACAAACCTATATAATGTAAATTTTGATTAATTGAAAATTAACTGGCAATTCTTTTAAAATTGAACTTTGTTCCATATAATTTTTAATATTTTTATCGACACTTTTTTTTACACTTTTCTTGTGATATTTTGCACAATCAATTGTATGGATTTTAATATTTTTTTTAATTTTTTCAAAAAATAAAATTTTTAAAATTGTCAAAAATATTTTTTTTGTTAATTTTGATAACGTAAAAAATTTTTAGATCCTAAATAAGGTCAGGAAAAAAATTTTTAGTCTAGTAACAACGAAAATGTAAATAATTTGTATCTTGTAAAATTAGAATTGACTTATTTTCAATTTTTTGAGACAAAAAATGAGAAGAATGTATAAAATCAAAGCACAGAAGTTTTTTTTACTTATCAATTAATTTTCGTATAAATCGTTATTTTCAATTTTGTACCTTTAATATTTTTGACACTGGATTTCGTGAATTTTATAATTAATGTATATTTTCTCATAAATCTTCCAAATTTTTTCGTCATAATTTTTTTTTTTCATTTCTAATAACAAATTTACTAATATATAACATTATATTTACTTTATTGAAATATCACACTACTAGATGTAAAATTAAAAAACTTCGAAATAAATGTTTTCTAAATTGAAAACTAGCGTGAAACCATAATAGCCCCAGTTGACGGTAGTAAAAATATATCGAGAGTAAAATATATTTCATTTCCTTTTTTATATTCCCATATATAAAAATGTTCAGTTATTGAAAAATAAAAGGTAAAAGTGAAGTATAATAACTCTTCGGCGTAATAAAGTTGAAACACCTCTTTTTCTTGTTTATATAAATGGAAAGTGATAAATGAAGCAATTTAGAGAAAGAGAACTTTATTTTATTTTCACAGGGTCCATGCTGTACGACGAATTGCATGCTGAGATTTTCTGATAAATGTAGAGATGACAACGGATGTAGAGATGCCAGTTTTTGCGACGGAAGAGCACCCTATTGTCCCCCATCCATTAACAAGCCGAACAAAACCATCTGCAATCAAGAGCTCGTTTGCTTTATGGGGGTGAGTTTGAAATACACGTAAAATCTGGGACCGCTAAAGTGTCTTGAATAATCCATAAAATGTATATCACTTGAATTAGATTATCTAAAATTACTTCAATTTCAATTCATTGAATTTAATTTCCCTTTTTGTTGAGAGAATAAAAAAACTTTCATTGCTTTCTGAATTCTTTAATATATATATTTGTAAATAAATGAGAGAAATAAACTTGTTGAATTTTCATTTGATGGAATTTAGATTTTTAACACAATTTTTCATAGAGAAAAATTACTTTTTATTAAGTTAAATTAATAATCTTTTTTACTTAACAGGATTATGTAAACGAACTTTCTTTTGTAATTTAACTAAATTTTGATTCAGCGAAAAAATTTCTTTAATCAGAAATTATTTTAAATGATAATTGTACTAAATAAAAATTTAGTGATATTAAAATTATGTTTAAACAAAATTTGGCTTATTAAAAATTCTGTTAAATGAAAATTCTATTCTGTGGAAATTATGTCATACATAAAATTATGTAAAAAAGAAACTTTATGTTAAATAAAAATTCACCAAACTAAAGAATTTGATAAATAAAAGTTTAGTTTAATAAAAACTCAGTTAAATAAGATTTAGGTTAAATAAAAATTTTTTCTATATGAAAATTCGGCTTAATAAAATTTATACTGTTAAAACGATTATTGTTAAAAAATTGTTGTTTAAGAAACATTTTCACCATTTTCATATTTATTATCAATATTGTTGAAGTTCATAACATTTATGATTATTGATCGACAAAAGAGGAATATTTTTCATCTGGAAAATAATAAAATTATTCGCCTAAAAATTATTTTCTTTTAAAAAATTCGTGAATGATAAAAGCTATAAAAAAAATTTTTTAAACAAAAAATTATAATAATTTGCATAGAAAAATAATTTTTCTTCTAAATCGTTGATCATAAACGTTATTATTAGTTAAAAGCAGCAATGGAAATTAATTATTAAATTTTACGATTTAGGGAAAAAATGTCAAAGAATAAAAAGCAAAGAATTTTATTAAAATATTTAAGATATTAAAAGTCATTTAAAAAAAAAAAAAAAATGGAAGTAAAAAATTTTTAATTAAATCTCTCCATTGTTACCGGTTTTGTGAAAATTAAATTTTTTTTTATAAAGAAAAAATGAAACCTTTTAAAACATTTTCCTCGATTGAATAAAATAGAATAAATATTCAATATGTAATAAGAAGCAAAGAATATAAAATATAAAAATATTGGTATATATAATATTTCTATTGTGTGAAAAAGCATTGGGAAAATTGATCATAACTTTTTTTTTTTATATTGAAACGATCTTCTCGTTTCTCGTGAGTTGACTGTAAAGAATGGGCATCTTTTATATTTTCAGGAGTGCACGGGCAGTATTTGTCTAGCTTATGGCTTGGAATCCTGTCAGTGCATACCAGGACCAAACGATCCTGCAACGAAGGCTTGCGAATTGTGCTGCCGTTTACCTGGAGAAAATCAACCTTGTTTGTAAGTTTGAAAAGAAAATTATTATTATTATTTTTTTTTTCATCTCTAAACTTTATATTTATTAAATTTTCTTTTCAAGTCTTTGACAATGATAACTGCAATAAGTTTATGTTCAATATAGAAGGGGATAAAAAAGAAAGTATAGTATAGGAAATTGAATTTCTTATTGTTGTAGATCAAATTTCCCATGAAATGTAAATAAAACAAAGTTGCTAAAGAAGACAAAACTTTTTCCAATATGTTTGAAATGAACTTGTTGCTGATGTTCTTCTCTCGAGTGTATTTCTTACTATATATAAAAAAAAATGCTAGGAAATATGTTTATGATAAACCTGTTGTGTATATTTATAAAATATTATATTTTTTTTTTTCAATTGAAAAATTTAAATAATCAATTTTTTGGGGAAAATTAAAGGTAAATAGAAATATACAGTAAAATTTAGAATTTTTAAATATTTTCTTCGAATTTTGACTGGTTTTAATGTAAATTTTTTTATTTAAATTTTATTCTGTGGGCTCAATATTTTGTTTCAAATAAAAAAAAAAGAATTATTCTAAATTAATAATTTCTATAAAAATTAGAGATAATTAAATAATTCAATTTTAATTTTTTTTAGTAATTTTAATGAAATTCTTCACAAATTCAATGATCTTAAACTATTTTTCAATTAAAATTTTTATGAAATCTAATAATTGTTTATAATTTAAAAAAAAAAATTTTGCAAAAATTTCAATTATTTTTATTGATTTTTATAACATTCTTTGAAAATCACTAAAAATTTCTCTTATTATAATTATTGTCTGTAATTTAACAAAATCTTTTGAAATTCAATTATTTTCAAAAATTTCAATTTAAAAGTTTCTAAAATTTTCCATTTCATAGTTTCAATATTATAACTCTCCTGTAATTCATTTATTTTTAATTATTTTTATAATATTCTTCGAAAATTCAACTATTTGAAACCATTTTTCACTTAAAAAGTTTTCAAATTATTGTATTTTTGTCTGCAATTTCTAAAAAATTTTTTAGTAACAAAAATCATTAAAAATTAAAAATTAAAAATCACTTGAAGTTCAATTAATTTCAAAAATCTAAATTGTAAAACTTTGAAAATTCAATTACTTTTAAACCATGACAAAATTTTAAATTCGAATAAATTGCTTAAATTAGACTTGAAAAAATTATAAAAATGGAGGTTTAAAATTTTTTTTAGAAATTTGTTCTACTTAAATAAAATTTTGAAAATTTGTCTTACAAGTCTTGTCTTCTTAGTTCGAGTCTGAAATATTTGAAATAAATTTTCTTGATAATATTTTTATAAAATTATTCTCATTTCAGAATTAATAAAATGAAATTAATATCTAATAACATGAGTTATTTAAAATAATATATATTAATTAACCAATTAAATTTTGTGAAAATAAAAAAAATCGACTTTTTTTGGAATATAAATCGATTAAAATGACTTTTTTTGTACCTTTAAGTCGATCCGAGGCCTGTAATTATTATTAATAGAATCGAATTTTGATCTTTTACACACCTTGAATAAAAATATTCATAAATTTTTCAAATTCTTCTTTCAGATCTTCTTTCGACTGGAATTCGCCACCCTACGATATTCCTGATATGTTTTCGAAACCCGGCACTCCATGCAATGAATACAATGGATACTGTGATGTTTTTCAAAAATGTAGAGAGGTAAATTTTATTTTATTTTCATTTATTATAATCTCCATGTATACGAGTATATTTAATTTATATTTTAAAGCAGAAAAAAATCTATCAATATGTAATATAAAAACTTCTTTTCAAATTGTAATTTTGTAAATATATATTTTTTTTAATATAATATTTAAATTGTCGAGGAAAAATTTAAAATATAAAAAAAAATTGTAATCACAGCTCGAAGATTCGTTGTTCGAAAATAATGAAAGAAAAAACTCGTTTCTCGCTAGCTGGAAAATTGCACGATCGAAGGAAGGTAGTGCAACACAAATATTATCCTTTTTATCTTTTTTTTCTTTGTTTTTGTTTGAAAAACAATTTTAAGCTTTACAAGAAAAGCTTTTTGGAGTTTGTGTATTTTCACCTTTCACTTTTTACCATTTATTTTTTTCACCTCCCGCTAAAACAAACATTTAAATCGATTGTTTTATTCCTCTTTATTTCACTTGCTCTAGAAAACAAATGTATTTCGTATATATATAAAAAAAATGGTCTTTATTATTTCCATTGAAAAAAAAACCCAATGAACAATTATTTAGAATGAAAAATATATTATAGTAAAATTGAATTAAAATTAAAAATATTTTTTATAACGATAATAGTTTTCCAATAAAAAAAAAATCGAATTATTTATGAAATAATTTGAAGTTTAAATGAAAAATTTGTATATTAAAAAAAATTTGCCATTTATTAGAATTTTATTATAAAAATTATTAAATGGAACAAAAAATAAATTTAATTATTGAAAAATAAAAACAAACAGAGTTAAAAAAAAAGATTGTGTATATTTTTTAATGTTGTTGAAAATTTTCTGCGTAGGTGGATCCCAGTGGACCTTTAGCAACATTAAGAAAACTTTTACTATCAGACGAAAGTCTGGCCACTTTCAAACGATGGATGGCCGAACACTGGTATGCTGTGGCTCTAATAGTCCTGGGAGTCATTTCTCTACTGGTACGTATTTTACAACTTTTTAACTTTTCCACCTCATAAAAATAAATCTACTTATATATATATATATTTTGTTCTATTTTGGCGATTATTTCAAAAGTTTATTTTGATACTTTTCTTCATATTAATTTTAATCTTTTTATATTTTTTTCGTCACACTATTTTTATAAAGACTCGAATGAGGAAGAAGAAGAAGAAAATTGATTGTGAAAATTGTAAGTTCAATATAAAGAGGTGTTTTTGCTAGGTTCATTTAAAGAAAAAAAAATTCATGAAATTTTGGTATAAATTTCAATAAACATTTGTTTAGTTAGTAGTAGCTAGTCTCATTATGTCATTCGCATTACAATCAACATTTATAATAACAATAATAATAATGCAATATTTAAATTTATTTATTTTATTTATTTACAGTAATAAAAAGGCTTACACAAAATTAAACTGCCCTTTCGTATAATTTGTACTATTTAATTTAGAAAAGAAAAAAAAAGTAATTAAGTAATTTAGCAAAAATATTTTATTTAATGATACAAAAGGTTACTAATTTTTTTTTTTTTTTTTAATAAATGTGTCAAATTTTATTCTTTATTAATTTTTTAAAAACTTTTCCATGCTTTATGCTTTAGGATACACTACATCATATATAATAATTAATTATTTTTAATTTGAATCTTTATTTTTGAGGCATTTTATGTGAGATTTTTATTCAAAATTTTTTTTTACTGGGATATATTTATCGAAATGTTTTTTATTTATTTATTATTTTATTATTTACGTATTGTTTTATTTCTTTATTTGATAAAAATAATGGAAGTTATTTTTTTAAATTTAACGTCGTCAGAAGCCGATTTTTTTTTTAAATACGATTTTCTCTGCCCTACTAACAGAAAAAAAATATTAAATTTGAAATTTTTTCGATTTTTCTTTAATATTTTAAATATCTAATAAAAAAAAATAACTGGACTATAATGGGAGCATCCAAAAAAAAAGAAATTAATTATAAAAAGTGACTTTTCTCAAAACCGAAGTAGTCGATTTTGAAATTTTTTTTTTCAATTCATTTTTTAGAATTAATTTCAATTTTTTAGATGCTTTTCTTCTAATTATGTTATTGTTTATTACATATTTAGAATATTAAAGAAGAATAAAAAATTTCCTATATAAGATTATCTTTTATCTGTTAGTAGGACAGAGAAAATTGTATTTCAAAAATAATCTACTTCTGACAACGTTAAATTTTAAAAAATCATTACTTCCATAATTTTTTTCAAATCAAAAAATACCCATTTTCTTATTTTTTATAAACATTAAAAAAAAAAATTGAATGAAAATTTTCACGAAATACCCATTTTAAAATTTGATTATTTGCTAATAAATTATTAATTATGTATAAATTTATTTATTATTTATATATATATATATATGAAATAATAATCTTTACATATAAGGAATAATTTGTTTATGTGCAGGTGGCGAGCACGAGATTATTGGGAAAACGTCCGGACCAAAAACTGAAATCGATTACAATAATCCACAGCTCAACGACGGAGACTGTACGACTTCCACCGGAAGGAACGGAGGGAGTAACTGTACATCCGCCAGCGGTTCGTGCGAAACTACCTCTAAGCAGGAAGGTGAGGGAGAAGAGACATCGTCGAAAGCATAAGGATGCCAACCCATCCGCAAATACTGCAAACGAAAAGTCTTCAAAGGTAAACTTTTTGCACGCTTCAAAACGAATGATACCTGTAAATCCCTTTAGACTATAATAACCATTCCTGTCAAAAGTTCTCCAATTTCTCTTTCAAACTATTTAATACTTCAATCATTCAAACTGGAACCCTGATGACAAAAAAAAAAGAAAGTCACTCGTTTAATATTTGCGTTTTAACTAAAAAAGTTTAAATATTTTGCATATATTTCATCTTGACTTTTGAATATATTTGATTGAAGAAGTTTAAATGAAAAAAAAAAGAAATATCAGATTTTTCTTTGGATGTAAAAAAAAAAATTCTCTAAGCAATAAGTGGGACGCATGAATATTCCGCACAATGAATTTGTTGTAATTTATATCGAAATTAATAAGCTCGAATTTCTTTGTTGCCGAATTTTCTAATATAGAATATGTATTAAATTGAAATTTCATATTTAAGAATTTTTATTTAACTGAATTCATAATAAAAGGAATTTTTATTTAGTCGAACTTTTATTTTTCTATAGTCAACCGAATTTTTATTCTGCAAAATTTTCATAATATAGAATTTTTAATTAACATAATTGTTCTTTAATCTAATTTTCATTTCACTTAACGGAATTTTTATTTAACTGAATTAAAATATAAAAGAATTTTTATTTAATATAATTTTTATTTAACTGAATTTTCATTTAAAAGAATTTCAATTCAATCAAATTTCCATTTAACAGAATTTTTATTTGTACCAATTGGCATTTGATAAAAATTTTGAAAACGCCGAATTTTTATTTCAACGAAATTGTAAAAAGCCAAACAAAATATCCGACAGAAAAATTTTGTCTAGAAATTTTAAAATTAATTAATCACAATTTTCTTGATTATTTTTTATTGATTCATTTTAAAGTTCGCGCCAAAAATTTTCTGTTGAATATTTGTTCGGACATTTATAATTTCGGTCAAATGTAAATTTGGTGTTTTAATAATTCTCACAAATGATAATTGGTACAAATGAAATAAAAATTCTGACGAGTGAAAATTCGAATAAATAAAAATTCTGTGAAGTGAATTCTCGGTTATATATAAAATTCTGTAATAAAGAAAATCATTTTAATGAAAAATTCTGCAAAATAATAATTCGAACAAATAAAATTCGGCTAAATGTAAATATTATATCAGATGAAATTCTATTAAATGAAAATTCTAAAAATTGATTTTTAAAACTTATTCTGTTAAATTAAAACTTTGTATTATGCAAATTTTGCAAAATAAAAATTCGGTTAAATAGAAATTATATTAAATAAAAATTCCGTAACATAGAAAATTGAGCTTATTAATTTTGAAATCATAGAAATTCGAACAAATTTAGTATGGGGGAATATTCATGCGTTCCCAATAAGTATTAATCATTTGGGACAAATTTGTGTTTAAAAAATTATTAATTTTTTGAACTAGTTCGTAAAGATTAGACGAAATTATTTTTTACATAATGTTTGTCTTCAAATTTATTTTTTTTTAAAAGGGGAATAAAGTTTCTTCTATCAAACAGAATCTTTAATGAAAAGCAATAAATTTAAGGGGCAGAGAACGAGTGAAATTTCAAGCCAACAAAATTTACGCTTCTCAAGGGTGCCAATTCATTTTCTGACATAATTCAGGATCTAAAATGCCTTGCTCTTGAAAATTACATTGCTTTTTTTTATAAGCTCTTTTAGAAATTGCAAAAAATATAATTATAATTTACTTGATAAAATATTAATGGGATTCAATCCAGGGTTGCTATACAGGAGCTGGAAAACCTTGAATAGTCAGGGATTTTAAAAAAAAAGTTTGGAAAACCTGGAAAAGTCATGGAAATTTGAAAAAATCCCTGGAATTATATTCCACTTAATAGTATTTAGAAAAAATTTTTTCTTTAAAAAATGGCTTGATATTTTGGTAAATTTTTTTTTCTATATGAATGTAACAAAATCTCAAAATATAAACTTATTTTTTTTTAAATTATAAAAAGTAGAGGTGATTAAAATTTTGAATTTTCAGGTAACACAGTTATTTTCTAATCCGTATAAATTTCTACAAAACTTTATGGATTTTACTTTATCATGAGGGTTTTTTGTTCAGTTTTTCATGTACTTTTAAATGACTAAAAAGTTTTTTTTAAAACTAACCTTAATTTTTTAACCCCTTTTCTCATCTTAAAAAATTTTATTGTTATTTTTATTTGAAAGATAAGATTTTTTTTCAACAAAACTGTATAAATATAAAAATGGAACAACATTGGGTTTAAGAGAAAATGTAAAAAAAAAACTATTTTTTTTAAATTTTCTCGCCAAAACAATGTTGTCCTATTTATACTGTTTTATTGGGAAAAATTTCGACTTTCAAATAAAAATAATAAAAAAATTTTTTAAGGGAAGAAAAGAAGTTAACCCTTTGCGGCACACATTTTTCATTCCATTCAAAAATACAGATGATCACACCTATAAGGATTTTTGTGGTCGCTGATTACGAATCTAAAGTCAGTTTTTAAAAATTCAAAATGGCGGATCCAAAATGGCGGATGACTTTTTGAAAACTTAATGCAATTCGCTTGAAACTTGTTCTCGGGGGTTTTTGGGGTCGGTGATTGCGAATCTGAAATCAATTTTTGAAAATTCAAAATGTCTGATCCAATATGGCGATCGATTTTTAAAATCTAATGCAATTTGCTTGAAACTTGTTACTGTTGTCGCTTTTGGTCAGCTTTTGTACTACAATGAGCACATATTGGATCCACATTTTAAATTTTGAAAAACTAACATTGGATTCGTAATCAGCGACCCGAAATCCCCCGAGTAACAAGTTTTAAGCAAATTTCGTGGATTTTTAAAATTTTTCGGTCGCCATATTGGATCCGACATTTTGAATTTTCAAAAACTGACTTCAAATTCGTAATCAAAGACCCTAAAAACCCCCGAGTAACAAGTTTCAAACGAATTGCATTAGATTTTCAAAAAGTCATCCGCCATATTGGATCCGCCATTTTGAATTTTTAAAAACTGATTTCAGATTCGTAATCAGCGACCCCAAAAACCCCCGAGTAACAATTTTGAAGCGAATTGCATTAAGATTTGAAAAAGTCGGCCGCCATATTGTATCCGCCATTTTGAATTTTTAAAAACTAACTTCAGAATCGTAATCAGCGACACCAAAAACTCCCGAGTAACGAGTTTCAAGCGAATCCAAGCAAGTTTTAAAAAATTGTCCGCCATTTTGAATTTTTAAAAACAGACTTCAGATTCCTAATCAGCGACCCCAAAAACCTCCGAGTACAAAATATTGGTTCCCTTTTTGCCTAAATTTTCGGTAATGAATTTTTTTTCCAAAAATAATGAGTTTTTTGACAATTATTTATTTATAATTTTTTATAATTTTGCGTAAATATTGTTACTTTTATTTTCGTTTCATTCAATAATATGTTCTCATTCACTTTCAAAAAAAAATTAATGAATATTGCTTAAAAAACTTTAAATACAGTAAGAAAAGTTGTAAATAAAATAGATGGTAATCTGGGTTACCACTGTGCCGCAAATGATTAAAAATGAAAAATAAGGAATAATTTTAAAAAAATATGGTTAAAAATTTTTTTTGAAAAAAAACTTTTTATTTGAAAATTATATGAAAAACTGAACAAAAAATCTTGATGATAAATTATAATCCATATAAAGTTTTGTAGGAAATTATACGGATTAGAAAATATTATTTATAATTTATTATTTTTTTAATTATTATTTATAATTTTTTAAAAAATAAATTTATATTTTGAGATTTTTTGTTACTTTTATATAGGACAATAATTTATCAAAGTATCAAGCCTGTATAATTATCATGGAAATTTAAAAACAGACTTCTGTAGCAACCCTGGAGATATAATTTTATCATTTAAACTACTTTTTGTAGAGATGTTAGAATTTTTTTTTTTTCTTTCCCTCTCATAATTCTGTCAACTAAACGGATACTTTTTATTTTCCATTATACCTCCTTGATGGCTTCCTTTCCACGGCGTTTCTTCACTCTTGTCACGAAAAGGCCAAGAAGAAGAGGGTGGCGCCCGCCACTACAGAGGAGCCAGCTCGTAAAAGATTGGCCGAGGCAGTTACCGCGCCGGAAGTAAAGCAAAAGAAGGTCACAAAAGACAAGCAACCGACGGAAAGTGGCGGTGGCGGCGTTGGTGGTGGTGGTGGCAATGGAAACAAGAAAAAACGCAAGAAAAAAGAGGTGATCGATTATTCGGCAACGCAAACTGAGAATGAAAATAATGGAACAGTTGGCGTTGGTGGTGCAGTTGGTGCCGGAAGTGGAGGTGTAACTGACAATGCTGATCCAAAGAGTAAAGTGCGATCATGGCTCTTGGCGTCACAATGTCGTGTTGATCCACCAACTTCTGCTTTATCAAAAAGTAAATCGACTCCAGTTGGTCTTACAACGCCTGCGAATGTTAATTCAAGGCCCAATCCAGGACGAGTGAAACACGTGACATTAAGAAGACTGACTGATCCAAAATCACGAAGTTTAGGATCACTCGCGAAAAATAATAATGATAATAATAATAAAACGGATCGTGTGAGGCTACAAGTTGTTTATAAGCCACCATTTAAATTCAGTGTGAAACTTCGTAAAGCCGATAAAGTTGGACAAACACCTGGCGTACATGGACCAACAAGAAATGCGGGACCAAGAACGGGAGTGCTTGTTAGAACGAAACGAGATAAAACACGAATTGCACAAACAAAACAAATTCATGCTCCAAATAAAACTATTAATGCATGCATTCCTGAACCACCGACATCGGATCTTCATACTGTGCCCTCTGACCTTGAGGTTCTTCTTTCTGAGAGCGAATTTCTTTTCTCGGATGCGTGATCCCAGGGGATTCGTTCACGACCACAATTTACGATATACGATTCTTTGTCGAGATGACGATAAACATTGTCAGGTGAGAGAAAATTTTTGTACTTTCAAATATATTTTTTCTTTATCAAAAATTAAAATTTTACCATTTTTTTTTCGCAAAAAGATTACTTTTTTTCTCAAGTTTATGATTTTTAAAAATCCAATATGTTCGCATTTGACCAAAATTTTAATCTTTTTCCCCCTCTACAGAATTTTAATTTAATACAATTCTCATTCAATCGAATTTTATTTGATTCGAATTTTTATATAACAGAAATTACGATTTGTCCGAAATTACAAATGACCGAATAAACAATCGACAGAAAGATCTTTCTGTCGATTATTCGGGCATTTGTAATTTCGGACAAATGAAAATTCGGTGTCTTAAAAATTCAGTGAATTGGAATTTTTGTCATTTAAAAATTCGAATCAAATAAAATTTGATTGAATGAGAATTGTGTTAAATTAAAATTCCATTAAATTATAATTATTTAAAATAAAAAGTTATGTAAAGAAAATGACTGTAAAATAAAAATTCTGCCAAATAAAACTTCGGTAGTTAAAAATTTTTATTAAGTAAAAATTTGTATAAAAAGAAATTCTGTCAAATGCTAAATTTGAAAAATGAAAATTCATCAACAAAATAATTATTTTTAAAAAATATTCTTTAAAATGAAAATTCTAATTTATGATTTTTATAGGATAATCATTCCCTTGGTAAAGTATACTTACCAATAATATTAAATTTTATGCAAATTGCAGTCCAATATAAGAAAATTCTTTTAATTGAATCACTTTAGAAATTTTGCATCTATTGCATCATTTTGGTCCTAAAAACATAAAGGATAAAAAAAAAAGAAAATCTTAATTTTTGATCCTTTAAGAATTTGTGTTTTTTAAAAATCCATACGTGAGATTCTGATGAATTATTAAAAAAAAAGCGTGTATAAAAATTGGCGATGGAAAATAGTAAAAATTGTAAAAGTAGTTAAATATTTAAAAGGAAAGATTACTGAAATTTCAACTTATTTTTTTCATTCTGTTTTTTTAAATTAGAATGTTTGAAAATCCATATGAAAGATTCTAAAAAAAAAGGGTTAAAATAAGTGTGACTTTCCTTAATTCAAATTTCTCGTTGATATAATTTTATATAGAGACAAATTTAGTAAAATAGAATTAATATTAAATAGAATTATATAGAATTTTTATTCAAACGAAATTTTATTTATTAGAATTTCTATTTATAAATAAATTTTTTTATGGTAACTTCTCTAATTTTTCTCAATTTTTATTTAACAAAATTTTTTAAATACTTCATAAAATGGAACATTTAATTATCAGAATTTTTGTTAATTCGAATTTTTACTTAACATAATTTTTTATATTAACCGATTTTACATTGAACGGAATTTTTATTTAAAAGAGTTTTCATTTATCAGAAATTTTATTTAACAGCATTTTTATTTAGGCAAATTTTAAAATATCAATTTTTATTTCACCAGAGTGGCCATCCAACCTTGAAAGCTGGAAAAACGACGTGAATTTAGTTATGCCTTGAAAAAAAAAACATGAATTTACCTTGATTTTTCTCTAAAATCTCGGATTTTTAAAAATCATTCATTTTCCGAGAATAACATTCCGATTTTTTAAATCATCCTAAACTTTTAATTTATTTTGACATTAAAAGATTTTTGAAAAATAAATTTGGTCAATTTAAAATAATAATAATAATAGGATTATATTTTCAATTTGAAAGATTTAATTGAAAATTTAATTTTAAAATTTCTTTAAAATTGAAAATTTATATTTTGATATATAAAATTTTTTAATTTTTTTCAACAAAATTGAGAGAAGAACATTGAATTTTATTAATAAATTTTTATTTCGAATTTTATATGGTGTAAAATAAAACTAATCGACTTTTTTTTTTGAAGTTCTATAATAGTATTATTTTATTTTAAATTTAAATATAGAGTACCAAAAATCGTTTCCCATAAAAGTCTCATTGCAAAGAACCCAAGAGAATTTGATTTTTTTGCTAAATCATTTGAGTGATTGTTGAACAAAAATTGATTGATGTTTGTACAATTATAGTTTTTTTTTTTTTTTTTTTTTTTAAATGAAAAAGCAGATTTTTGTTCTACTTTTATATAAAAGAAAAAAATTTAATTTTAAATAATTTTTTTTCATTTATTTATTTTTAAATTAACCTTTTTTGTTTTAAAATTCATAAGTTCAAATTTTTATGAATTTTTCTAACTCGTGAATTATTTTAAAAATTTGACTAAAATAAAAAAATTCTTTTAAATAAAATTAATTTCAGATAGAATACCCGAATTCTAATTAATTATAATTAAAAAAATTTGCTGACACCAAAGTAATAACTTATATTATAAAATAAAATAGATAAAATATTCTAAAATCATTTTTCTTTGACAGCATTAACTGGGTTACATTAATTTCAGGCAATATTTTCAACGACATCCACGGGGAAAATATAATTTCCTCGCCTAGAAGGGAAATAATTGTAATCTAATTTACCGAAGAAGAGGAGCTAACAACCTCTCGCAAAGCTTTTAAGAAAAAAAAAAATACAAAATTGAGAAGCAGAGTTGATTAAACTGGTTCTTAATAAAAAAAAAAAAAAAAAAAAAAATCGCTGATAAATGAGAGGTACCTATGTAAATAAAAACTTTTTCACTGTGATTTACTTTTCTCATCGTTGACAGAAAGTTTTCTTTATTGATACGATGGTAAAAATTCTTGTACTTAAACTGCTAGTCACGATTCTCGCAATGATTCATTTAAGTGCGATGGGTCGTGTAAATAAATAAATAAGTAAATAAAAAATGACTTAACCAGTGTGCTTAAAACATAAATGTAGTTCGATTTTAAAAAGCGAAACGTATGCACACTTTGAAATGTATATGAATTTTCTACGTGTGCTTTTGAATGGAACGAACTATATATATATATATAAAAAAATTGTTTACAATTTACGGAAATTGTCACAATTTAATTTTAATTGCAAACTAAAATTGCGATTAATTTAAAAAAAATGAACGAATGCGATTTTGAAATTTATTTATATTCCATCATGAAGCCGTTAAAATATATATTTAAGGTAGTTCTTTCAATGACAAACGTTGCCAAAAATTCCACTTGGAATTTTACATTTTTTATTTCAATCAAAAAATCGTGAAAAATAAAATTAAATCAATCGTTTTTTTAAAATAATGATTCAAATTTATTAATTCTACAAAAGAAAAGTAATTTAAATTTGGATATATGAAAATTTTTTTCAATTTCCATGTTTTAATTTTTTTTTGGCATAGTCGTTAAATTTAACTACCTGAACCTAGTCATGTAAACATAACTATGGGGAAACAAATATTTTACTTGACGGAATAAAATATATTTCGAACGTGTGTAATATTAATAATAATAATAATAATTAGTCAATATTATTAGAGTCGATGAACTTTGGACCAAATGTAAATGTTGCACGATTATTGATTCTCTGGTTTGCCTATAACGATTATTAGGCATTGTTAAAATTATAATTATTTCATGTGTCGCTGATAATGTTAGAGCTAACAGAACATTGCCATAATATACGTCAGCTATTTCACCGTAATGTGATATGTGCCAATACATAATAAACCATAAACCACCGCGCACTGCCCCTTCAAAATGAAAATTTCATTTTTCGAAAACAAAAACCAAAAGAAAAGAATTGAACATAATAATTTTTATCAAAAACAGATTTTATAATCCAAAAAATAATGCAAAGCTATTTCACATTTTTACAATATTTATGAAAATATTTTTATGAATTTCATTCTCTAAATCCAAATCAATGAAAAATTGATTTAAAACATAAATTAGAGATTTTTAATAGTACAATAAAATTTGAAAATTATCATTTAATTTAATTCTCTGATTCAAATCGGGAGATATTAGGCAATGTATTGTAAATTTTTCACTAATTTAGATTTAGAGAGTAAAGAAAACAAAAAAAAAGAACCTATATTAAAGTGATGACCATCATTCAAACAGTCTGTCCGTCCAATTTTTAATTAACAATTATTATTCTCTAAAATTGGACTCGATTTTCCTTTGAAAATTATTCATTGAATTTTGTTCCATGATGCTAATTAGAAATGCTTATAATTATAAAATAATTTAAACGTGCAATTAGAAAATCATAAGACTATAGTAATAATGTAAAAATTACATGATGATACTGTCATCATGTTAATTAATAATAATTATATTTTTGTGATCTTGTAAATATATTGTTTTATTTTTATTTTAAAGAAACTTACCGAAAACCGAAATGAAAACTTAAGCATTCCACTTCCATATTTATATTATAATTATATTTATTTGATTGAAGAACAGAATATGTATATATATATTTTCAGTAATGGTTCTTTAATTATATAAGTTATGATTATTAAATGATTGTTTAAAAATTTTAAGCTTGCATACAATGTTCGTCAAAATGATCATTTATTTGTATGTTGTAATTTTTTTTTTACAAAATAAACTAAATTAAAAATTTTAGTTTAATTTTAATCTAAATTTAAAAAAAAATAAAATGAAATAATTTTTAAAAATAAATACCGTCAACTGCGGCAATTATGGTATACAACTTTTGAAATTGATAAAAAAAATAATAATAAAATTTTCTTTTGAGCTTTTAAGTTTAATTATAATTATTTAATTTAATTAATTTTCAAAAATTATTTCCAGAATATGTAGTTAAAAGTTTTTATACAATTTAATTCGAAGAAAATTTTTTTTTATTTTATGAGCAAAAAGAAATGACTCATTGTCAGATATAAATTTTTTTAAAATTTCAATATTCATAATAACCCCCCGGTTGATGGTAGTAAAATAAAAATAATTTTGTAAGATATTAAATTTTTAAATAAATGATTATTATTTAAAAAAAAATTTCAATTCTTATCTGAATTTTTGTTACATTTAATGTATTTATATTTTTATTTAATGCCATTACTTTATAAATTTGCGTTTTCATATTTCAATGAGTCGATAAATACAATAATTGTAGATATATAAATTTTCTCGTTTTTCCCGAAACAATGTGATTATATTTTATAAAGTTGTTATATATACAACTGAATTGTAATAAATTTATTATTCGCTTTTCTCCGATATAATTGCGAATAAATTTGTTGATTATATAGCTAGTTCGAATTTACCACACACATATAATATATAGAGAGAAAATATGACAAAAACAATTTTTTATAAAAAGTACTTTATTAATGTGTTGTATTCTTTAAATTTGAGAGCGATTGGAAATAATCGAAAATTCATCAATTAAATTATCATCCACTTGTTAGAAAATTATTGATTCATTTAATTTTATGTACATATAATCGATTCATAACTGAATGCATAGTTATTATTGAATAAACCTATAGTAAATAATTAATTGATGCATAACTATGAATAATATTAAACGTCTTCCACTTCGTTAATTATATATTCGAAGCCATTAATGTCACCGAAACTGTTCTATAAGTTTTTATTTTACTATATAGAACAATATTTTATTTAATTATTGAATTTTTTTATTTTTAACACTTAATTTCTTATTCAGAATCGTATTTTCATTCATTTGTAAACAAATTTTATTATTAGAATTATAACACCGTACTTTTGCTGTTGATAAGAAAAGAAAGTCTTCAACGAAATTTCTTGACGTTTTGTTTTTAAATCTCAACTGCTTATTTGCTTTTTTCGCTAACGTAGTTTGTCGTTGGTAAAAAAAAAAATTAAAAAACATGTCTCATTAAATATTTATTAACTGATTTTATCAATTGAATATAAATAATGATGAACAATAATTTAAATTAAAAAAAGAAATTTAAATCTTTTGCAAAAAAAAAAAAAATTGCTAAATATCTTAATGAATAATTTATCTATTTTTCATTTTTGAGTAAATTGTTGATTATTATCTGAATCTTCTGTATTCTATTAAATTCACGGTTTCATTCAATAAAAAAAGGGTCGAAAAAAGGGAAAAGCCAAAAAAAGAAGGGAAAATTTGATCCAAGAGATAAAGTTTTTGTGGAAAATATAAAAAAGTATCTTTGAAGGTCTAAACCTGTGATTTAGTGAACAGAACGGTTGCAAGGGTACAATAATGCGAGGATGAAATAGAGTTTGGTCATCTACTCGTTACAGTAAATCAGAAAAAGTAGTACATATTTCTCGTTGTGCCTGAAAAAGCAACGATGGTAGTTGAGATTTACGAAAAAAAAAAAACGTAAATAAATTAAGACACAAATATAAATCCACGATTTTTGTATAGGTTTGAACAGATCAATAAATATTAAAAAATTCTTTTTTCATAATCGAAGAAATTAAAGGGAAAAGCGAGTCTCATTTTTAATTAAAAACAGAAGAAAAAGAGTATTTTACTTTTTTTTTTTTTTTTTTAAACGCCTGAAACATTTATCGCGTACGTCGAACTATTAGATAATAAAAATTCATGTATTTTTACACGAACTTTGTGTAAATAATAATAATGGCTGTATAATTCGTGTACTGTAAATATATGTACTAATAAACTTTAGAATAATCTCGAAAAGTTTGTCTTAAAATTACTTTTATTTCCTCATAATTTAAAAGAAAAACAATTTTTTTTTCAGAAAACAGCTACATATATCGAAAGGAAAAAACAAACATTAAGAGTATGTACCAAGAATCGTTATCAAAATTAATCAACTTTATATTTGAATTGCATTTTGGAAAAACGTTTATTTTGGAAATTTTTCCATGAAAGGAATTTGTAATTCAAATTAGATGAAAATTGCATTTTACATTTTTAATTAACATAAATACATTAGTTTGTAAAATTAAAATTCATTATTTTCTAAAAAAAAATTTTTTTGTTGAATAATTATTATTACTACAAAATCTTGCCGTAATATTCATATTTATATCATTTAATGAAAATGACAAGAAATTGTAGAAAATGTGTAATTCAATTTCTCTCAGAGTTTAATATATTGCAATTATGAACTTGAAAGCACAATATTTGCCTATTAAACATACTATATATATTCAACTCAATTATTACGTGGCCCAGTTTTCAGTCGGCGCAAGTTTTATATTAATATAAAAATAGTAAGTCCATAACTTATGAAAAAAAAAAATAATAATTAATTGATATTCCATCTTATTAAAATTCATTCCGCTCATAATTTTTTTACCGTTCAGTTTTTCGTTCAAAGACTTTTCTCTTTGATATAATTCTTTTTTATTGTAAAAAAAATTTGTATCCTCTTGTCGAGTTTTATCTTCCTTTACTGCGCGAGTAAATATTTCAAAAAAAAAGTCCTTTGTCCCTTCCTTTTTTTTTGTGTTGAACTTCTTAATTTTCCGAAACTTTACCACTTATATGGATCTTATAATATTATATATTCTTCCTCGTGAAAATTATATTAAATACCTTAAATAATTAATTCTTACAAAAAATTGTTTTAAATTACAGATTTTTAATTTTTTTCATTTTCCCAATTTTTTTTTTCTCTATCTCGCTTTATTTTTGACATTTCGCAAAATTCAATTTGAATGGTAACAGTATATTTTTGCTAGTTAAATTTTTATATAAGGTATAGTGGTTTTGAAAAATCAAAAATTCGAATTTCAATATTTTTTTTTTTACTTTTTTTGCAAGATTTACTGGTATTACGGCGAGCAGCCAAGCATCGAACGAGATATCGAATTAGAAGGTTCAATTAAATTCGTTATAGCTTCGTAAAAATATTTTTCCAACTTAACAAAAAAATACGTATTGTTTAAAAAGCTTTGAAAAAAAACATTTTGGAGAAAAAAATTTATTTTCAGCTCCGACGATGTTTAGTCTGCCTGATTTGAAATACATTCGGTCTATACAAATTTTTTTTTGGACAAAAAATTAAAATTTGTATTAGAAAAAAAAATTTTTCTTTTCAAATCATTGATCATAAACTTTGTGATCATTACCGATATATTTTTTTAATATAAAAATCAAATAACATATTATTTAAATTATATATGGGCACAAATTTTCGAGTTATAAATTTTTAAAAATCTGGTTTTTTCGAGTTTTTTAAAAATACACCTAAATTTCAATATGACATCTATAACTCTAAAAGTATATTAAATTTAGGATTCATCACCAAGATACAAAAAAGTTTCGGTATTTCATCGACTTTCAAAATATGTTAACGAAAAAAACAATTTTTAATTTGTTTATAAAAAACAGTGATTTTTTATAAACAAATTAAATTTTTTTAAATTTGGGCGCGATTTAAAAAATTTGTTACACACATAAAAATAATATGAAAATTTTGTAATAAGTTTTGGAGTGGGCCTTATGATACTTTTGTTTATATAATTTGTTTAAAAAAAAGGTTTACTCTTTTTTCGTTATTGTTTTTATTTTTCAAAATAAAATGTATTTTAATTTGCTTTTCTGAGTTTACTAAAACATCCTGGTGCCCAAAACTCTTTTCATTTCAAAAAAAAAAAAAAAAAGAAAAAAAGTACAACCTAAACATTTTTTTTTATACAAATTATATAAACATAAGTATCATCAGGCCCACTCCAAAACTTATTACAAAATTTTCATATTATTTTTATGTGTGTAAAAATAAAAAAAAAAATTTTAATTCCTGCCAAATGTAAACAAAATTTAATTTGTTTATAAAAAATCGCTGTTTTTTCTAAAAAAAAAATTAAAAATTGTTTTTTTCGTTAACATATTTAGAAAGTCGATGAAAAACTAAAACTTTTTTGTATCTTGGTGATAATTCCTAAATTTAATACTTTTAGAGTTAGATGTCATTGAAATTAGGTGTCCATATAAATTATTTTTATTACAAATTTCATGGCTTTAAATGGAATTGAAATTATTTTTTAAAGCTGTGAAATTTGTAAGTCGACTTGAAAACCGGAAGAGGACGACCATTGCTGATTTGGATGCTGCTTTCGATACGTCTTGAAATGCAAATTCTATCGTGTTATCGACCAGCTATATAGCTACAGCTAAAGGCATGAATAATGCATACTGACCCACCCTTCGTCCCTTTTCCGTCTCTTCTTAAGCTTCTCCTATTCTACTTGCCCTATACTGTTAATGACAAACACACACACACACATACACATACATAATATTTGCTCCTTTACTTGAGACAAATTTCTCATTTATGGGGGGAGATGTACAACATTTCATAAAATATTATTGTTAATCCTACATTGAATATGTATGAGACGCGAAAATAATAATTTATATCAATATAATATGACATAAATCTCCACTTAAAATATCATACGGCGTTGATTTATATACACGCATTAAAATTACTACATAATAATAATAAGCTTAAAAGCTGAAAAAAAATTTTAATCTAATATGTTTTGTTCAGCATTTTTATCCCAAAAAATAAATATAAAATTTGCTATTCGCAATTAATTTATTTTTTAATTTTGGAATTTATTTTCGAAAATTTGTCAATTTTTATTATAGAAACAAAATTTATTTAAAGACATCTTTCTAAGAAAAAAAAGAGATATTTGTCCGATTATTAAATAATTATTTCGTATGTTTGAAAAATGGTAATTTATTTTTAAATACGTGTACTATAATTAATATGACAAATTTTTATGGATTTTAATTTGTAATTAGGGAATTTTGAATGATTTTCAATTTCAAAAAAAAATTCTTTTACTTTTTTTTCAAAATTAATCCTTTTTCATTTTTAATCCCATTTCTCTCCGTTGAAATTTTTTTTTGTTATATTTTTATTGAAAAGCTATGTGATCTTTTTTCCAACAAACTATGTAAATATAAAAATAGGACAACAATGCGTTTGCAAGAAAATGTGAAAAAATAGGGCAAAAAAATTGGTTTTATTTTTACATTTTCTCGCAAGTCCATTGTTGTTCAATTTTTATATATTTACATGCCGTCAATCGAGGCTATTATGCGGTACGAAAATCGCAATTTTTTTGTTCCATGCTTAACTAAAATTTTATAAACTTTATAGAAAAATGTTTTAAACTATTGATGTTGTTGACATTTGCAGTTTTTTTGTACATTTTATTAGAAATTTTTTTTTTTTTTTTTAATGAATTATATAAACTCAAATTAATAATAACCCCAATTGCTAGGCTATTTATGGTGCAAAATTTGTTTTTATTCATAAAAAAAGCAAAAAAAAAAAAAAATTTAACCCTATTTTTTAAAAATTATCTTTTATTTTTAATATTTTACCCCATTGCCCCTCTTTAATATATTTTTTGTTATTTTTATTGAAAATCTGAGTTTTTTCCAACCATGAAATATAAAAATAATAATGCGCATTATTGTTGAAAAACAGGGGAAAAAATGAGTGTTCACAATCAGAATCAGTGAAAATTTCACTGAATTCAAATCAGTGGCTCAGTTTTCTTTAATTCGCCAGTTAAATTTCACTGAGTATCAGTGATTTTTACTGATTCCCAGTGAAATTCAACTGGTGAATTAAATTAAACTGAGAGCCACTGATTTGAATTCAGTGAAATTTTCACTGATTCAGATTTCGAGTGTTTTTTTACATTTTCTTACAAATCGATTATTATTGATATTATTATTGTTTCAAATAGAATTTATTTAATTGAAATAAAAAATTATTTGATTCAAGTAAATATTTATTTGATAATAGTCAAGTAACCAATTATTTGAAATAAATAAATTTTTTTTCAGTGTACTAAAGTATTATAAGTACAAGCCAATCCAATCATTTTAAATTTTCGATGGTTTTTTCCTTAGAGAACGCTTCATATCCATTTTATCTAATTAATTCAATAAGAAATAATGTAATAAAATGGATACTATTATTTTTTTTTTAAACTAAGACTGTAATAATTATATCTCGTTAAAAAATATAATACACTTAGGAATATTTCGTTAGATATGAAAATTACTTATTTTTTTTCTTTCTTATTTTCTTAAGAAGAAATAAGTGAGTTTAATATATATATATATATAACCCCAGGACCTTTTTCGTACTTAACTCTATAAATTCACAATTCATACATTTACATTTTGGTATGTGTGTTAAAGTTTATGTCTCCCAGTCGACCCTCGGGCTAGAAGCTTTATTACAGGTCAGAGTCTCTTTATTTTCTGGAAGATTATATATAGCTACATTCTACATGTATATATATTGTACATATATGTATAATAGTTGAGAAGATTCTGATTTAATTTACATAAGCAATTTCATTTATTTACAATTTTTTTTTTTATTTAACATTATATATTTAATTTACCAGAAATTTTATCAATGCAAGTTATTTTTTTTTTAATTACTGGCGGAAAATAAAATTTTTATAATTTAATATTTATAGCATAAAACGAAATACTTTGAAATATCAATATCCGCAGTTAATAATTAAAATAACACGAAATGAGAATTATTTTACTTGAAATAGTTTTAAAATTAATGAACAGAATTTATATTATTTTCTATTTAAATAAAAAATAAATCAGCTTAAAATGTACAAATTAAATGTGATTAAAAATTAATAATATGTAATATAATATATATATTATAATATATAATAATAATTATTATAATAATAATAAATACAATAATAAAAATAATAATAAAAAATAAACAATCTTATGTTCACTGCACGTTGGGAGAAAATACTTCCTTCTTCGGTATTGATCTTTCCTTAAACAATTTTGGCAATTATTATCAATGCTCCTTCATCAGCAAATTTCAATTTTTTTTTTTTTTTTGAAAAAAGTCTTCTTATCAAATTTTGTTGATAACATGTTTACTGATAAGGATATAAAGTGGGAAGAATTAAAAACTTGTAATTTTACTTCGTTATCGTTTAGAAAAGAAACCGGAACAACAATATACGTTGTATATAATGTTGAAAGCTTGAAAAATATTGAATTCTTTTTTTATTACAGTTTTAACGAATCTAGTGTAAGCAACGTATGTACATATATGTATATATAATAAGTCATTTAAAAAAAAAAAACCCACAAAAAAAATGCCAAATATTTTAGTTTTTATTGCAATATTAACACGTGAGTATAAAATTAGTGATCGTCACTACTATATATTTAAATTATTGTTCTTGAGTTTTAGCATTATTTTCCTGTTATATTAAAACATATTTAATTGATTTTTTCTTTAAATTTAACATTTTAAAATAATTACAATACGTAACCTGTGCGATGTTTAATATTAAAATTAAAAATTGTTTCAAAAATTAAAAAAAAAAAAAAAATTTTAAATACCTTTTATTATAACTAATTGAAAGTTGCACTTTTTATACTATTTATTTATTTATAGTTTGATAAGAGTGATTATTATCAGACTAATGCATAACTTTAAACTTTTCCTATATATATAATGTAAACAAAATGTGCAAAAATTTTACAAAAATCGATATTTAATTTAATTAAAATTGTATAGGTGCAAATCTATATGAAATTTGAACTTATGAATAATTTAGTCACGGGTTTGTGTACATTTAATGAAAATAAAGATTTTTCATGAAATAATAAAAATTTACCAACAATGGAACAACCACGAAGAAAATTTTTAAGGATACAAATGAAAACAATTCTTTCTATTACGTTGAAGTTTCTTTTAAAAAATTTTTGTCTAGTTATAATTGTTTATTTTTTTATTATTATAAAAAAAAATATTTATTTCAGTACAATTGCATAATGTTGTTTGTCAAAGGAGAATAATTGGTGGAGAGGATATTGATATATCTTTGGTACCATATATGGTAATATTTTTGTTTCGGAAATTTCTTCTCAATAATGCATGCAGTTAATGTGAAAAAAAACTTTTTTTTTATCAAGTACTTATTTTACAGCTCTCTTACATGTTGAACGGCAGACACGTTTGCGGAGCTTCTGTGATTAGTAAAGAATGGGGAATTACAGCAGCACATTGTGCAACAGCGTAAGTAATTTTTTAATTTACCGCCAAAACGTTCAAAACTCAATAAAATATATTTTAAAATACATCTTCATAACTTCGGGACATTGAAAATATTTCAATTTCATTTCAAATAGTTCTATTTTACTTTAAGGGGAAGCATTACCTTTATTTTGACCCCTTTAAATTTCAACGTTCTCACGATGTTATATGTATTTCTTATTGTATCATTTGGGTACTAAAAACACTTGAAAATTTTTAATTATTTTTGTGGTACAAATAATTATCAATAATTTATTTATTATAAATGAACAAAATTTAAGTAATGCACGCTTGATAAATATTTCTAATGCGTTGTCAATTAATGCAATTAATAATTTCCTATTACACAATATCATAATCGACGTATATGACATTTGTAAACAAACAGGGTTGAGAAACAAGAGCCCAAAATATGTTCGTCCACAGCGAATTTCAATCCTACCCAACTCTGCTTTGGACGAACATATTTTGGGCTCCTGTTTCTCAACCCTGTTTGTTTCCAAATGTCATATATGTCGATTATGATATTGTGTAATAGGAAATTATTAATTGCATTAATTGACAACGCATTAGAAATATTTATCAAGCGTGCATTACTTAAATTTTGTTCATTTATAATAAATAAATTATTGATAATTATTTGAACCACAAAAAAAAATTAAAAATTTTCAAGTGTTGTGATTGTGAACTTAACTTAAATCTTATGTGATAAACATAAATAAAGGTTAGTGTATTTCATTTTATTTCGATATAAATTTTTTCTTATTTAATTGCTCGCAATTTATAAGTTTTCGCTTCTCTCTTTCTTAAAATTCATAATAAAAGTATTTTTAATATCTGAATATTTCAATTTCATTTCATTTTAATTTATTAGTAAATACGTAAAAAAAAATTGAAAATAAACCTAAAAAGTGACTTTTCTTAAAACCGAAGTGATCGATTTTTTATTTTTCAAATATTCAATATAAAATATTCATTTAAAAAAACCAAAAATATTTATTAAATTTTCTTAATTTAAAAATTAAATTTTTGACGTGAAATTAAAACATGATAAAAGTCGCCCTATTCTGATCCCTTCGATTTGTATGTTGCTGAGGTGCAAGGGATAGAGAGTGGTGGGAGATGTGAGAGTTAGCGAGGTAAGGTGGAAGGGAGATTTTCGGAAAACGAGCAGAGTGCGATGTCACACTGTAATATCATTTGAAAAAAAAATCGATATAGTGATCGATTTCAGCAAATATATGAGTAATTAAGGGGCTATACCAGTGTAATCCATGAAAAATTAGGCGATTTTTGGGGAATTTTTTTTAAAAGAAAGTACTCGATAGCATGATTTGAAGTCTTTTGGACATAATAAGGTATATTTTTATATATTTTAAGATTTTTTTTACAAAAATAATGAAAAATAACGGAGTTATATGCTGTCTTCGGAGGTGCCAAAAAAAAAATGTTCCCTAACTGCTGACATGATTCCGGCCGAATGAGTAGCTGAAACAAAAAGAAAATTAAAAAGGTTCTTAAAGTTGAAGGTATTTCCTATACAATGACCTACGATTTTTGAAAAATATCAAAAATTAACAAAATGGCGTAGTTCTGAAAAAACTGTTGTTTTTAGGGGTAAAACAATGGTCGTTTGTTTAATGCCAAATTGACAATTTTCAACCAATCAAAAAGATCGTAGGTCATTGTATAGTAAATATATTCAGGAATACTCAGTTTCAATTTGAAGTCGATCGGTCAATTTCTCGTTGAGATATGATGTCAGCAATTTTGAAAAATGTTGTTTCGAGAAAAACGCGTTTAAAGTTCGTCTATAGTCAGGTGGAGCGGTTTATACCTGCGAGCGGTCGCACTTTGTCCATAAACTACGTTACTTATTTTAGGGGGGGAAGGGGGTCAAAAAGTCTTAAAAAATGCATATAACACAATGATAACGAGGGGGGAGGGGGTCTAAAAAGATTGAAAAATTGGTAACGTAGTTCATGGACGGCTCCTTAGAATGCTGCCATTTAAAAACTATTCAAGATACGACGTTGCCGTTTTCACAGGATATTTTTGAAAGTATAAACTATCGAATAAGGAAAAAAATCGATTTTTTGAAAGTGTCACACTGGTATAGCCCTTTAAGATCCTGAAAATAAAGAACTGACAATACCTTAAATTAAGCTTTCATTAAACATTTGTCGTTTATAATATCACGTGGTCAGTTGGAAAACCCCCTACCTCCCAAGTGATCAACCGTGATATTTTCTATGACCCCCCCCCTTCTTTGAATCACGTGATTTATGGACAACCCTTAACATCATACATGATTTTTCAATTAATATATATATTATTTTATCATATATTAATTTTTAAATAGATATCGACGGGATCCCTTGAAAGAAGTGACAATTCGAAGTGGAAGCTCATTAGTTGATGAGGGTGGAGTGATTCATAAGATTACAAAAATTATATGGCATGAAAAATATGAAACTATTGATAATCATGATGATATAGCGGTATTTAAAGTGAGACCACTTTTTACATTTAGTGCAGTGACTCAACCTGTGAATTTACCCGTAAAAGGAGTTTCTTTTCAACAAGAATGGGGAGTTGTTACAGGATGGGGTTATTTTATGGTATAATAGAACAATTTTATCAAAAGACAAAAAAATATGTATTAAGAAAAAGGAACAAGATTTTAATTGAAAATAACAATACATTCAGGCGGATAATCCTGTGGTGGCTAGACAATTACAATATTTAAGGATACCAAAAGTGAGTATGGAGGAATGCCTTGAAGATTACAAAGGACTCTTCAAAGTTCATCCAGGTGATGTCTGTTATGGTTTCAGGCAAGGTGGAAAAGACAGTTGCCGGGTAAGTAATTATATTATTTTTTAAATAACCAAAAAAAATATATTGAACAATAAATCAATAGTACATCAGAGAAAGTTATAAACACGCTAAATTAGATAATTTACAAAAATTTCTTAATTTTTTACAAATAATTTTTATAGTTTTATATACAAATTTTTTATATATATTACATATATATTTTTACAGAGTAACTTTGGTCGAAATATATTTTTTAAGTTTTCTAAAACCTTCTTATATGAGATGATTCGTATTTTTTTTATTGTTAAATAATATTTATATTTTTATCTTGTTCTTCTTCTTAAGGTCATGTGATTGTTGTGATTTCCGCAAGTTTTCTCGCAAATTATTTTATAGATTGAGCTAAAATTTTGTGCACAACTAAAAAACAGTGTAAGAAATCATTGTCATGTGCCAGAGTATATTAATATTTTGACAAAAAATTTATTCTTAAAAAATTGCATATTTATTTAAAATGACTAAAATCTATTGTCTCCATATAGAATTTTCCTCAAGTAGGTATTTAAAAATAAATTTTTTCATTAAATATTAATAGAGAGATGTCTTTTAAATTTTGTGACCTCTTGGCTTATATTTATTCAATTACATCAAAATTTGACGCGTTTCGATACAGTATTCTGCATCATTATCAGAAACAATCTGTAAGAAGACAATAATTGGGGTAAATGGGGACAAGAGGTTTTGGAGCTTAATTTATAGTTTTAAAATGAAGTTCAACGTCAATATTTTAACCTCAGATCACCTGCAAGAGGTTTTGAGTATTGCCAAGCTTTTATCTTGACAATTGGCAGCAAGATAAAAAAAGTTATCGCTCAATGCATAAAAACTTGAAAATCAAAGTCAAACTGTTTCAGTATTTTGTCTCGCATTTCAAAGAAAACAGACTTAAAAATCATACCAAATTTTTTTCTTATTCCTTATGACTCCTATAACAGAAATTCACTTGAATTTTTCATTTTTGTCAATTTGGTCAATAATGACAAGCTGTCCCCATTTACCCTGAGTTTTCAAATTTTTTGGGTAAATAGGGACAGTTTGTCATTATTAACCAAATTAACAAAAATCAAAAATTCAAGTGAATTTCTGTTATGGGAGTCATAAGGAATAAGAAAAAAATTTGACTTAAAAATTTTTAAGTCTGTTTTTTTCAAATGCGAGACAAAATACTGAAATAAAAAAAAAATAAAAAAATTTCAATTAGTTCAACTATTATATATCTACTACAAATTTTTTTTCAAGTTTTTTCATCCCTTAATATAGTAATATACTTAAGGAAACTTTTTTCTTAAAACTTTCTTATAAACTATGCTGTCCCCATTTACCCCAAATTTTATGAAATTTTCTAAATTTTGGGGTAAATAGAGACAGTCAGTTTCGTGCGTTTAAAGCTTATCTAAATTTTTTTCTGCTGCATAAAATTAATCCTGGGAACGTAAATAACAACTTTAAAAAAAAATAAACCCGCGAATATTACGTTTTAAAGGAAGAAAGTTACGTAATTTGTGAAAAATAGCGATTTTGTCCCCATTTACCCCAACTGACCTTACTATTAAATATTAATACTCTGGCACATAACATAGCGATTCGTCATAATATTATTTTAGAATTCTTCGCAAAATTTTAGCTATAAATATTTTGCGAGAAAACCTGCGGAGAATATTTACATGTGAAATCACAATAATCACATAACCTTAAATAAAAAAAATTGTGATGTCTCAGGGCGACTCAGGTGGTCCATTAGTAAACGATGACAAAATACTCATTGGAATAACGTCTTGGGGTAGAGGATGCGCTGAAAGATTTTCACCAGGTCTCTATATCGAAACATTGTTTTATCGTAGCTGGATTAAATTGCACACTGGAGTATAATTATTATACATTTGTAAATAAACTGTATTATATTACATTCCAATGTTCAATTTATTTAACTAGAAAAAAAAAAAAAAAGTAAAAAAAAAAGTAATTGAGAGTAAGCGTAATTCGGTTTTTTCGCCAAACCGAATTCAGCAAGTTATTACCACCTATTCTTTTCTTTTACTCCCAATTACTTTTTTTTTTACTGGGGTCTTATCTAACGATTTTCGAACGTGGAATCCTTATTTTTGCAGATAATGTGTACATTTTCATACGTGTAAATTTTCTATATTGTACGTGACATTGTCTGAGTGTTTATCTCATATAATATAAATCCCTTGGAACGTGTTTTCCCGTACTCACTCATCTTGAAATCCTGCAAAACGCACGGACTTTTAGACGATAGGTTCTTGTGATACAGCATCCCCAGATCCAGGGAGGATTCAACTGGAGGACGCGTAGACGAAATGCGGTTATGCAACAACGTAGTAAATAACACCGACATCAACCTGTTTACTTTCCTTCCGACAGCTAAGAGCTCACTATAAATCCTCCCATTCGCAGAATCCCGCTACGCTTTATGGAAATTTTCTTCCAACACACTTTGCATATACTATATAGCAGCATAACGCCCATATATGTATATATAACAATGCGAATATCGAATTCAAATTTAACAATATATATTTTCTAAACAGATTTTTTTTCAATTTTCCCCTAAATTATTTTAGAAAAAATTTCTTTTAGAGAGAGTAAATAGTAGAAAACAACTTCTACTTGATTTATTATTATTATTAATAATAATCGTCATATTTATTTCAAACAATGAGTCGCACAAATATTGAGAATTATATTGGAAATAAAAGAGTAAATTAACGAAAAATTAAAGATGTCGACAAAAAATGTAAGTAGATTCTGTAATAAAATTATTAATAATTAGACGCTCATTGTTCTTGGGTTCGTCCAATTTCACCCTCCTTGAGATTAAGATTAAAAATTAAATTTCTATGATAAATTAATATTTCAATTATAATAAATTTACTGGCGCCTGACAAACTTTTTAATAAATTTTATAATACATGAATTCACATAGCCTTTTGAACCCGACCGCACGTGTGGTGAGGAGTATTTAATAATTTAATTTTTTTTTTGACGATAATAAAAACTCCTGTTTTAGATAATTTTTCTGAAAAGTGTATAACTATATCTTCCAAAATTAATTATTAACTTTTCTAATATTTTTGTTTTCGTTTTAAAAACCATTTTTTAGTTTGAGGTTATGTTTCCGGTAAGAAGGTGGATTGAAAAGGATAGAAACTCTTTTATCTAATTTAATGTCGTTTTTGTCCACAAACAGATGAATTCCGAATGAAGAGATAGCAGGATTAATTAATTAGAATTAACTAGTTTACACATTTTTAAATTATAATAAAATATAAATAAGAATAAATTTTAAATAAAGATAGTATTTACATATGGGTGATTCTCCAAAAACCGGTCACTTTCGAGGACTTAAACATTTTTTTAAAAAGTGATTAGAAGTTCGATTTTTTTTTATTAATTTCTATTTATTGGGATCAAAACAAGTTATATGTCAAGTGATTAAGCTACAAAATTATTTTAAAGGCATTGGGGAGACTTTTAATAAAACGCATTTTTTATATTAGTGTTATTTTGGAGTTCTTCATGAATAAAGGAAAAAAAATGGAAATTTTTTTTAAAAATGGCTCAGATTAAGGATAATAAGATTGTTTACAATTAACCACAGTTTGTACATTTTTAATAAATAAATTTGAAAAACTTAAACAATAAAAAAATCAAAAACTTCAGGAAAACGTAAATAACTTTGAAAATTCTAACACATTTTTACACTATTTTATTCATTCTCTGAAAGTATTTTTCATTATATTCTGTATAATATATTTCTAATATATTATAAAAATTTTTAATTATCAAATCAGTTCTAAGACCAGTAACAACTTATTCTATAAAATGGAATAAAATAAAGAACAGAAATGACATGTAAAAAATAAACGAGAAAACTAACCTCAAACACAATTCAAGGGCGTATCAACGAGGGGCACTGAAATTTATATCTTTTACTATAAATTATAAGTTAACTGGTTTATTTTTATTGTATTTAATTAAATGTATAAACCGTGCACGGAGAGAAAAATCTGCCTTTTATAGTATAGAAAGGTTTACATTTAATGCACAGAAATTTTCTATGCTATATAGGCATGAAATTTGAGTAATTATAGTACAATCGTATGTCTTTTTAGCATGAAACTTGTCTATGCTAATAAAGTTTGTCATATAGCCTCTTATTACATACTTATTATACTTTTAATCCAACGGCGCCATGCGAAGATCGCACATAACATCATCCTACTATGTTTGCATAAGTTCTATGCTTTTTCGGGGATAGACTCTTGCAACTGGCGATTAGGCCACGCCCACCTTTACTTAATTGGAACTGCCCTAATCGCCAGTTGCAAGAGTCTATCCCCGAAAAAGCATAGAACTTATGCAAAAATAGTAGGATGATGTTATGTGCGATCTTCGCATGGCGTTGATGCTATTAAACTACATGTTTTGTACTATAGAAGCATATATACTATGCTTTTTTAGTACGGACAAATACTATCCTAAAAATTCTCAAATCTTTGCTCTATTAGTATGAAAAGTTTAAAGAAAAATAGCAGCAATCTATTTCATACTATAAAAGGCAGATTTTTCTCTCCGTGTGGGAAAATTTAAAGTTTATTACTTGTTTTAAGTACATTTTCAGGCACGGGTACATTTTTTGCTTGCTTCACACCTACTGCATGAAAATGTCTTCGCACGACAAAGGAAATTTTTACAAAATCCATTTGTACACTTTTTAAACAATTGCAAATAAAAAATGGCTTGGCATAAAGTTTTATCGTATTAAGCTTTAAGTTTTCATCGGTTTTTTATTAATATATATATATATATAAATACGGAAGTTCTGACATGGCATGACAAAGAAATTATTAAAAAGAATTCCTTTTATACACCCAGAGAAATGATTTATTTGAACCAAATAAAATATATTTGAATTAAATAAACGTATATTTGTCTCAGAGCCTACTAACTTATTTATTTGGCGTAAATAAAAATTTTATTTGTCAGAAATAAATTTTTCTTTGGCTCAAATAAATTTTTTATTTCAATGAAATAAAATATATTTGCAACAAATAAATGAGTTAATAGGCTCGGAGACAAATATACCATTTCTCTGAGTGTATATAATACTATATATAAATATAGTTCATTTTCTAATTTCTCTTAAGGATTTGAGAAGTGACATGTTTTTTTTCGATTTCCATATAATTTTGAGGCAAAAAGTGCAAGTCTTGTAGTATATTTTTACACGTTTATCCTTTGTCGTGCTGGAATGAAGATTTTCAAAGACACTTTTATTCCAATAATTATCAGTATAATTAAATTGATGTAATGAAAAATTGTATTTATAAAAATTAAACCTTTTGAGTTAAACTTTAAGAATATTAATTGAATAATTAAAGATAGTACGGTTTTTATGAGTTATAGCATTTTAAAGTTTGGTACTCAGAGGTTAGGACATACTGAATTACTGTTTTCCACCTATTAAATATTGTTTTACTCAAAATTTATGTACAAAAATATAGTATTTTATAAGGTATAATAGTTAAGAGATGTTTAAACAATATTTTCGTTCAATGTTGATAATTAAATGTTAAGATGTTTAGAAGATATATATATAATTCAAAGACATGAAATTACCCACTTTACGGAGAATCACCCATATGTAAATTTGCATATCAAAATTTCTTAAAAGTTACCATTACTTCTTAAAAAAATATAATTATGTATATGCATTAATTATTATTATATTTATTACTTTTTATTTGTTACATATTATTTATATTTATTATTTATCATATTTTATCCCTATGTATTTATAATATTATTGGTATCTTCATCATATATACCGAAAAAAAACTTCACTGTAAAAAATCTTTTTGGAGATTGTACATTCACAATTTGTATTTGTGTTAAAATTTGTAAAATTACTATATTCAATAAGGTTATGTTACTACATTAAAAAAAACACGTTTACCATTTTCTGTAAATTTACTACTTTCAAAGTGGGTAATAGGTGAAACATACTTAGTTGTTGCATCCGTCACCTATTACCCACTTTGAAAGTATAGTAAATTTACAGAAAATGGTAAAAGTGCTTTTTTTAATGTAGTAACATAACCAAAAAGATTTTTTTACAGTGAAGCTGATTTTCTATTTTTTGAATTGCATTAACCTGCCAACGGGATTTAACAGGATTTGTTTTTTTTTCAATCTTATTTCTCTTAAAGGAATTAAAACAAATTCAATTTTAATGCGATTAATTTTATTACATTTTCTATTGCAGGGATGTCATAAAATTGATTTCAATATTAAATTGGATTTATTTGCTACAATTCGTATTCTGACCACAAGAATTAAAATGATTTCAACTTTTGTAGTAATTTTTCAGAATTCAATGGTTTTAAACTGATTTCAGTTTACGTTGTTGGGATAACAATTCAAGTGTAAACATTTTCTAGACTAAATTTTCAAAGAATTAAATTGTATAGAAATGAAAACAGTCGTTTTACCAGAAAATAAATTCAAATGTAACTGGACAAAAACGACATTCGTTTGGATTAAAGTGTGTTTAATTTCATAATAATTTGAATTCAATTTTATTCATTTTAATCCACTCCTTCTTACCTACCGGGTTACACGACTCATTTAAAGGCATAAACAAAAAACAGGCAATTTAAAATTGTAAATAGAAAAAAGTCATGAGAGGTTAAAGTTATAAAAATTTATAAATGAAAATAATTTTCAATTTTTGTTTCAAATTTAAATTTTTATACTAAATGAAAAAATTAGAATTTATTTTAAAAAAAAAAACACACACACAAAATGACTGCAGAATGGCTAAAAAGAAAAGAAATAGAAAAAATTCGTGCGAAAAATGAAACAATTTGTGAAGCAAGAGCCACTGAAAAATTACTGGAAGAAAAACGATTGAATGTAATATGTAGAGGTGAAGAGTGTGACTATCAAAGGATTTTGTCTACTGCACGAGAGGAAATTGCGTTTGAAGAAAATTTGACTCATAAAAAAAAAGTCATTCAACAAGCTCATTTGGATCGTGAATGGACTCGAAAACTTGCCGAGGAAGTTTCCCGTCTTAAAAGTAGATATATATATATAAACATAAAAAAAACATAATATAATTTGTAAACTTGATTATATTATGCCAGCTGATTTCCACGATATTGAAAGTGACTTTCTTGTTATGAAAAGCGAGCAACTTCGCGGGCCGTTAATTATCTCGTAATAATTAATAATACAAATGAAGTAGTAAAGCTTTACTCAATTTGAAAGTTTAAATTTCTCCTCGCAAAAACTTTATATTACCAGTAGAGGAAAAAAAATGAACATTTCTTTTTTTTTAAATCATTTTCTAACGTCTCGGAGTATTTTACGCTTTAAAAAAAATTCTGTTGAGGTTTTCTACATTTTCTTTTTAGTCTTCCCCAAACTTCGTAGAGATCTACATAAACTTTTTAAATTATTTCCTGCTATAATTCAAATTTTTTTATTTTTTTTATGGAACGAAAGTTAAAATTCTCTTGCACTGATGTTTTTCATCGGAAAATTTTCTTGTCTAGTCATGAAAAGGTTTTCATTTTTTTTTTTTTTTTGTTAGAATTTTGCTGGACGTATATATAATTAACTGTACCTTTAGATGAAGAAACGCTACAGTTGAAACAACGTCAGCTATTAGGATCGACTTCCCTCGAACTTCGACAATTGGAGAAGCAACTGAGAAACGCCTACAACGCTAAATCTTTGCAAATTCAACTCAATGAGAGAGAGGCAATTCGAGCGAACACCAGATGCCGGGAATTGCAACAGGATAAAGCGATTAAGGGCTGGTATCAAAATGATCATTTGGAGCAAGATAATCGTGTTCAAGCTTATGAGAAGCGAGAACGTTATCGTCACGATTTGCAAAAACAATTAATAATTAATTGTCAACTCAAGAAAAATCGAAAATTCACCGACAATCAAAACGATTGTAAATTGAATGATGAAATCATTCAACTTCATAGAGAAGACGAGGCAAAAAAAATAAGGCGAAAAAAAGAAATGATAATTAAACTCAAAGCCGAGGAAGAATTATTTCTTCGAGCTAAAGAAATTGCAAAATGTGAAGAAAAAAAATTTCTTCTCAATGAACATAATCGGATCCAACGTATAATTGCAGAAAACGAAATTCTAGTGAAAAAAGCTAATGAAATAAAGGTAAAAAAAAAAAGTTATAGTAAAAATTTTTTGAAAATTATTTTATAAATTTTTTTTCTGCAATTTTATTATTTCAGAAAAGTTATTAATTAAAAAAAGAAGTGTATTTTCGATTTAATTATAATAAATAGACTTTTATATAGAAAGAAAAATTGGCAGCAAAAGAGATAATGAGAGAAAGAATAGCCTCAAAAATATTGGACGATGAAAAGAAGAGAATGGAGCGTGAGTATATTATCAATACGTTGCACGATGAGGAAGAGAAAATCACTATGCAAGCAAAATTGAGAAAACAGTCCCTGGAGAAGGAACGGCTAGCTAAAGAGTTATTGGAGGACATGCTGAGACAGAAGAAAATAAAGGATGAACGTAAAGCACACGATGTTGCCGTTGACAACGATTTTACTCAATATATCGTTGAACAAAATCAAATAGGCGTCAAACAAGAAAAAGATAAAATCCAAGACAGACGTCTACAAGGTTTATCTTTAACATTCTTTTTTCTTCAATATAAAATATATAAAAAATTTGTCTTTCTATAGAGGAAATTAATTTCCAAAAAAAAATTAAATTAATTTGAAAAATACATTTTTTAAAACCGTGGGCTAATTTTTTGCAAATAAAGTAAAATAAAAATAAATAAAAAAAATAATTTTTTAAAAATTAAAATTAATTTTTTTTAACGAATTTAAAAAATACTAATTTAAAAAAAAACAATAAAATTAATTTTCTCTCAAATATTATAATAATAAAAAAAAAACTAAACTAAAATATAGGCCACGGATTTTCGAATACAGATCTTCTTCAGATATTTTTTATTTCAATTATTTAACAAATTTTTAACTAAAATTCTTCTGTAAAATAATTATTTTTAATAATTTTAATTAAATTCCTCACAAATTCAATTAACATAAAATATTTTTCAATTTGAAAATTTTATGAAAATTCAATAATTGTTTAAAATTTAAAAAAAACATCAATTAAAATTACCAAAAATTTCAAATCAAAATCACTTGAAATTGAATTATTTTCAAAAATTTTAATTTAAAACATTTTAAAATTTAATTATTTCTAAATATAATTTCCATCTAATTTATTGAAAAATATTTTAAAAATATTTTACATAAGTTTCAATTCTGTAAAATTTAATTATTGTTCGAAATTTGTTTGATCATTAAAACTAAAAACTATGACAAAACTTTTAATTCGAATAAATTGCTTAAATATATGACTTCAAAAAATTAACAAAATTGAACTTTAAGAATATTTTATTTGGAATTTAAAATTAAAATAAATATGAATTAAAATTAAACTTAATTAAAATTTTGAAAATTTTTCTTTGTTCGATTCTAAAATATTCGAAATAAATTTTCTTGGTAATATTCTTATTAAGGAATTAATATCTAGTAACATTAGTTATTTAAATTAAAATATTTATTAACTATATAATTAAATTTAATTAAAATAAAAATTCGACTTTTTTTGCGAATGTAAATCGACTAAAACGACTTTTTTTGCACCTTAAAGTCGATCCGAGTTCTGAAAATATAAAAATTGTTTAATAAAAAAAAAAATAAAAATATAAAAATTGAAAAAAAAATCATAATTTACTATTATATGATTATATTTAGATCTTCGTTATGGAGAATATTTGAAAGCTGAGATAGCGAGGAAGAATTTGATGAAAATTGAAGAAAAGCGACGACAAGATGAATTAATTTCTAATGATAAAAAAGCAGAAAATATTGAGAAACAAAAAGTTTTCGAGGAATATTCTAGGATTATTAAATTGAACGCTCCTCAAGTTGAAGGATATTTCAAATTAAAAAATGTATCATTTGAAAATTTTGAAAATATTTCCAAACAAATTTATGTGAATCAATCAATTTTTTAGAAAATTAGTCAAAAATGTAAAAAAATATCATTCTTATATTCCGATAAAGTTATAAAGTATAAATTAAATAAATAAAAGAATAAGCACAAAATTTTTCAAAAATTTGCCTTTTAATAACTTACAAAAAAAAATAAAAAAATTTTCTTTTCATTAAAAATCATGGAATCTTTATTAAAACATAAACTAATTGACAAAGAGTAACAGAAAAAATTTCAAGAACCTACAAAAAAATTTTTTTTTATAAAAAAAAATTCTGAACAATAACCGAATTTTTTTTTATCTGAATTTCCATCTTGAAAAGTACTTTTCATCTTTCGATTTATTTGCTGATATTTTCACAATTTTTTTTTTTATCAGTGACTGGGTTTACTCACTTTTTCTCCGTTCAATTTACTTTTATCGCTCAGTTTGTTTCATTGCCACGAGTTTCATTCTTCCTCTGATATACCTACTGCTATTCCTTATGTGAGCAGGTGCACTTTGAACAAAGGATCGTTTAACTATATATATATATATATATATATATATAGAAGTACGGTAAATGAGTACAATTGGTCCAGTATTATCGTGGTTTTAAAGCTAAAAAAACTATAACCGAAAGAAAATGCATCCAATACTCTTTTCTTTTAATGTTTCGCTTCATAAACAATGCAATTTACCTAAATTTCATTTTTTAAACTTTATATTTGTAATTTTGAATTTTTAAAAATTTACATTATTTAAAATTATTACAAACTCCCATTTTATGAAATCGCTATTATCAAAATAATAAATAAATTTTAAATATTGTTAAATAAATGAAAATTACAAAATAGATAAAAAATAATAAATTAATATTGTAAAAATACTATTTTTTTAATAATAATTTTCAATATAAAATTATAAATAAATTTTAAATATGAAAATAAATAAATACTGTCGACAGGTAGTAATTATAGAACATCAGAGGTAAATATGGAACGCTTAATTCTTTTTTAGGTTCAACTTTTTAATTTGTTCCAATTTGGTACTTGTTTTAAATAATAGTTTAATATTTTGCCTACAAAGTAACTCAAAATTTTATTTTCATTATCAATGTGAAAAAGAAAATTGTCAAACTTCAAAAAAGTAAAAAGATTATTTTAAAGAAGTGCGAAAATCCATGAATTTTTTCGAATTCAATAAAAAAAAAAATTTTTTTGTCAATTTTGACGAAGAAAAAACTGAAAAAAATCTCATTTCTTGTTCCATAATTTCCCCAATTGATAGTACTAAAATAAAATAAAAAAAAAAAAATTAATTAATATTGTAAAAATATTTTTTTCAATATTATTATCAAAATATAAAATTATAAATCAATTTTAAATATATATAAAAATAAATACTAAAAAAATGAAATAAATTCAAAAAAAAAATATTCTGTATTAATACAAAATATTTTTTTTGAAATATGAAAATAAAATAATTTTTAAATAAGATAATAAATAAATACTAAAATGTAATAAAAGAAAATAAAATACTAAATGAATATATTGTAAACATTTTTTTTCAAATATCCGAAACTCTTGATTTAAAAAAAAAAAAAAAAAAAAAAAAACATTCCGTAGGTATGAGAAATGCGGAAAGAATTTTTTGCAGGAAGTGACCTTTATCAGCGAGAGTATATTGGAGGCATAAAAGTGTAAAAGGACGATCCGCTTGCTATTTTCCGTATCCATTGACAGGATGATAAATTTGCAGAGGGCAATCACACCTTGACTCCTCGGGGGTTCGGTGAAAAATAGAGATACCAGAAAAATGGTTTGGGTAAAGAAAATCCGTACGATTTTGCTACTGCTTACGTGGCATCTTGCAATGGACCGTTTGCCAAGTTCAATTTTGCAGTCGATAATTTATTGTTAGCCAACTTTGCCGTTCAATACCAGATTCCATATAATCTATTTACAATCAATTTAAAAGCATTTTCAGATTAATATTATTTTTATTCAATTGAAAAAATACTCCGAAAAATAAAAATCAATTCTAATTTTTAACTCTGGTAAACAATTTTGAGGAAATTAAATAAAATTTTTTTGCTCCACTCGAAAATTGTTATTTTATTAATCATTTTTTTTTTTTTTTTTTTTTTTTTTTGAAATTCTGAAATAAAAAAATTAATAATTTTTCGGTTTGTAAAACTATTTTTTTATTATTTGATAAAAATAACATTCGTATTTTATAAAAAAAAAAAATAAAATAAGAATTTCCCAACCAAAATAGCGTGAAATTTTCCTATGAATCTTTCACCTTCGACTTGTGAAACGATGATAAATAGGGTGCTCAATATCTTGAACGATGAAACCCCATTGTCTACAGAAGAAAATCGTTATTTTTATGTATATAAACGCGGCAAAGGGGAATAACGAGAACAAAGATATCGAGTTTTACAAGGAACGAAAAAAAAAAAATAATAAGAGCCTATTGTTGGCGGATTTCTGTCCAATTACAGGAAATAAGGGTGCTAGATATGCGGGGTGAAAGGAGATTAAACTTTTTGCACACATAGACTATGAGGGGATAACTGCGTGCGCGGCTCATTACCCACCAAAACCAAATGGGAAAAACGAATAGACACACCACAAGCTTGTAAATGCATTATTGCATTTATAAATGTCACATATCTTTGAAATTATGAGGAAATTAAGAGGAAAAAAATCTTCAAATAAAAACAATACTAAAAAAAAAGAATTTCAAAATAATTTTCTTCACTTTCATGTTTTATATTATTCTTCTAATTAACTCTTTTTATTTTCCACTAATTTCAATATTTAGTATTTTCAAGTACAGGATGTTCAGCAAATTAAAAAAAAAATTCAAGGACTTTTCAAGATCCAAAATAATTTTTTTTTAAGTTCCACTTTTTGGCGTAGAAACTTTGAAAATATTTTTTAATTATAATACAGGCCTCGGATCAACTTTAAAGCACAAAAAAGTCGTTTTAGTCGATTTTTTTTATTTTAACAAAATTTAATTGTTTAATAAATATTTTACTTTAAATATGTAACTAATGTTATTAGATATTAAATTCATTTTATTAATTCTGTAATGAGAATAATTCTAATAAAAATATTATCAAGAAAATTTATTTCGAATATATTTCAGAGTCGAACTAATTGTTAAGACAAATTTTCAAAATTTTTTTTAAGTAGAACAAATTTCTAAAAAAAAATTCTTAAAGTTACATTTTTATAATTTTTTCAAGTCTGATTTAAGCAATTTATTTGAATTTAAAATTTTGTCATAGTTCTCAATTTTGATGGTTAAAAAAATTTGAGGCAATACTTAATCAAGTTTTAACGATTTTTAAATAAAATTTTTTTTTTTAAATAATAATAATTTTGGAAGAGTTAAAGTTGAAATTTTGAGAAATAATTGAATTTCAAAAGATTTTGTTAATTTTCAGACAGTAATTAAATTTTACAGAACTAAAAATAATTTATCAAATAATTTTAGATAACATTTTTTAAAAGTAATTAAATTTTCCAAGATTTACAATTTAGATTTTTGAAATTAATTGAACTTCAAGTGATTTTTAATTTAAAATTTTTTGTTGAATCCTGTTACTAAAAAATTTATTAGAAAAATAATTGCAGACAAAAATATAATAATTTAAAAATTTTTTAAGTGAAAAATGGTCTCAGAAAGGTGAAATAAAGAAGATCTGAAGAAGATCTGCATTGTATACTAAAAAAAGACGTATTTTATTTAAAAATTTTGTAAAAAAAAAGTCGAAAAAGTCGCATTTTATTAAAATAAGTCAAAAAAAGTCGAAAAATTTGTATATTCCGAGGCCTGATGATAAAGTAAACTTTGTTTCTTTTCCCTGATTTATATATTAAGCGTTTTTCTAACTTTACTTTAATTATTAATAATAAAAAATTGATTATTACTAAAAGTTTTATATATTTTTAAACATGCTTAAACAGTTTAAGAATAGAAAAATTAAATGATAAATAAATTTTTAAAATTCTTAAAATAAAAGGAGAATTTGAAGGAAAAATTTTAAACACGAATAGTTTGAGGAAAACATTGAGAAAGAAAAAAAATAGGTCAATTTAAGAAAGAAAAATAGAAAATTTAAGAAAATCTTTGAAACAAAAAACGAGAATTTTAGAAATTCACAAAATAAAAAGTCTATTGTTCAAGAAAATTTAGAATTTTGGAACAGTTTTTAATATTAAATAAATAAATTTTTGATTTTTCAAAAAATTAGAATAAAAATCGAAAATTTTTTTTAAAAAAAATGAGAATTTTAGAAAAATGAAAGCAATATACATAGTGTGAAAGAAGTGAAAAACGAGAATTTTATAAATTTTCTAAATAAAAGGAGAAATTGCGAAAAAATTGAAAATTTGAAAATTGCTTTAAAAACGAAAATTTTTAACAATAAAAAGATTTAAGAAGATAAAAAGTACCTATATTAGAATAAAAGAAATTTTTAAAAAAAATTTCTGTTTTGAAAAAATTATAATTTATGGTGAAAAATCGATAATTCTGTTTCGTTTGTAAAAATAAATAAATATTAGGAATTTTCAATAAAGGTTTTTCAATGAATAACATTTTTTTTGCCACAATAATTCTAGTAATTAAATTTTTTAAAAAATATAGAAATGAACCAGAAAGTTAAAATTTTTGATGAGTATATGTATTGAAAAGTATTGAAATCAAACAATAAGTTCCATTCAATTTTTGATATTCTCGAGAAACTCTTGGCCTAATTCTGTGAATTGTGAATAAAGAAAAAAAAATGGTAAATTGGAACAACGATAATGGGAAAAAATGAAAGCACTGGTAAAATCGCGAAGCTAGTTGATTCGAATCGCTTCGTCATGAGAATCAATTCACTTCAGTTAAATTGAATTCTCTATAACTTACGGAAATAGACAGAAGTCCATTCTAACAATGCAATGGATTTTGAGATGTGAAATTTTCAAATGAAATAGACAAGTTCCGATGTTAAAGTACCATAAAAGAAGAAAAAAGGCAATTTCATTCAATATGAAGATTAAAGTTCTTTACAAATTCTTTTTATTGATTTTACAATATTTCGTAAGTATGGTAAATAATATTTTACAATTGTTAATTTACTATTTACGAACCGTGTATAATATTATTATTTTATTCTTTAAAACATTTTTTCCTCAAAGTTTTGTATAAAATTTTGTCATTGATTCACGTTATGAAATATTTTACAATTTTATTTAGTTATATAAAAATTTTATTATAATTATCTAAACTGTTGTAATTAATAAATTAATATTAATGATTTTATTAATTAATACTAATTACTCGACAAAAATTATTTTGAAAAAAATGTAATTATAGAAAAAAAAAAAGTGATTCATACATATAATATGTAAAGTCGAAAATATTTACAAGATTTTACAACTAACCTGAGTTTAGATTTAAAATTTTAATAATCAGCAGCATTACTGGCCAAGTAATCGCGACGACCAATGTTGGACGCTTGTTTGTTTTGGATAGCTTCCAGTTTTGGACATTCGGTAATCCGATGACCAAGACCACCACAATAACTGCAACCTCTTTCGTCTATAAAAGATTTGATTATTCAAATTTAAATTCTCAAAATATTATCGTGTTGTAAAGAAAATTTTTCATTTATTTGAACGTTCAAAACTTTAGGCACACGCTTAGAACACGTCTTTTGTATAAAAAATAAATAATTATTAAATTCAAATAATTACCTCCCAAATTGAGATATTTCTCGTTTTCAGAGCACAATTCCAATAAGAAGGTTGGAACTTTTTGTTTTGCTTCCATTAATAAATGTTTCAAGTCCAACAAAACAGATTCATCATTTGCTTTGTTGATGAAAGTTGTCGCAATTCCAGTTCGACCAGAACGACCAGTTCTTCCAATACGATGGACTGGAATTAAAATTTTGAGAAAAAAAAAATTCAAAAATAATATTACAATAGCAATATTAATAAAATAATAACAATAATAATATTACCATAATTTTCAACATCATCAGGCATATCGTAATTAATTACATGCTGAACATCAGCAAAATCGAGACCTTTAGATGCAACATCTGTCGCTACTAAAACATCTTTTTTCCCCGCTCGAAAAGCTTCCACCGAACGAGATCTTTCTTCTTGATCTAAATTGAACAAATTATATATATAATATAAAAGTTTGTTTTAAGTTTAAAATTGATCTTCGAAGATGACAATTAAATTATTATTCTTTTTTTGTTATTTTAGTTTGTAATTTTATTATCTTCTGTTAAGTACTTTGTACTAAAGGGCTTTCGTTCCGTTAAAGTGTAAATAAATAAAAATTTCAGAGCTGATAAAAGTCATGATTTTTTTTTTAAAATCCGTTTTTTCGATTTAAATCTGATTTTTTTTTTTATTTAAATCAAATTTCTTTTTAGTTATGTCACATTTTTCAAAAGTTAATTTATAAATTATTTGTTTTTTTAATAAATAGTTAAACGATAAATTTAATAATAAAAGCATCAAAGAAATATTTATATTTTTATCAAGGAAAATAATATTTTTTAATTAAAAACTAAAATTGTCCAACAATTCATAATTTTAAAAATTGTTGATCAATAATTTTGTAATATTATACTTTAAAAAGTTTGAATTACTATAAAATTTTTTTTTGAGAATATAAGAACTGATATAAAAATTTTAAAAACTAAAATTATTTAAAACGAATTTTTTTTTATAGTTTTGATTTTTGTAACTTTAATAACATTCCAATAATAGTAAAATTTCTCAATTAAAAGTAAACGAAACGTTTTTAAATATTCTTTCAATTAATTATAATAGTTTTAACGTAATTTAAAAATTTTTAAACAAATATTTTAGAAAGTCATGTTTTAAAATTTTATATTTTCAAAAGGTATAAATAAGTTTGGATAAAATGTTTTAAAAAAATGAATTTTAAACCTTAGAAATATACAAAATTAAATTGTAACAAACCTTTTCCTCCGTGAATTGCAACGGCCTCGACTCCTTTCAATAAAAGATATTCGTGAATGGCGTCGACATCTTGTTTCTTTTCGGCAAATATAAGAACGGGTGGATGAGTTTTTTGTAAACATTCCAAGAGATAGACAATTTTGGCTTCTTGTTTAACATATTCCACTTCTTGAATGACATTCATAGATGCAGCACCTGCACGTCCCACATTTATGGTCACTGGCTTTACCAATGCGGAACGGGCAAAGTTTTGAATCTTTTTTGGCATTGTTGCAGAGAAAAGCAATGTTTGCCTTTGACCCTAAAAGAAGTGCAAATTTTATCTAATATAAACATATTATCATAATTAATTATATTTATTTTATATAAACGATAATGATTTTCATAATAATAAATAATAAAATATTATTAATAATAATAATAATTAAATTAATGACTAGTTTATTAAAAAATACATACTCGAAAGAAGGAGAAAATTGTTCGCACATCCTCTTCGAATCCCATGTCAATCATACGATCAGCTTCATCCATACAAAGATATCGACAAACGCTCAATTTTACCATTTTTTTATCCAACATATCCATTAAACGACCTGGTGTTGCGACCATTATGTGAACACCTCTGTAAACAAATTTAAAAAATTTTTAATTACAAAAATTGAAAACTAAATTTATAAATTAGAAAACAAATAAAAAAAGAAAAAACGACAAACGAAATGAAAGAGAAGAAACAGTTGTAATAAGCAAAATTAAATTATAAACGTGTGGAAATTAATTTTATTCAAAATTTAGAAATCTAACTTACTTGTTGATAACTTCTAAAGATTCGGAAACAGGAACTCCTCCAATAGCGAGACACGAGCGAATTTCAGGACAATTTGCCTGTCTCAAACTCTGTGTATAATGTTGAATGATATCGAAAGTTTGCTTCGCCAATTCACGAGAGGGACAGATAATAAGTCCTGTAAAATAAAAATGAAAAGAAAAAAAATAAAATTCCAAGACTTTTCCAGGTTAAAAATTTTTTTTCCAAGTACTATTTTAATAAATTTTAATGACAAATATACATTAAATGTACAAAATTAAATTATTTTTAATCTTTTTTCACTATAAACTATTAATGAATACATTTAAATTTTGGTATTTTTAGGCCTTGGATCGAATTTAAAGGAAGAAGAAAGACGTTTTAATCGAAATACATTATAAGATAAATCGAGAAAGTTGATTTCTTATTTTTAATAAATGCAATTAGATAATAAATATTTTATTATTATTAGGGCAAACAATTGTTATTTGACATTAAATAAATTTTATTAATTCTCTAATCTGATTTCTACAAATTATTTGAATTCAGAAGTTTAGAAAATGTTTTAAATAATTAAATTTTCGAAGAACTCAATTAAAGTATTATTGAAAAATATGAATTTAGAAAAAATTTAAAAAATAATTGAAATTTGAAAAAGCAGTTAACATTTATAAAAGTAATTTAATTTTTAAAAATTTAAAGTTAAAATTTTTAGAAATAATTGAATTTCAGGAGATTTTAAATCGAAACTTTCATTTGAAAAATATTTTAAATAATAGAATTTTTTAAGAATTTGATTAAAATTATTGAATATTATCATCATATTGCGAAGAATTCTAGTTAATATTCATTTAATAATTCAGTTTTGGATGATGAAAATTTTATACTTAAAAAGTCGGTTTTTGTTTAAAAAAATGTTTTTAAAAAAGTCGAAAAAGTCATATATTTTACTAAAATGAATCGAAAATAGTCGCATGCATTGAAAAAAGTCATAAAAGTCGAAAGTATTTTTTATTTTACCAAATTTCGTGTTTTCAAATGCGGTTGGAAAAAATATTTTTTTCACGAAATGGTAAATTTCAGGACTCAATAAAAAATTCAAGAACTTTTCCAGGTTTTTTAAAAAAATTTCATCAACTATCCATCAGATAATTCAGATAATTTCCAAATGAATTGATCGATATAATAGTTATTAAATTATTTCATACCGTAAGGTCCTTCATTTCTTCCAAACGGTATGGCAGTCTCCTGTTCCAAACAGAACATAATGAGAGGAAGAACAAATACAAGAGTTTTACCACTGCCCGTAAACGCTATTCCAATCATGTCACGGCCTGATAATCTATAAAAAAAAAAAAAAAATCATAAAAATAATTATTACCGTCGACAGGGGTAATTATGGAACGCGCAATTCTTTTTTATAGTAAATTATTTCGATTTGATTCTTTTTTTAAATAATAATTTAGTATTTTGCCTATAAAGTAACTCAAATGTTTTTATTTTTATTGTCACTGGAAACGAAAAAAAAAATTGTCCAGCTTCAAAAAAAGTGAAAAGATTATTTCAAAAAACTAAAAAGTGTGAAAATATATTAATTTTTCCGAATTCAATAAAAGTTTTTAAAAGATACTAATGGTAACTATAGTTTATTTGATTGTGAAAATATTCGCGTTTAGTTTATTTTAAAGAAAAACGCATAAAGCTAAAAAACCTAGATTCTCTAAGTAATTATAAGACAAAAAAAATGCTTATTAACCAAAAATTTACTCTATAACGAGTATAGAACATTTTACTGATTTGTTTTTGTACTTTTCCCTGTTGACGGTATTATAATAATAATAGATAATAATTATTATTTAGATTTTAATTTCTTACACTGTAGGAATGCCTTGAACTTGAATTGGAGTTGGTTTAATAATTCTTTTGTGCTCTAAACCATTTAAAATTCCACGATGAAATTTCATTTCCTTAAAACTTTTTAACGGTGGAGGTACATCTTCGCCTTCGACTAAAATTCGAAGTTTCTGTCGAATTCTTTCGTGACGAATTTCACCAAGATGTATTATACCTCTTGGTGGTCTCCAACTTGTTTTTATTGGATCCTCATATTGAATACCTTTAGCTAATTCCGCCACTCCCATAAGTGCTTTATTTTCAGCTACACTCTCCAAAATTTTTTCTTCTTCTTTCAATTGTCTTTCCAATGCACTTTCTTTCTTGGCTATATTAGAGAGAAACGAAAATTAAATGTATTTCTTTATTAAAATAATATTTTTTTTTTGATAAAATTAAAATTATTTCTTATCGTAAAATACTAGATTTTATAATCATTTTCAATTATTTTTTTTCAAAAAAAAGAACGTACCTTCGGCTAATTTTTTTAATTCAGTGTGCTGATCGAGAAGTGATTTATTGGATCGACGTGTCCAAAAAAGTTGATTGTCACCTTCGTCATCGTCTTTTTCATTTTCACTGCTACTTTTACCACCACCAGCCGATGATGCTTCATCTTTTAATTGTCCAAGTCTTCCAAGTTTTGTAAGTTGTTGTTGTTTACGAATTTTTACAGGGACATAAGGAACATAATTGTCATCAGAATCGGAGCCGCTATTTTCTTCAATATTTCTTCGATATTTCTAAAATTTGAAGAATTAAAATTATATTTAGAAAAAAAAAATTTAATTGATTAAAATAATCGGTTACTTAACTATTATCAAGTAAATATTTACTTGTATTAAATAATTATTATTTGTGTCAATTAAATTGTATTTGTTTCAAATACAGAAATTATTGGTTCAAATATAATTTATTTTGTTTCAAATAAAAATTATTTGATTCAAGTAAATATTTATTTGATAATAGTCAAGTAAATTATTTGAATCAAATAATTTTTTTTTTTCAATGTAGCTATATATTTTGTTTCCTACCGATTTTCTTAATTTTAGAATTTCCTAAATCTATTAATGTTTACTAATTTCCTAATGATTTTAATATTTTGCAATTTTTTATTTGTGTAGTAAAAAAAATAGTAACTGTTATTATTTTTATGAAGTTTTTTTTTTTTAAATTTCCTTAATTAATAAATTAACAATATAGTATTTAAATAATAATTAAACTCATCACGTTTTTTCTTATCTTGCAATTTAGGTTATCTTAATGCAGTAGTTTTATTCGCATTAAAAAATTAGTTAATGTTGTTACTTTAATCAAGTTTTAAAGTTCGCAGGCAATAATTGTGTATTAAAAAGTTTTGTTTTTTCTAATTGCAAAAATTTTTTGGACTTATTAGAAAATGAAAACATTTTTTTCACTTCTTTTTCCAAAATCCACATTTTTTTTGAACTTTTAAAAAAATTATTATTTCACAAATAGAATTAATTGTTTAAGTTAAAATTGTAAAAAAAGCTAATTTTTTTTGGATTACACATTTCTATAAAATATAATAAATACATATATATATAATTATGTATATGCAACAATTATAAAGTGTATTCGCATAAAAATGAAAACAAACGTTTTGTTTTAATAGTCAATGAACTTAATTTTGAACATAAATGAATGAATTTTAATTATCAAATACCTTTATTGGAACTTCTTTTTCATGTTGACTCATTTTATTTATGAAATTAGTGATTTATTCTTAATAAACAATTAAAGAACGTTTTTGACATCTGACATGTCAATGTTATTGTTATTTTTTAGGTTATGTTTACCAAATCGCTGTTCCAAGTTCGACAATCGATAATTTGGCAACACTGACTTCGATATATATTAACTACAAATATTTTTTAAAAATATTTATTTTTTTATTCTATATATATATATATATCATAAAATTGTTCACAGTAAATATTTTAAATACAAATTAGGAATAAATTTTATTAGCAATTAAATTAAAAGAAAAAAAAAAATATATAAAAATTCGAAAGTAATAAAATAAATTGTTTCGTTACTAACTTCAGAGTATCTGCTATCGTTATGTTTATTATAACCTAACCTGTAAAGCTAACCAAACTTCATTTGCTCACTTGCGCTCTCACGTTGAGATTATCGGTTGTTGATTTTAAATAATATGTCTCATGTTTAATTAAATTACGATAAATCAGAATTAAGTCTTAAAGGAAATGACTGTGTTAAGATTCTGAATTAATTTAATAATTTACCAAAATGACAAGTGATAAAAGTCTGACTAGTAGTAATCTTAAAAATAGGAAGGAAAAACAAGAAGATGTTGGATCCATGTATGAACAGGAATCTAAATTACGTTCCGGTACTGATAGTTTTTTCAATATTAATGAAAAACCAGTAGACGACATTTCTATTGAATTCTTTTATAAACCACATACTATCACTTTACTTCTTCTGTCAATTGGAGCTGTTATTTATTTCGCTTTTGTCAGGTAAGAGAAAAAAAATGATGTAATCAGCCTTAACATTGAGTTACTTGCAATTGTCTTTGTACTCTTAAAACAATGAGTTCAAGTATATTTTTAGTAAAAAGAATTTCAAATGGTGTGATCAGCATACACATTGTAATAGATATGCTTTTGTTCCTTATACAATGTTTTGCAATCACTTTGTGACATAGATAAAAAAAAAGTAATGAAAATTTAGATTACAATGAGCCGTAAAAATTTATAAATTTTCTACATATATTTATATATGAAATCTGATTTAATTGAAAATTAAATTAAAAATGTTTATTTTTTTTAATTGTCAATTTGTGTATTTAGATGTTATTATAATTCTCATTCAATATAATTCATAAAATTCTAAATTTCAAATGTGTAACATATTTTTATATTAATTCATAGAAAATATATTTGTCACGATTCAATTTTTTTTTAATAATTAATTCTTTTAAAAAAATGTTATTAAACTAAATCGATTGACCTGTATAAAGTATTTATAAAATCGATGGCTATATTTAATTTTTAAAAAAATTTATTTTTAATGGGAATGACTCTTGATTGGAATCTTTTTAATCTGACCCCTATGAGGAAGCAAAATATTCATGAAATGAACCTTGATCTTTCTAATATTTACTGTGTCGTTTCTTTTTATTTTTAACATCAATTTTTTTCATTCATTTTACTGAAATAATTGCTCCGATTTTTTTTTGTACTAAATGCAAAGTAGTAAACATTTTTAATTTTCACTCCAAACATATAATTTTTTATGCATTTCAAATTATAATTCATTAAATTATCGAATTTTGTCATTTCATTAAATTATCACATATGAAATATTATTATGAGCCAAAAGTTTTGAACGAAATATGTTTTGCTACTTCTTTAAGTACAAATTTTATTACAAAATATTGTTTAAAATATCTAAAAAGAAGTTATTAATTTAATAATTGTTTAATTTACTGTTTTATTTTACATGGTCATCATAATTTTTAATAATTTTTAGATTGAAAAAAATATTTCGTTCATATGAACGTTCAGGACTTTCGGCTCATATATTATTTAATTTCATAAAAAAAAAAAAATGTCATTTTTCTCTCAAATGTCGATTAATCAGAATAGAGTATTTAATGTTTAAAATATCGGACATTCAGACAGTGAACGAGAAACCTGTTATTAAAAACGATAATAAATGGCATGCTGACGTAATAAAATATATTTACAGAAACAAATATAGTAAAAATTCTGTACTTTGTTACTGTTAAAGTAGCTGTAATAATTTTATACGTTAAGTTTGAATAATTATGTTTATGATAAGATTAATAATAAATTTTTTTATCGTTTAAAGAATATTTTAAATATCCTTCGCGAAAAAAAATAGTATAGTTTATATTGTTTAGTACTTTTTAAACGTAAGACAATTTAAAATGAATATTAAAAAGTCTTTATCAAAGTTTAGTATAATGTTAATTTATTTTTCTATTTACCAGTGAAAGTGAAATAAATATTATGTTACAAGGGAATTATAAAATATTAAAAATACACGATTTGAAAATTTGGAATTATAGAAATTATGCAATATGAGAATTAAAATTGTACGGGAAATATGTAAATTGACAATTAAAGGAAAAAATATCGAAATTTGATAACCTAGTCATTCGTATATTTAAATTGTCGAACAAATGGAATTTCAGATAAAGTGAGTTTATAAATTTTTAATGGTATTGTACTAATTTTAGCAACAATGAACAAATATGTACAAAAAAAAACAACAATTATCTTACACTTGTGAGAGATTTCTTAAATATCGAATTCACATGTTTCATTGATTCTTTTCGCAAATTAATATTTTTAATTTATTTTCAAAAATTTCAATTATTAAGATTCTAAAGGCAAAAAATTCTGATCCCATCCACAATTTATCCAACAAAAAATGTCAAAAATCTATTTATTTCAACACTTTTTGTAAAATTGTACAAAATTTTTGATTTTATCATAAATTTCAGTTTATCTTTAAAAAATTTTTAATTTTAAAAAATCATTTTCATAAATTAAACTTGAAAAACTTTAAAGCAAAAAGAAAATACATTTTTTAAAAATATTTGTTTTAATTAATTTAGGCTGGAAATTTTACCGAAAAATTATTCTTACTTGAGAATTATAAAATTTATTTAGTATTTTCTAGCAATAGTTAAAAATGAATGAATAAAAGTAATAATAAAGTTTGTTTCTAACTATAATTAAATTTATAAACAATTAAAAATGTCGACTTTTGTTTATAATGTAATGCGACTAGAGCAACTTTTTTTAAATTTAATTTCGATCCGAGGCCCGATATTACAATAAATTATTTAATTTATCAAATAAGGAGTAAATTTAAATAATTCAAATATAACAAAATACAAATAATTAACATAAAAATAATTATAAAAAGATTAAAATTAAAATTAGATAAAATGAACATAAGACATTAAATTCTAATTTTGCTTTTGATACTTTTGTAAAGAACATTAGTTTTCAATTTTAATTTTCAAATAGAATTTTTGAAGGCTTTTGTAATGAACTTTTCAACATTAAACTAAAGTTTTTTCAAAATAAAATTTTTAACCCCCTTTTTCTCAAAATTAACTCTTATTTTTCAATTTTGATTCATTTGGGATTTAATTTATTTATTTCTAATTTATTTATTTATTTTATTTATTTATTTTTTTATTTATTTCCATTTTCTTTCGAAAAATAAGGTTTTTTTTCAATAAATTATGTAAATATAAAAGTAGGACAACAATCGATTTTCGAGAAAATGTAAAAATCAGGGTTCAAAAATTGTTTTTTTTTTGTAAGTTGTCACTTTTATCATGCTGAAATCAGCAACGTTTTTAAAACGAAAACAAAAAAATAATTAGACAATATTAATTACTTTGGTTTAAAATTAAAGTTATTCGGGAGTAGCTGGTTTTTATACATATATAAAACTATTAATTTCTTGAAAGTTTGTGCAAATCAAAATTAAAGATAAATTTGACTTGAAAAAATAATTCTATTTTAATTTTTCGTTTTTGAAAATGTTGCGGACTTCAGCCTCATGTCACTTTTTTATTTCGATTTGACAAAAAACGATTTCAAATAATTTCAAAGTGAACTTCCTTAGAAATTTAAATTCATTGGTAGGAATTCAAATTTAAAAAAAAATGTTTAGAAATTGAACTTTTTGAGAAAAAAATTAGAATTTGAACTTTGTTAGAAAAATAAATTTTAGAAAAATGAAAATTAAAAATATATTTTTTAGAAAAAAAATATACCCCATCTATTTTTGTTTTTACTTTTTTTCGAAAACCGATTGTTCATATTTGTACATTTCATGAGAAAAATTCTCTGCTTTTCAATGAAAATAAAGAAATTTTTTTTTAAAATACCCAAATTGGTTAAAACTGAAAAATAAGGTTTAATTTTACGATGCTAAAGTTCACAAACGTTTATGTTCAACGATTTTTAAAGAAATATTTCCTTAAATGAAAATTTTTATAAATTTTTGTCACAAAGATATTTCTTTCAATATTTATCGATGAAAAAATTATAAAAAAGATTTTTTTATAGATAGAAAATTTTTTATAATTTTCCGTTTTAAAAAATAATTTGTTTTCTAATCGTTGATGATAAACGTTGTGGACTTCAGTATTGTTTAATTTTAAGAAAAAGAGGATTAGAATTTTTTTTTTTTAATATTTTTTTTTTTCATAAAAAAGAAAAATTATTCTAAAAAACCATATATGAAAAAATGGATTTTCGACAACAATTTACTAAAGTATCATTAAGCCAATCAAAGAATTTTTAATTTCTACTTGGGGCAATTGAGGAATCAAGCTCTATATCAAATTTTGTAGAATTATGATTTGATAAAATTTTATTCTGTAGAATATTAATTTTGCAAAATAATTATTTGTTCGAATATTAATGTTTTAGAAAATGCAAATGGTCGAATATCAAAATTTGACAGAATTTTTTATTTAGACAAAAATTAATTTTACAGAAATTTAATTTGATCGAATTATTGAATTCAATTTTCTTGTTGAATATTAATTTGGCAGAATTGTAATTTAAAAGAATCGTAATTTTGCAGAAAGAGGATTAGAAATAATATTTATTTTGCAGAATATTCACTTGCTCGAATATAAATATTCCCGAAAATTAAAAAGGTCGAATATCAATTTGTCAAAAATAATTCGGCGGAAACTTCAAATTTCTTTCAAATTAATTTTCGTTTAAATAAAAATTTTGTCAAATTGATTTTCGACCATTTTCTAAAACATTAATATTTCAAACAAATATAAATATTCTGCAAAATTAATATTCTACAGAATAAGATTCTATTAAATCATAATTCTAAAAAAAAATTTTTTTTAGAGTTTATTCATGCATCGCGAGGAACCTCCCATATGTATAAAAAATAAAATGAACATTTATTTTTCTGATTGGAAATTTTTTTTGCTTTGTAATATAGAGATACTACCAATGTAGAGGACAACTTATGGGCTGGATTATTATGTGTCATCTTCTTTTTTCTAATAATCTCAGTTCTAACATTTCCAAATGGACCGTTTACACGACCGCATCCAGTTGTTTGGCGAATTGTATTTGGATGCAGTGTACTTTATTTAATGGCCCTATTATTCATGTTATTCCAAAGTTATGAGACAGTGCGAAATATATTTGTATGGATTGAGCCAGGCCTCTCGTCATTTCATATTGATATGGATAAGGAATATGGTGTTAATTGTTCCGATATAACATTGGAAAAAATTTACAATCATTTGGATGTATTTGCAGTGGCACATTTTCTTGGCTGGGCATTTAAAGCAATTCTTATACGACATTTTGGTATATTGTGGGCAATAAGTGTGATGTGGGAGGTCACTGAGATTGCGTTTGCTCATTTGTTGCCAAATTTTTTGGAATGCTGGTGGGACGCTTTTATTCTTGATGTTTTAATATGTAATGGTTTAGGTATTTGGGTTGGTTTAAAAATTTGTCGTATTCTTGAAATGAGAGAATATAAATGGGTCAGTATTCGTGATATTGAAAGTACAACGGGGAAATTAAAAAGGGCTGTTCTTCAATTTACACCTGTAAGTTGGACATCAGTGAGATGGTTAGATCCAACGTGTACGCATATGAGGTTTGTTGCACTTGTTCAACTTGTTATATTTTGGCAAGTTTCAGAACTCAATACCTTTTTTTTGAAACATGTGTACGAATTTCCACCATCGCATCCATTTGTCGTTACAAGATTGGTCTTGATTGGCGTTATTGTCGCTCCTTCAGTAAAGTAAGTATTTCTTTTTTTATTTTTCGTTTAACGAGTCATAGAAATTATTTATAAATAAAAAAAAAAATAGTTAAATTAATAATAATTATTCATGAAACTATTTTTTCATTTTCATTTTTTCCTTCAAATATTAAAAAAAAAAATCATTAAACTTTTTTTGTACTTAGTTTTTTTAATGATTCTTCAGAATTTTTTAAATGAATTTTCGAAAAATAAAAATTATTAAATAGTCAAAAACTAGTTCAACCGTTAAAATTTGATATATTGAATAATTTCAAAATTGTTTAACTCAATGGACCAAAAATTGTGATTCAAATTTGAACCTAGGTCCTTTTTTAGATCCGAAATCTCAATTGTAAAAAAATAGACGATTAAAAATGATAATTTTATTATTCCAGTCAATATTATACGTACGTGACAGATCCGGCTTGTCATCGTGTTGGAACTCAATGTTGGGTTTATGGAGCTATTATGGTTACGGAGGCATTACTTTGCATTCGACATGGTGCAGCACTTTTTGAACGTACTCAAGCTTTAAATATTCTTCTATGGCTATTATGTCAATCTCTAGTCTCAGTACTTTGTGTATATGGATGCGTTTTGTGGCAAAAATATTTTGCGGTAATATTTTAATTTTCTTTATATTGTGACTAATTGTTTTTTTAAAATTTTAAATATAAATTTTAATTTCCCTATAAAATAATAATAATAATAATAATAATATTAATAATGATAATAATAATATTAATAGTAATAATAATAATAATAATAATAATAATAAATGAATAAATGATAATATCTAATATTTATCGTTCTAGACGGATAAACTAAACACTCCTGATCAGGACAAAAACCTCGCAGACGCTAATCTCTGCCGTGGTACGTCCTTGATTAATCAATTAACTTTTTTTTTTTTCATGTTCCATTATAATTAACGCACACATGGATTTATATTCACTTTAATTTAATATGAAATGACACAATTAAAAATAAAAATTATAATTCTTATGAATTTTTGTTTTTGCAATATACTTTCGCTTTCGAAAGAGTAATAATTTTAATAATAATAATTTATAATTAATTTTAGGAGAGCTGGAAAGTGATGACCGATCTTTGGATCTCGAAGGGAAAAAAGAGAATTAAAGACTCGTGTAAATAAAGATTATCGCTTACAAAGAAGAGCAAAAAAAAAAAAAACTACCAGGCTTTCTAGTCGTTTAAGAGCTAATAAAATAAAAAATTTTCTATTGATTTCAATTTAATAAAAAAAAAAAAAATATCCTGACTTCGCACGATAGTTGAATGTTTTTCATTAAGAAAAATGGTTCAATATTATAAAATATTTAATATTATCATATTAAAGATAAGAAGTACCTGTGTGACCGTGAAAAAAATTCCAAACTTGTAAAATTAAATTTTTTTTCTACAAACATGTTTTTACGTTTAATTAATTTAAAGGAGTTTTAAAATACAAAAACTACTATTGTCTTTAAGGGGGAAACAAATAAAGGACTTCTCTCCTTTGTTTTCAGAGGAATTTACTAGTGCCAATATTATAAAATGTAAGATTTGTTTCAAATCAAGAAAATCGTTCGAAGTCAGTGACATGTATAAATTAGTTTGAAATTGAAAATATTGCCAAACGAATTTAAAAAAAAATGTGTCACTTTATAAAGTGAGAATCTAATAATAAAAGAAACATTTAGAATTCTAATGAAACACATTGGTTTATAATCGATTTTAAAAAATAGCAATTAATATCCAAAATCTTGTTACCAAGGAATAAAAATACAGAAACTTTTTAGTCTTATAAATTTGTACGGGGAAAAACATTCTTTAATATTGAAGTTTTTATTCTTATCATTTACTTCTATTATCATTTATTTTAGATAAGCGTAAATGAAAATTTAATAGTGTTTGTGTAATGTCCAGTTCAAACGTTGAACTAATTTATCGATAATGACAAGTATGGCTGTAAAGTTAGTAAATTTGAGATAGATGAACGCGCTAAGTTATTATTTAAATTGAGAAATTTTAACTAATTTAGAAAATTCAGATTTAATGCAAGAAAAAAAAAAGACAAGAATAATTTAACACGAGACGAGTTTGTATTTATATATAAAGAACGAACGTATAAAAAATAGAATTTAAATAAAATGAAATCTCAATTAAGTATTGTAATATAGTTTTCAATTTTCGTTGTATAAAACAAGGAATATTGAATTGAAATTTTTCCTTCCGTGTCAATTTTTCATTATTTCTCTATTTTTTCAAATTACTTCTTTTCAACTATATTTAAATTATTTTTCTCCTTAATTTATAAAAATAGAAAATTAATTTCAATTATTTTTCATAACTTTACGTATATCACACTTATTCTCAAGAATATTACTATAAAAAATAATTCAGCCGTTTTTTTTTTTACGTCAATATGTACTCTAATTATTATGAATAATTTTATATAAAAAAAAGCTCAGGTCTATTTTTAGAATTATTTGTATTTTAATTTAACAAGTCATAAATAAAAAGCAATTATCTTAAAATGATACGATGCTAATTTAAATATTGCGATTCCACCAATATGTATATGTATATATAATATTCGAAGCTAAATGACTGTGCAAGGATTTTATCCAAAATATCAATAAACACAATTCATTTACATGATTAAAATTATATATTGGTTGTCAATAAGTTAATAAAATAAGTATTTGATTATAAATATAAACAGTGTGTGTGAAAAGTCAAAATGGTTTGTGATATTAAGAAAAAAATTGTACCGAAGATTTTCTTTTTTTAATTAACTCAAAGAATTTAAAATCTTTACGATAATTATCACCATCGACAGTCTGTTAATAGATTGAAATTCTGAAATTTGATTTTTTTTTAAAAAGAAAATCTTTATCAGATTTTTGAAATCTTTAATTCATAGAATTTATGCCTATAATAAAAACTGTCGTTAATAAATTGTTGTTATGATTATTACAGGCCTCGGATCGACTTTTAGGCTGCAAAAAAGTAGATTTTTTTTATTTTAATTCCATTTTTTAAATTTTTTGAAGTTTGATTTAAGCAATTTATTTGAATTTAAAATTTTGGCATAGTTTTTAGTTTTAATGGTAAACAAAAATTTCCGGCACTAAATAAGTTTTACAGATTTTTAAATTAATTTTTTTTAATTACTTGAATTGCATAAGATTTAAAATTTTAAATAAATCTTTTTCAAAATTTAAACTGCTGTATTTTTTTAAATTTCTTACAATTCAATTTTAAAGTTTTTATTTGAAACTTTTTTAAATTATTGAGGTTTAGAAAGAATATTAAAATAATTAAAAATAATAATTAAATTTTACAAAATTAAAAATAATTTATCAAATAATAGATAAATTTTTTTTTTTTTTGAAAATAATTGAGTTTTCGAAGATTTATAATTCAGATTTTTGAAAATAATTGAACTTAAAGTAATTTTTAATTGAAATTTTTGGTAATCTCATTTGCTGATGAATTTATTAGTAATTAAATAGTAATTTATAAGTAATTAAAAAATTTTAATTAAAAATTACTTTCAGATAATTGAATTTTTAAAGAATATTGTAAAAAGCATTAAAAATTTTGAGAATTAATCAAATTTCAGGAGATTTTTAATTGAAAATTTTGTAAATTTGAATTCCTAACGACTTTTTTTATAAGAATTTTTGACAATAATTGAATTTTAGAGAAGTTTTGATTGAAAAATAATAAAATATTTTAAATAATTGAATTTTGAAGTTACATTTGAAATTTTTAGAAATATGTATTAATTTTAAAAAACAATGTTTTCAATTTTAAATAATTAATTTTCATAGAATTGAAAATAATTTATTAAATAATTTCAGAATAATCTTTTTTTTTTTGAATATCATGTGATTTTGAATTGTATTTTTTGGTAATTTAAAGAAGAATTTTAGTTAAAATTTTTTTTAAATAATTAAAATAAAGAAAATCTTAATTGTATACTAAAAAAGACGTATTTCGTTTAAAAATTGTGTAAAAATTTTTTTAAAAAAATTCAAAAAAGTCGTATCTTATTAAAGTAGAAAAAATTCTGAAAAAGTCGTATTATCCGAGGCCTGTTATTATTGATAAAAATAATAATTTGTAATGAAACCAAGCGAAAAGTGACAAGTAGACTTAGATATTTATTGACTTAATAGAATGTACATCTTGCTTAAACTTCCATTCTGCACCAACATTATATAAATTGAAAGTGATGCAATGAAGTTTAATTTAAAGTACACATAAAACTTTGAAATAAATCTATAGAATTATATAAGAATTATGCTGTTGTATCCTTAAATATAAAGCGCGAAATTCACTAAAATTTTAGAGATAATTCTTTTTTTTTTTTGAGTAAAAAAGCCTGAAATAATATTATAAGTTACTTACATTTGTAATATTTTATAATACAATTATCACAGATATGTAAACTACATGTACCGTATGCTATTATAAAATGCATAAATTTGCACTTATATAATTAGCGAATGATCCCATTGCACACACTAACAAAGATTTATGAAAATCTCTACACTTTACAAATTAATTGAATTCTATTCTTTAGAAAATTAATTAAAATTCTACTCTTTACAAATTAATTAAATTAAATGATTAAAAAAAATATATATAATATATATATATATATATATATACTTAAATTTCAAGAAAAAGTCTCCTATTTGCTTTCATCGTGAGAATTATTTGTATCAAGTTCCTCTCTCACGGACATTTTTAAATAAGCTATAAATTCGGAATCTGAATCTTCGGGTGTTAATTCCATTTCTTTTTCAAATGAATTACACGAAGATTCGTCTATTAATATTTCACCATCACCATTAATTTCCACGAAATTATTCATTATATTATCATCACAATCCTCGATCTCTTCCAATTCGTCTAGCTTTTGATTTTTAGTTTTATTGTGTGCAATTTTAGAATTTGATTTTCTTTTAGATATTGTTTTTCGTGTTTTTGTATTTTTAATTCCTTTAGTTGCAATTTTTGAATTTTCTTCAATTATTGGCTCACAACTGTGATTCAAAAGTTGTTCAGGCGTTCTGAATTCCTGCAATTAATTGAAAATTAAAATATAATAATTTTTATTTTATCAAAATTATTATATATATATTTTTTTTTAAATTTTATATTACACTTACCAATGAGCAGACTTCACATTTTAAACAATGTTTATAAAGTTCATGATGTTTGTGTGCTTGTGGCCTATGAAAATTTTTGTCACAAAGATTACATCTAAATGTTTTAATATCGCTGTGCGTAAGTACATGCCTTTTTAATTTATCAGGACGAGAAAATTCCCTCATGCAGCCAACGTAATTTCGATAGGGACACTTTAATCTTTTTGTTAAATCATGTATTAACATATGACGACGGAGTCGATCTTTCCTTTTAAATTTCGATGGACAATACTAGAAAAAAAAAATGAATTTTTTAAATTTGTTTCAATTATTTTATGGAATTTAATAAATTTTCTCCAACTTTTCGAAATTAAAATAATTTCCTCTTCGGGGAGTTTAATAATATAAACAAAATAATTACAAACAAAGATATTTAAAAAAAAATTAAAAATGAAAAGTAAAAATAAAAAACTAACAATATAATTGACAAACAATATACGTAAAACCAAAATTTTGACGAAAATATTTTTACAGTAAAACAATAAATAATAATAAATTATAAAAAAATTTACATTAAAATGTTTGCTTCTTTTTCCAAATTATAGAAATAATTACTTAAAAAAAATTTTAATGCAGCAATTAAATTCACTACGATAGCAATTTAAAAAAAAATGAACTTATTTAAAAATACTTACCGAACAAATATAAGGTGTTTCATCATTGTGAATAAGTTTATGATTCGTCAAATACTGTTCAGTCTTAAAAGCCTTTCCACAGTCTTCACAAATGAAACGTGATTGCGCGGCATGTGTTTTTAAATGACGTCTCAAAAATCTCTCAACATAAAAACTCTTTCCACAATGTGGACATGCATAATCGTGCGTTGTTGTTTCCATATGATGATTTAATGATTCCAAATTGGAAAATGATGATTTACAAATTGAACAACAATAATATTTCTCTGTTGTTTTTTGTTTACGGACGGTGTGACTATATTGATGACTACCCAAATCAGATAGTGTATTAAAAACTTTACCGCACACATGACATCGATATTCTGAACGTTTATGGCTGCGTGTGTGTTCTAAAAAATCATCTAATTCTTGAAACATTAAACTACATCCAAGCTGTACACATTTGTATACTTTCAATGTCAAATGTGAAACTATTAAATGCGCCTTTAATGCTTTGTACGAATCGAATATCTCCTTACAAAATTGACAATGATAAGTCTTGTCAATACTGCCATCGGTTGGAGCCTGAAATAAAAAAAAATAATATAAAATTATTTGCTAAATAATTGTCCAATTAAATTGGACAATATGAAGGTAAAATTATTTATTACTTCAGGTGGAAGGGAATGTATAGCCGTGCCAGGCCACACTTTGTGCGAAGACATGTGTTTCTTAACATTAGATTTCTGTGCAAAGGAACGACCACAAACAACACATTGATATGGTTTTTCACCGGTGTGTGAACGCTCATGTTGTTGCCAATAAAATTTTTTGGAAAATTGCTTTTCACAAAAATCGCATTTGTACTGAAAAAAGAAAATTAAAAGATTAAATAAAATATTATACAAAGGAAAAAATAATCGAATAATTGATTATCATTCAACCTTTAGATTTTGTGTTGGTTGATTTTCTTGCTCAGATGAATGTTTTTTCTCCTTATCATTTGGATTAATAATGTGTATTTCATCTGTAAAATTATGATAAATATTTGAAGTTGTAAAATCTTCATTTTGACAATTTTTATCTTCCAATGACTGTATATTATGCACTTTCACACTTATAGACTCAGTATCTGAATTAACTGATGGATTTCCAAATGAATCTATACTCTCAGTGTTTAAAATAATTGGAACATTAAATCCAGAATCAGATGGTAAATAACTCGAGCCCTCTTGATCCATGCTGTAAAAATAAAATGAGCACAATTAATTTATTCAAAAAAAAAAAAAAAAAATAATTAAATTTCATACAGGGTTGCCAGGCTTTTACTATCATAAAATTTTTTTAACTTTTCCAGATTTTCCAGGAGAAAAAACAGTATTTTTATTTTAAATCAAAGAATCGTTTACATTAAAAATTTTCAAACATTTTTTGAAACTTATTTTCATTATATTTTTTACATTAAATTTTATATATTTTGTAAGGTTTAAATTTCATTTTTTTAACCTATTGGCGAATATTCCATTGACATTTTATCCAAAGTTATTTATTTTTTAAGGATAACAAAATAAAATTATTATAAATTATGTTAATAGAATATTAAAAAATTTATCGATTGATTAGTGAAATTTTACTATAAATTATTACAAAATTATTGACATTTCAAAAATCAAAATAGGGTAAATGCACTAATTGCGGCGAGATTCGAGTCAAAACACCTTTGAAATAGAAAATTCGACATTTCTATTGTATAAACTCAATTTAAGACTTATTAAACTTAAAGCTTATGTTATTAAGATATTAAAAAAAAATTTTAACTCTATAAAAATCGATTATTTAAACAAATATGAGAAATTAAAACTAATACCGTAATTTTCTATTGCGGCGAGTTTGTATCAGTTTCGGTGTATCAATTTCGGTGACCAAAATTACGTGTATTTTGAAGATACTTTGCCCGCCGAAATTGAAGCCAATGGAAATCTTAAAAATGTTTCAATTGCGGCGCGGAAAAAAATTTGATCTCAAATAATTAAATTAATAATTGTTTAAATGTGCATCTTTATAAGTATTTGTATCAAAAAAAGATTGAAATAATTTTTTTTAATCATTTGGTAACAGTTATATTAAATATAATAGTAATAATAGTTATTTTTTATGAACGCGCCGTAATTGGTGCACTCGCCGTAATTAGTACACTTACCCTATTTTAAAAAATATTTATTTTTGAATAATTTTAGTTTAATATTTTTATAAAAGTTCTGATATATTTTTAAAAACAGTTTTAGTTATTTAAACGGTATTTACAAATTTTCTTACTGTATTCTAAGTTTTTTAAGCAATATTCATAATTTTTTTTTTAAGTGATAGGGAACATATTATTGAATGAAACGAAAATAAAAGTAATAATATTTACGCAAAATTATAAACAATTATAAATAAATAATTGTCCAAAATCTAATTATTTTGCGGGAAAAAAATTCAATACCGAACATTTAGGTAAAAATTGAAACGATATTTCGTACTCGGGGGTTTTCTCGGTTGCTGATTACGAATCTGAAATCCATTTTTGAAAATTCAAAATGGCGGATCCAATATGTCGGAGGGATTTTTTAAAAATTAATTCGATTGATTTGAAATGTCCTTTGCCCACATGGCCTTAAGAAAATATATTTCAAATAATTTAGAATCGTAGACATATATTTTTAAAATTTTAATAAAGTAGGACAAATTTCTAAAAAAAAAAAATTCTGACAACAATTCAATTTTAAAGTTTTTATTTGAAACTTTTTTAAATATGTTATTGAATTTTTAAAGAAATATTAAAATTATTTTAAAAAATTTAACTTTAGAAGAATTATACCTAGTTGAAATTTTTTAGAAATAATTAAATTTCAAAAGATTTTGTTAAATTTTAGACAATAATTAAATTTTACAGAATTGAAAATAATTTATCAAATAATTTTAGATAACATTTTTTAAAAGTAATTTTTTAATTTTCAAAGATTTACAATTCAAATTTTTGAAATTAATTGAACTTCAAGTGATTTTTAATTGAAATTTTTTCTGATGAAAAATTTAGTAGAAATTACAAAAAAAAAATTGAATTTCAAAACATTTTAATTGAAAAATTCTTTCAAATAATTGTATTTTTGAAGAATATTATAAAAAAATCACTGAAAATCATTAAATTTTGGTAAAGTTACAGTTGAAATTTTTAAAAATAATTGAATTCAAGTGATTTTGAATTGAAATTTTTTGATGATTTCTCAGGGTGGCCGCAAAATTTTATTTTCAAAATTTCCTGACTTTTCCCTGACTAATTTTTTATTCTCCCTGACTAAAAAACTTTTGAATTATTTAATATTCTGCATTGCTAACAATTTTAACAATTTTAACAAAGTAACAATTTTATTCATAAAGGAAAAGATAAGATAATTAAAAATTGTTTAATAACAAAAATTTTATTATAATTAAAATTTTTATTATAAAAAAAGTAAATACTTTGAAAAATGAAAAATCTGACGGCACCATTATAATGAGCTATATTACAAAAACGTCAAAATAAAAAAAACTGAATGGACAAAGTATCAAAGTTTTTTAATTTGTGGTTTCTTTTAATCAAAATTTCCTGACTTCTTCCTAACTTTTCCCCGATTTCCAGTTTTCCCTGACTTGCGGCCACCCTAAAAATTCTGTTGTTGAAGAATTTATTAAAAATTAAAGTCAAAAATTGAATTTTTTAATTTTTTAATTGAAAAATGCTTTCAGATAATTGAATTTTCAAAGAATATTATAAAAATCATTAAAAATAATTAAATTTCGGAAGAGTTTTAATTGAAATTATTAAATTTAAAAAAATATATAGGTAGGGTCAGTTGGGGTAAATCGAAACAGTAGTTGTTTCAGTTAAATAAAAAATTTTTAAAATAAATGGGCGAAATCACGTGAGATTTCCGTCGACCCATTAAATTCGGCCAAATATATTTTTTTCTTGTTCTGTAGTGAAAAAAAAGAGATACATTTTTTATTTATTTTTGAAAAATTTTCGAGTTATGAATTTTCAAAATTTCAGTTTCTTCAATATAGACCTATTTTCAATGGCTGATAACTCGAAAAAATGGATTTTTTCAATTTTTGATAAGAAAAGAAAAGTTTCAGTTTTTCTTTTACTCTTCAATAATGTTAACAAAAAAAAATTTTTTTTTACTTTTAATTAAAAAAATATCAATTTTTTATAAACAAATTAAGGTTTTTTTTAATTTGGATATATTTTTTTAATTTTTTTTTTTAAACATACCTGAAAATACTAAGAAGATTTTGCAAAAAAATTTAGAGTGGGCCGATAAGTTTTATAGGTTTAAATAAACATTAAAACACCGTGCGCGCAGCATTTTTCGCAGTTTTGAAAATTAAAAAAAAATGTAAAATTGTTAAAAATTATTTTCTTCATTTTTTTGGAACCTGAAATCATATTTCACTATGAAAAAAGAAAAAAAAATAATTTTTAACAATTTTACAATTTTTTTTAATTTTCAAAACTGCGAAAAATGCTGCGCGCGTGGTGTTTTAATGTTTATTTAAACCTATAAAACTTATCGGCCCACTCAAAATTTTTTTGCAAAATCTTCTTAGTATTTCCAAGTATGTTTAAAAAAAAAAAAAAAAATTAAAAAAATATTATATCCAAAAAATAAAAAAATACGTATCTCTTTTTTTTTAACTACAGAACAAGAAAAAAATTTATTTGGCCGAATTTAAAGGGTCGACGGAAATCTCACGTGATTTCGCCCATTTATTTTAAAAAAATTTTATTTAATTGAAATAACTACTGTTTCGATTTACCCCAACTGACCCTAATTGAATTTGTGAAAAATTTCATTAAAATTATTGAAAATAATTAATTTAGAGAAGATTTTTAGTTAAAAAATTTGTTAAATAATTGAACTATACTACTTATATACTACTTATTCTATACTACAAAAAGACGTATTTTGTTTTAAAATTTTGTAAAAAAGTTGTATTTTCAAAAAAAAAGTCAGAAAAAGTCGTATAGGGGTAAGCGGTACAGTTGTTGCCCCCCTCACAGTGATTGCCACCATTACATTACAAACAGAAATAATAACGAAATTTACATATAATATTTTGTTTTATTTATTTATATAAATTCTACAGAATATTCTGCTAATAGTGTAAAAAGATTTTTATTCTTCGACTCACTATTATGAAAATAATAGCGCTTTTCGAGAACAGTGTCCTTAGCTCTTTGAAATTTTGTCAATTTAGTTGTAAATTTGCAAGGTTAGTGGTGATACTTTCTTTGACTTTTTAACGAAAAAATTATACATATCATTATTATTTTTTAATTATATGCATGAAAATAAGTTTAATAATAAGTAAAAAAATTTGTTTTAACGTAATTTGACTCGATTTACAGAAAATTATAGAGAACAACTACTATCTTGCAATTAATAACAAATAACAGTCATTGCCCTCCCCGGGCAATGTTTAATTTTTGGTTATTATGTCATTTTTCAGTGATTAACCGTTTATTTTCAAGACTTTTTTGAGATAAGTATTTTTAATTTTTGGACGTTTTTTCATATTTGGTGAATTAATTTTTTAAAATAAAGATGTAATTAGAGCCGCAGCATGTATTAGAATGATTTGTAATATTTTATTAACAATTTTTTAATATGAAGTATGATTTTAGGCTATCGAAAAAATGCCGAAGGTAAAAAAAGGTGTTTCGTATATGCTTCTTTAAGCAATGAAAAACTTCAAAATCATGTAATCATTATATCAAATCAAAATAGCCAAAAATAATTTTTATTTTTACAATTGAGTCAGATTCGACAATTTTCCCAATTTTTTAGGTTAATAGTATTATTTACACTTAAAAGTCATATTTAATGAATCTTATTATTGTTAATAAAAGAAAATTATTTTAAAAATTACTTCTTCTTTATTAATTTCAAATTATATTTATTCTTTAATAAATTATGCAAAATTTATAATTTACATTAATATTTTATGTCTAGTGGGCAATCATTGTAAAATTGATGGTCAATCACTGTAAAAATAATGACAATCACTATTTTTTCTGTCATGTGAAGATTTTTGTATTTTTTTAAAATTTATACTAATATTAAATAAACAATTCATTATTATTTTCAGATTAATGGAATATTTTAATTCCTTTACAAATGGTTTCATTTCTCATTTTGATAATTAAACATTTGTAATTTGTATAAATATATCCCCTTTTTGCTTATACTGGCAATCACTGTACCGTTTACCCCTATTCCGAGGCCTAAAAAAGTCATAAGTGTAACTATTTTTTTTTAATATATTTTTTGATTTCATTGACTTTGGACTTTATGTCGAGATATCGTAACAATATATTAAAAATTTATTGTTTTACAAAATTAGCGTAATTGATATCATAGTAAAAGATGAAATTAATTGTATAAATACCTGAACAACATGTCGTTGCCCTCAAGAATAATTGGTTCATCAAGTTGATCTGTTTGATCAAATGACTCCTGATATTGCGTTCCATCGGAACATGGTTCTTCCGTTGATACAATTTGTGAAGTGTTTGTTACTAAATATTGACTAATATCTACCGATTGCTCTTGTACTTTGAAATGTTCCTGTTTATGTAATATAAACAATTGCAATGATGTAAATTGACATTTACACTTGCCACACTGAAATATATCCTCTTCATCTTGATCGATTACTAAGGAAAATAAATTATTTATTAAAGAATTTTCTCTAAAATTCAAATCGACGAATATTTAATATATACATATAAATATTCTAATACCTGATTGTTCAACTTGAGTAATAAGAGTTTGAGATTCTAATAAAGATTGTACTGTGGAATTATCCAGGCAAACACCTTTGAAATAATACAAAATTGTAATTAAATTATTTTTTTTTTTTAAATTCCAAATAAAATAATAATTAATTCTAGTGTATAACCTCAATTTTTTTTTAAAATTTTATCAAACTTTCTTACCTGTTAGTGCATCAAAAATAGAATTGGCCATGGCTATTTTGTCAAGTGGAACTTCATCTTATAATACAATTAAAGAATAATTGTAAAGAATCGTTTATAATTTTTTAATAAAAAAAAGTCTATAGATGAAAATAAATTAAAAACATTTAATCAAACAGCTGATTACACTGTGATCATCACTGAAGGCTATAGTGCGCAGAATCTCGATAGTTCGATTAGAAACGATTTCAAGATGTCATTTTGAATTTATTTTCAAAAAAAAAAAAAATTAAGATATATTTAGTGATATTAATAATTTTTAAATAAAATTAATAAACAATTAAAATAAAAAGAATTAATGACATTAATGACAGAATTTTTTAATTATTTTGTGGTTAAACTGTTTTTTTTTTGTTCGATATCGAGATATCGAAACACAATTGCTGACAACTTCTCTACTATACGCTAAAAATCTAACCTAAAAAATTGAAAATTGCTTGTGCACTGTGTGAATTATTATTGTGAATAAGTGTTTAATTATTAGAATATATATTATTTATAATTTTAAAAAATGGCAGCAGTATTTCGTGTTAAACGTAGAAATGAAGATGAGCCGATAGACGCTCTTTTAGTTGCATGTAAAAAGCGAAAAATCAGTTCTGATGCGACAAACGAAGAAACCGCTTCTATTTCAACAGTTGTTAAATTTGTAGGAACTGTCAAAGATCCGGTAAATATTTTACGTTTTTCTTATCTTTTTCACCTATTTTAATTGATTTATCATCTTTTCTACTCTTTTGTCATTAAAATTATGGAATTTCCTTGTAAATATTTTGAAATATTCATGAACGAAATATTTTTTTCAATCTATATAAATTATTAAAAATTATGATGTCAATGTAAAATAAAACAGTAAAAATTGAACAAATATTAAATTAAATAACTTCTTTTTAGATTGTTTACCCACTAAATTAATCTAAAAGTTTAACCGAAATATTAAATATTAATTTAAGAAATATTTTGTAAAATATCAAATAAATTATTTTGTAAGAATTTAGAAAATTAAAATTTTTCTTATATTTGAAATAATGTTTTCAAATATTTAGGATCAAAATGTGCTGGACCACATTACGAAAAAATTAACAAAAGAAGAATTAAAAACAAATTACAAGCAACACGTTGTCAATGTCGCCGATAAAATTCGCAAAGAAACAAGAGAATCGTCTGCAGAAAATAGATTTAAAGTTATTAATCGTTTTCGATCATTGAATAATTCTAAAACTGAAGACAGTGACGTTGAAGAGATTACTGTTATTGATGTTGAGGATACAAATTCATGTAAAGAGAAAGTGGAAAATCCTGACAACAAAGTAAATTTTTTTTTTTCCATTCTACTTGATTTTTATACGAAGCTGAAGTAGGCAACGTTTATGATAAAGAATTTTTAAAGAAATAATTTTTTAAAATGAAAAATTTTATAATTTTTTGCCTAAAAAATATTTTTTGTAGTTTTCACTTATCAGCAAATAATAATAAAATATTTGTTAGGCAAAAAATTATAGAATTTTTCGAGCGACTCCACGTTAAGTGATCGCATCGATTTTTCAGGCTATTTTGATAAATTTTTATAATATTGATAATTTGTGTTCCTTTAAGGGTCAAAAAAAGAAATCCTAAGTATTTTTAAAAAATTCAAAATATTTTTCAAAATATAGCACATTTAAATTTTTTGTAATTTTTTTTTTTTTGATTTATTATAACTTTCGTAATTTTTAACCAATCGGGATGAATTATTTTTAAAATACTCGTATTTAGATGGTCTTTCATAAAAAAAATTTTGAAAAAAAAAATTCAAAAATTTTAATTTTTATTAAAAAAAACAATTTTAATTGTTTAAATAATTCGAAAAGTATTTCCCAGAAAAAAATTATTTTGTTTTTGTAGCGCATGAAGTCATTGTAAACTATATGAGGCATTTCATATGAGAATACGGGGTCATGTCTCGGATTTTTCTCAAAATTCGGAAAGTTGTAGTGACAGTGGTGCTAAATAAGTGTACAAATTTTGAATTTGAAATTTTTAATATTTTTCGAAATATTTACAATAACAAATTTCGGCAATATTTTTTTAATTTACTTATAACTTTTTTCGTACTAAAAATAGAGAAAAATGTTGTAAATGTTTTTTACGCAAAAAACCTTAAACTTTTAGAAAAAAATTAATTTTTTACAAAAATATTAATTTTTAAACAATTTGTTAAAAAACTAAGAAAAGTTAATAAAAAATGAAATATTTTACGAACAAATAAAATTAGAGTAATTTTAAAAACACTATTAGAATGCTTATCAAAATCCGCATTCAACGAGCCCTATATGAACTATTTTGGATAAACGGGTGTTAAATTAATAATTAATAATAAAAATTATTTAAATAATTAATAACATTTGAAGAAATAAAGATAAATCGTCAATTCTTTTTTTATTTGGAACATCATCTAATTCTGTGTCAAAAAAAGAATATTAAGTATTACCAAAAATCAAAAATTAAATTATAAAATGTAATTTAGAAAAAGACTGAAAAATACCATTTAAATAATTTTTATTATTAATTATTAATTTAACATCCGTTTATCCAAAATAGTTCATATAGGGCTCGTTGGATGCGGATTTTGATGAGCATTCTAATGGTGTTTTTTAAAATTACTCTAATTTTATTTGTTCGTAAAATTTTATATTTTTTATTAACTTTTGTTAGTTAGTTAATTAATTAATATCTCGAAAACAAAAAATAAAGCTATCTCAAAAATTTAACAATCGATTTATTATGACTTAAACAATATTCATGATTTTTTTCGCGCTTCTAAATGAGAGAGAACATGTTTAAAAGTTAGAAACAAATTTTATTTTTTAAACAAATTGTTTAAAAATTAATATATTTTTAAAAAAATAATTTTTTTCTAAAAGTTTAAGATCTTCCGCGTAAAAAACATTTACAACATTTTTCTCTATTTTAAATAGGAAAAAAGTTATATGTAAAGCAAAAAAATATTGCTCAAATTTGTTATTGTAAATATCTCCAAAAATATTAAAAGTTTCAAATTCAAAATTTGTACACTTATTTAGCACCACTATCACTATAATGTACCAAATTTTAAGAAAAATCCGAGACATGACCCCGTATTCTCATATGAAATGCCTCATATAGTTTACAATGACTTCATGCGCTTCAAAAACTAAATAATTTTTTTCTCGGAAACTCTAAGACATACCATCTTTTTCAAGGTCTTAAATTTTTTAGGACATTGTAGAGAATGTTCATGAATTTTTTGAAAAAAATCGAAGATATACTTTTAGAATTATTTGAACAATTAATTTTTTTTTTAATAACAATTAAAATTTTTGAATTTTTTTTTTCATAATTTTTTTCATGAAAGAGCATCTAAATACGAGTCTTTTAAAAAAAATTCATCCCGATTGGTTAAAAATTACGGAAGTTATAATAAATCAAAAAAAAAAAATTACAAAAAATTTAAATGTGCAATACTTATTTTGAAAAATATTTTGAATTTTTAAAAAATTTTTTTTGACCCTTAAAGGAACACAAATTATCAATATTATAAAAATTTATCAAAATACCCTGAAAAATCGGTGCGATCACTAGACGTGGAGTCGCTCTTTCATTTTAAAAAATTATTTGTTTAAAAATCGTTTATCATAAACGTTGCGTACTTTAGCTTCATATTTTTATTTAGAAAAAGTATTTTAAAATTTTGATATAATGTTTTAATAAATTTTTTTTCTTGCAGGATAACTATGTGTACGATTTATATTATACAGTTGATGAGGTAGACGAAAATTCTATTGATTACATAGAGAAATTCAATGATCAATTAGTGTTTGATGCATACAGAGAAAATGGTGTATACGAATCTGATAATGATTCTGAAGATTCTAATGATGAGGGACATTGGAGAAATGATTATCCAGATTCAGATCATTCAGAAAATTCAATTGCCGAAGATGATATGAAATGTGCAGTCGATAGACTTAAAATTGAAGATGAAGAATCAGATTTGTCAAGTGATGACGAAGATTTTGCTTATGGTCTCGATAAACACGATGAAGATTATTTTGGCACAAAATATGCAAGATTTAAGGCACGCGTCAAATATGCACTTGATGATGAAGATGACGATGACGACGATGATGATGATGATGATGGTGATTATGTTTTAGATTCCAGTAAAAGTGATTCTGATTAATGGAAACTTTTTTCTTATGTTAAATGTTTACTTTATATGTTTAAAATTTTTTCGATATTTGTAAATAATTGAAAAGAAAAAGAGAGTAAAACTTTCTTAGTCGATTTAACCAGTTAAGGTTTGAAATTATATTTATAAAATATTACAGAGTAATTAATTATAGATTATATCTTTAAAATAGCAATAAAATAAATTATTTTTATGTTTAAAAATTGAAAAAGGCTTAATTATTCTTAAATTAGGGGGGTAAATAATGAATCACGTGAACCTTTAAAAAGAAAACTCAAAAAAAAAAAAATTAGTTTTACATTAAAGATTAATTAGTAAAAATTCTAAATAAATAAAACAATTGTTTTTTAAATGTCGCAGAATTTTATTTGTATATATTTATTACATATTTATATAGATATATCTTGTGTGTAAAAATTCATCTATCAAAATAAAAACAAAAGTAAGCCTAATCATTGAGTTTTTTTTTTTTTCGAAGAAAGAAATAACAGTCGCACAAGTCTTGAGAGAAACAGGAATTACCCGTTTGTAAATTTTGATTATTAAATATTTCTATTTTTATAGTCTAAAAAATTTTCAATAAATTCACAAGAAAATAAATTAATTTCCTGAGACATAATATCAAAATGTTTTGTTTTTTTTTCTAAATGACGCGACAAAAAAAAAATTTCCATTTCTCCCAAAATGGAATTTGGGGAAGAATTCGCGTTTTTCTTTTTCTTTAAACGAGACGATAACAATAAAAGTAGAAATGTAATTTACGGTAAGATGTTAGTACCTTTTTTTCATTATTGAATTCATAAAGTGAGTAAGTTGGTATCACAAATTTATGTATCGATACTGGCTCTCGTCGTAAAACCAATAAACTCATTTTTTTTTTGCACTTAGGAGAGAGAGAGAGAGAGAGAGAAAAAAAATATTCTATAAAAAGGCCGCAAAACATTACCGTAAAATCTTCTCGCGTAGAACAGTATACAGTTTTTTTTCTTTTTTTTTTAATATATATATATTTTTAATGATTCCATCGTATGATATGAGTACACTGCGTATACATGTAACACTGGCCTTAATTCTAATTTATACATTCGTGCGCTCGCCGAAATTAAAAAAAAACGCTCTCTTCCTTTCATTCGAATAAGAAAATTGTAATAAAAATTTTCTATATACAAAATATCAAAAACTATTCAAAAAAAAGAATAAAATCTATTCGAAGCTTCCTAGAATATAAATTGTTCCGAGAATTCGAAAAAATCAGATCAATAATTAACTCTCTTCTATTAATGAATTTAATTCATAAAATTTATTACTAAATATCTGACTAATAATTTAAAAAAATAATTTTTAGGTATTTTATCGGCGACACTTACTGCCAAAACTAAATAAAACATTTTGTAAATGTTTTTATAATTTTTTAAATTTACTTTTTTTAATTCACATAGATTAAAAAAAACGATTTTAGTAACAATTAATTTTTGTCCAAAAAAAAAAAAAAACTTTTGGCATATTGTACCTCTCAACTAGATTTTAAAAATCTGTAACAATTTTTAAACTTTTAAATATTTTGAAACGCAAGAATAATTTTTTTTTCTATAATTTAATAAAATTACAGAAATAAAAGAACGCTCATTTGAAAAATGTAAAGCGAGCGCACTTTTTTTTTATGGTTGCGGGCATGTAACTAGTCGTTATTACAATAATATATTAAATGTTATATTGCAATGTAACTTAACAGATTCACAAGCTGAGATTGGTATCATTCAGGATGTTCGCTAATTAATTCCTAATTCCTCTACTGTACAACATTTTACATTCATTCATTTTTTTTTATTTTTTTTTTTGTTTCCTTAGGTATGTCAAACTATTCTACGAGATTATTAAAGTCATGAGATTGCACACCCTCACTTGGGTCAATAATTCCGAGAAATTCGAGACTATTATTTGCTTTCGAATTTTCTTCGACAATTTTTTTATTCTTTCATTCTTTTTTGTTTTAAATCGCAAAAACACGAGATCATTGATGATAATCATCTCAGTACGATGTTTTATATTAATAATATGTACATATACATAAAGGCGAAAAACATTTTCAAAATGATTCTCTCTCTTTGACTTACAACATCTTTCGAGAAAAAAAAAAAAAAAGGAAGTCCACGTTGACCAAAAAGCCCTGACTTTCGAAACTTATGTTATATATTGCGTATATTTACAGGTTGGTATTTTTTGGACTTAAATTTAAGAACAATTCCCTGGATCAACGAAAATCACACTGTGTAATTAACTATAAGCCGATAGTCGATATCTATGTATAAACTGGCAACAATTAACAGTCCTATTTATGAATCTTCAAACTAAAGTCTCGCGTTTTTTCTTTCTATTTTTATATCTTTTTTGATAAATAAATTCACATTAATAATGAAACGGGAGACTTTAATTTGTATATATATAGTGAAAAAGAGAATCTCTGAACTTGAAAAATTTTCTCTCCAAGAAATAAATTAATAGAAAAACGAAATTGATTTTTTTTTATAAGTACCATATGCGATAATTGCAAAAAAAAAAATATCCTTAATTGCTATGTCGGTAAGATTATTCAGACAAGAATTTTTCCTGTCAAAAAAGAGGAGAAAATATAATCTAGAAAAAAGAATTAAGAAAAATAAATTAGTTTAATACTACTTCAGAGAAAATTTTTTTTTTCACTATATAGAAGAAAAGACTTTTGGCTATAAATTTATAGTACAGGAGCCTCTGCCCTGCCGGTTGGTGGCGTAGTGGTATGGCTGCTGGAATTATTATTGTTATTATTGTTATTGTTACTAGCCTCGCCGGTGTGGCTAGAGCAATAGAATTTTTTATGAGCGATAAAAGTGCTTAGATAGGTGAAGCTAATGTCACAGGATCGACAATATCGTGGTCCTGTTTTATTTGGATCGAGACTTTCCTCAGGTGGTGGTGTATCTTCACGTTCCTGTTTCACTTTTCCAGCTACATGCAAAGTTTGTGTTGCCGGTGGCTGCTGTGGTGAATTTGTTGTTGGCTGTGGACTACTTTTTCTCACTTCCGATTTTCCATTAACTTGAGTTTCAGCAGGAATTTCATCAGGTGTTACTGCCGGAGGTGGCTCAGGTGTTGGTGTTGTTGTGTCATCGTCCAAAACGCATGTTATGTAATTTTCCTCCTATAATTTTTACAAATTCATTAAAGTAAAGTTAAAAAAATTTTTGTTTTTTTTTGTCATTATTTCAATTTTTTTTTTAACTTAAATGAAAAGCTACTGATGGGAAATAGTTGTAGAATATGTTAAAAAATGTTTTCTTCCGGGAAAATTTAGGTTTTAATTTATGTTTAAAAATTTACTTAATTGAAGGCCTTGAATCAAATATCTTCTATTATATTATTAAGTTATCAAAATTCCCAAAAGCGACATCGACCCCATCACTGGAAAATTTATTTACACTTATTTTCAAATAAATCAAAATCTTTTGTTATTTTGTTATTATTTTTTACCGTTTCAACATATTTTTGCAATTTAACACTAAAAAACGGGTTATTTTGCAATTTTAAGGAATTTTTTTTCGAATTTTTGGACATATACCTATAAAATTGCTCTTCATTTGAAAAGTTACTTAAAACAATATTTTTTTAAAATACATTTTATTTTTGGATTTTTTTTAAAAATATGTTTTTACCAATTTTTTTAATGTTTTTTTTTTACAATTTATTGTTGTTTTGCAAATTTTTGTTTAGGAACCTAGAATATTGTATATCTAATTTTAAATGTCATTGAAATTAATTGTTTTCAACTGAAAAATGTTATCATTGCTGATTTCAAACTTAAACATCTTCTATTATATTAAATTAACAAATTTCCAATAATGTGATTTTTTTAAATATATCAATTGTCAGTTTATCCTTGAATAAAAATGATCAAAATCCAGATAATTTTTATACACGATCAAAATGTTAGAAACGTCATTCTGTTCATTCGAAAAAATAATTTTTCTGCTAATTTGTAATGCAAAAATTTTTTTTTTTGAAAAATAATAATTAGGAGTCAAATTTGAAAGAGAAAAATTTTTAAATTCACAAATGCAACTTATATGTGATTAAAATAAACAATTGTGTAAGACCGGAAAAAAAGAAATTCTTACAATTTTTGTAATCTTTAATAATTTAAATATATTTAAATAAATAATTAAATATTTAAATTTTTTAACCCAAAAATATTAAAAAATTATTATTTTTCAAAAACAAATTTTTTTTCTGAGAAATATTCAGAAATTATTATTTTATAATAACAAATTTTGTGCTGAATTCAAAAATAGGCTTTTTTTCTCAAAAATATTCAAAAATTATTATTTTTCAAAAATAAATATTGTGCTGAATTCAGCAAGTCCAGCTGATAATTCAGCACAAAATTTGTTTAATAATTTTTAAAAATATTTGTGTAAAAAAATATTTTTTTGAATTTTTAAATTGAATTATTTTTGAAAAATGTTTACTTTTCATAAATTTTTTTAATTGCTCTTTTTTGTGCTGGATTAGCACAATGCAGTATAAAATTTATTTTTGAAAAATAAAAAATTTGAATATTTCCAAATTTAGAAAAATCTATTTTTAGATTTTGAAATTGAATTGTTTTGAAAACTTTTGAATTTACCGAAAGTTTTACAGTTGATTCTTCTATGTGCTAGGCGAACACAATTCAGCGCTAAATTTGTTTTTTGAAAAATAATAATTTTTTTTTTTAATTGTAAAGTCGAATTATTTTGAATAATTTATTATTAAAGATTTAAAAAATTTGATGTAATAAATTCTTTTTCTTTTGGTCTTGAAAAACAAGACTTGATACCATACAATTTTAAAGAAAACGTCTAACTTAAAAATAATTTTTGAAAAATTATTCAAAACTTCAAATATTTATAGATTTAAAATTAACAATTTAAAATAATAATAGCTTCAAATTTTGGTACATAAAAATTAGTCATTCATTTTTTTTATTTTCAGTACGTAAAGTAATTAAATCTAAAATTCGAAAAATTCAAATGACCATTAAAAAAAAAAAATCGAGTTAACTATAACAAAACTTAACGAGGGTTTTGTTATTGAAAAGTTGTATTTTCAGAAAAAAAATTGTCCGGTGAGGTTTGATTTTTGGTGTCGTACAATGTAATTTGACTAATTTTAAAACGCGAACAAAAAAGAAAGAAAATGAAATGAAATTGTAACATAATATAAGATAGAATAGTGATAAAATTTTGAAAAATGATATCGAATTACACACCTGCAGATCTGTGCCACGTTTCTCAAAATGCATTCTGATATGTGTCCTCATGCCACGAAGGGTATTTCCTTTATATCGACAAATTGTACACCTAAATGCTTTAACACCTTGATGAGCATCCATATGTCGTTGAGCGGCTAAAGCTGTCGGACTCACTGCACCGCAAACTGGACATCGCCATCCACCTGTCGAACTGCTGGTACACGTATGAGTACTTCCTGATTCGATTATTGCCTAAAAAAATTTGTTAAATTAAACAAATGTTCAAATAATCTTCATAAAATAAAATCTTTCACCAACAAGCTTACTTTACATTTAAAAGCATTTTATTTAACATATAATTTGTTCTGTTTCAAAGCAAACATAAAGTTAAAAATATATTTTTCCAAATTATTTTGATATTTTTCAAAATATTTTTTAAATTAATTTTAATTTCGGTTCAACTTTTAGATTAAATCTAGATGATTTCATTTTAGAAAAAAATTTTGTTCCAATTTTTCTAAAAAGTAGATTGCAAAATAAAAATATAATCAAAAATACCTTGCATTTGTGACATCGTGTGTGATGTTCCTGAGATTCGGGCCTCTTAGGACAGTAGAACGCTTGATGAGCAGCAAGATTGTCCATTGAAGCAAATTTAATACCACAAGCGGCGCATATAAGCTGAACAAGAGGAGGTGAAGGCGTTCCAGGAGGTGGTGGACTGCTTATTGTACTTTCTCTTGCTTGACAATAATGTTTTTTGTGGGCCACAAAATTTTCGTGACGACAAAATACAATATTACACTCCTTACACCTAAGACAGAACATTTTTTTAAAAATAAATTAATTATTATAGGTACTCGTTAATTTACAATTTCGGATTTTTTTTTCATTATTACGCATAGTTACTCAAATTAATTAAGAATTTAATCTGTTTTTTCAAGTTTTTCAAGCCCATTTTTCAAAAAAAATTTAAAAGAAAAGTACTGGAGAATTTATTGACATTTCATGTTATTTGTTAATTTTTGAATAATATTTTTTTTCTATAATTAAAACCATTTGGTACAGACGTCAATTTTTTTTTATTTTCAAAATTACCAAAATGTTAAACATTTTTTCAGAAAAAATTTTATTTGGATGTTTCTTGAAATAAAAATATTAGACAAAATTTTTTGTGCAAACTCCATTGTATATAAACTAGATGATTATGTTCATAGTATGAATATTTTTGTTTTCTCAAAGAGTGAAAATAAACAAAATAAGTAATTCAGTCAATCGATTTTTTTAATATTTTGAATTTTTTTGAAATTTACTTTCGGCAATTTTCTACGTTTAAAATTTTTATATTTTTTCATCGAATAACATCTATTTTTTAAACGACCTGAAACTAATTTAAGAAAAAACAGAAAAAATAGTTGTAATCAACTTCATTACATTACTTTTTGGCACATTCATTAAAGCAAAAAAAAAAATAAAAATTTGAATTACTTAAAGAATAAAAATCACCATTAATTATAAAAATTTCTAATAAGATATTATATGTTTTAGAATTATGATTTGATGGTATCTTATATTCTACAGAATATTATATATTTTTCGAGAATATTAAATTGTTAAAATATTAATTTTGCGGAATTTTCATTAAACCGATTATCAATGTTGCAGAATTAATATTATTTAAACGAAAATTAATTTGCTCAAAATTAAATTTGATTCAATATCAATTTGTACGAAACATTGTCTCGTAGAATATTAATTTTGCAGAATTGTAATTTAAAAGAATTTTAATTTTGTAGACAGAAGATTAGAAAGAATGTTAATTTTGCAGAATATTTATTTGCTCGAATATTACCGTCTTGGTACTGAACGTAAAAATTGTAAATATTGATTTTAAAATACTATTTCCTTGAAACACGGAGACTTTTTACAAAATCGGCCTGAACACCAAGGATTTTTATCTTATAAATTTCCTAAATCCAAAAGATTGTGCGAATCCATACAAAAACGCGATTGCAAAACGGAAAGTAATATAATGACAGGTTCATTACGTTCTGCCGCCGTCAGATGGCAGAAGCATTCAGAGAGCATAAAGTCGCAGCCAAAGAATTTCACAGATCGTTCGACACTCTTAAATTAATTATTTTAATAAGATTATCTTACCTGGAGACACCTTGTTTAACGAGAACTCCGGGAGCTGGTGGTGGTGGTAAATCAGTCAATCTAAGCGCAAGTTCAGTGGTGGGCGTTGAAACAACAGCGTTTGTATTTTGATTTGTCGAAATGGTTCTTGATCGTGGACTACCGCTACCACGGGATCTGGGACTTCCCGGTGGTGGCGGTAGGGATGTGGGCGCTGGTGAAACTCTATTCTCCTTTTCGTCCTGATGTACAGGCGAACGCCTGATACTGAGATCGAGTGGTGCTGAGGCGGGAGCCGAGGGTGACGTTGAGGTAGAGCCAATAGAAGACGGTGTCGATGGTTTATTTGCAGCGCGAAGCACCGATGGAGCTTCGGTGATGGTATTTTGAGTCGTTGAAATACCCCTTGTCATTGGTTGCAACGATCCATTTGGCAACAGGAAGCATGCAGTGTCGGGAGCAGGAAGAGCGGGTGCTGCAAGAACACTGGCACCGCGGAACAGCGAATAAGGAACAATGAGAATTGGATTTGTCGGTAGCGCTAGACACGGTTGAGGTGGAGGCGAATCACCAGGACTCGAACTCGTTGGCGGTGATGCTTTCACTGATGCTGGAGCAGGCTGTGCATCTTTTACCACGTGTCTTGTGTTACAATAATGTGCCTTGTGGGCGCGATACGTTTTCAACGAACTAAACCTGTTAATTTTAAAACGATAATTAAAATTGGTGATAAATAATTTTCAGGCCTCGGATCGACTTTAAGGTGTAAAAAAAAAAAATCGTTCGAGTCGATTTAAATTCCAAAAAGAAGTCGAAAAAATCGATTTTTTTATTTTAATTAAATTTAATTAATTAATAAATATTTTACTTTAAAAAACTAATGTTATTAGATATTAAATTTTCATTTTATTAATTCCTTAATAAGAATAATTTTATAAGAATATTATCAAGAAAATTTATTTCGAATATTTTAGAATCGAACTAAGACAACTTTTCAAAATTTTAAGGACAAAGTTCTAAAAAAATTTTTTGAAGTTCCATTTTTCAAATTTTCGAAGTATAATTTAAGCAGTTTATTCAAATTAAAAATTTTGGCATAGTTTTTAGTTTATATGGTTTAAAAAATTTCGGACAATATTTAAGTTTTACAGATTTTTAAATTAAATTATTTTAAAATAATTGAATTGTAGAAGATTTTAAATTTGAAATAAATTTTTCCAAATTTAAATTGCTGTAGTTTTTTTTTTAAATTTCTGAAAACAATTCAGTTTTAGAGTTTTCAATAAAAATTTTCTTAAATAATTGAATTTTTAAAGAAATATTAAAATTATTAAAAATAATTCAATTTTTAAAGAGTTACCACTTGAAATTTTTAGAAATAGTTGAATTTCAAAAAATTTTGTTAAATTTCAGACAATAATTAAAATTTACAGAATGGAAAATAATTCATCAAATAATTTTAGATAACTTTTTTTTTTAATATAATTAAATTTTCGAAGATTTACAATTCAGATTTTTGAAAATAATTGAACTTCAAGTGATTTTTAATTGAAATTTTTGGTGATTTATGTTGATGAAGAATTTATTAGAAATTAGTGATAAAAATTGAGTTTCAAATGTTTTTAAAATTGAAAAATACTTGTAGATAATTGAATTTTTGAAGAATATTATAAAAATAAATAAAAATAATTGAATTTTGTTTTTTGAAAATAATTGAATTTCAAGTGATTTTTGATTGAAATTTTTGTTAATTTCTGTTGCTGAAGAATTTATTAAAAAATTCTAGAGAAAAATTGAACTTTAAAAGTTTGTAATTAAAAAATTCTTTCTGGTAATTGAATTTCGAAAGAGTTGAAATTATTAAATTTTAGAAAGTTTTACATGGAAAATTTTATAAATAATTAAATTTTATGAGGTTTTAAATTGAAATTTTCGAAAATAATTGAATTTCAAATAATTTTGAATTTAATTTTTTTGGTGATTTCTGTGGCTGATTTTTTTTTTAAATTTTAAATCATTATTGAAATTCATAAAATTTTTAATTGAAAAATAGTTGAAGATAATTGTATTTATGAAGAATTTTAAAAATTTAAAAAAAGTCGAAAAGTCGCATCTTATTAAGGGGATGGAACAGTGAAATTTTAACCTTTCAAAATTTACGTTGTCTATTTACATCAATTTTTTTTTGTGACATTATTTAGGGTCTAAAATTATTCTAAATTATTGAAATATGAAAAAAAAAATTTGTGTCAATTTTAGAATTTGTATTTTTTAAGAAAATTGAAAATTTTAAAAACCCATACAACTGATTGTTCATAACCATAAAATGTAAAAAATAAAAGATATGAGCCAAAAGTTCTAAACGTTCAAATAAACGAAATATTTTTTTCAATCTATAAATTTTTAAAAATTATGATGGCAATGTAAAATGAAACAGTAAATTAAATAACTTCTTTTTAGATATTTAAAACAATATTTTTGAATAAAATTCGTACTTAAAGAAGTTGCAAAAAAAAAATTCAAAACTTTTGGCTCATAAATAAATTGCCGACGAAAAGTACTAGTTGCTAGAATTTTTCAGGTAAAAAATTATTTCTTCAAAAATCGTTTATGATAAATGTTGCGTACTTCAGCATCGTGAAATTGGAAGAATTTCAATTCGAGGCCTGCTTTACGTGATTTTTAGGAATTTTTATGAATAAAAAATGTTCTGTTTTTTATAGATAAAAAAAAAAGATATACCTGATGTCGCAATTTCGGCAGTATCTCTCTGCCTCCTCATTCAACGATCCATTGGCAACGGGAGTGACAGATCCAGAATTTCCCACGGGAGTAGTTGGAGCAGGTGGTACTGAAGGTGTTACAGGTGAAGCCGCATGCATCCTCATGTGACGATTGAGAGAAACTTTTTTGTCAGCACTGTATGAACAATGTGGACAAGCGTATGCCTTACGAACGTCAAATTTGCCACTTTTTTCATCATCCTCGTCATTATTTGCATTGTCTTCCTCGAGACGTGGTCGATGAGCACAATAAAATGTCTGATGAGCCTCCAAAGTACTCGCTGAACTAAATCTAATTCCGCATGGAGGACAAATTAATGGCGCTGGTCTTGCCGGTTCTAATGTTATCGTTTCCTTGCCATCCGTTGGCAATACAAAAAGTCGTCCCGAGGCTATCGCTATAAAAATAAAAAAGAAATTATTCAATCTCACGAAATTATCTTTTTTTATTTATGTACACAAAGGACTTTGAAGTTTTAATTATTTACCTATACATAAATTATTTTTTTTTCCGGTTCAAGAAATTTTTTATAAACAATTGAATATTTCATCAGCTAGTTGATTAATTCAGTTTTTTATTATCGCGCATGTACGAAGTCCATTGCATTTCTTCATTTCGATAAGAAATTTGATTATCAGGGCGAATTGTTTATAATTTTTCTTTTATTATGATTTCAAATTTAAAGAGAAAATAGTGTGAGAAAGAAAAAATTGTTTATTTACCATTTTGAAGTCCAACGGGAAGTGGTGGGGTTTGATTTGGAGGTGAAATATTTTCGGGTTTGATTGTGAGAGCGGCAACGGTGGCTGGCCGCAATGCAGGATCCGTTGCCAGACTAGTATTCAGTCTCAATCTTGGTGTGACTTCATCATCTAATCTTGCTTTTTTCGTGTCACAAGATGTATCGTCTGATCGTCGTGAATCCTCGGAATCTCTTCTAGCATCTCTTCGGCGTGTCGATGATGATGATGAGGATGATGGTCGGCCACAATCTTCCGAATCTTTGATAACCATATTCGAGTCCTCGTCAATGTCGAGACGCGTTGCTTTTGGACTCGATTCATGTGTTGATGGTGTTGTTTTTGTCGACGAATGCCTTTCCCTCGATCCTCTTGATGCCTGCAAAAGTTATCATTTATATCAACAAAAATATAATAATTATTTTCTATTTCAGAGTTGTCGTAAGAATAAATTTTACCATGACAAAAAAAAATTATTATAATTTATTATAATTTTAATTAATTTAATGAATTATAATTGAAATCTAATAATCTGAAGTTAAAAAAAAAATTATTTACTGAAAATAGATAACAAAAAGGTGATAATAAAATAATAGTTAAAACCAATTAACGTACAAAATAACTAATTTCATTCATCAAAATTTAAAATTTGGGTAAATTGAAACTTAAATCAATAAATATTTGTATAAATTTAAAATCGGATTATTTGGTTAATTTAAAAAATAAATCAATTAAATTTTTGAAAAATTTGAATTCAGGTGATTTGAAATTTAAATCAATTAAAATTTGGATAATTTTAAACATAAATCATCAATCATAATTTGGGAAAATTGAAATTCCGATAATCTTAAACTTGAATCAATTAAAATTTGGGTAAATTGAATTTTGGATAAAGTGAAACTTAAATAAAAAAAAAAAATTAAGGAAAGTTGAATTTTGGATAAATTAAAAATTAAATCAATCAAAATTTGGATAAATTGAAATTCGAATAATCTTAAACTCAAATCAATTAAAATGTAGATAATTTAAATCATTTAAAATTTATTTATTATAATTTAAATAATTCTAAACTTAGATAAATCATAATTTGAAGAAATTAAAATTCGGATAATTTTAAACTTTAATCAATTAAAATTTTGGATAAATTGATCATTTGAAATTTAAATCAATTATATTTTGGAAAAATTTAAATTCGGGGTAATTTGAAACATACGTCAATAAAAATTTGAATAACTTAAATCAATTAATATTTGGATTATTTAAAATACGGTAAATTTGAAACTTAAAACAATTTAAAATTAGATAATTAAAAATCAATTAAAATTTATATATTATAATTTAGATAATTTTAAACATAAATCAATAATAATTTGGACAAATTTAAATACGAATAATTTTAAATTTAATTCAATTAAAATTTGGATAAATTGAAATTCGTATAATTTGAAACCTATAATTTAATCGAAATTTGTATAAATCGAAATTCGTATAATATAAAATTTAGATGAATTAAAATTCGGTTAATTTTAAATGAATCAATTAAAATTTGGACCGATTGAAATTTTCATAATTTAAAATTAAATAAAATCAATTTATAATTTGAATAAATTAAAATTCAAATAATTTAATTTTTAGCTGCAGTTGAAATTTTGTTAATTTTAAATTTCAAATTAATTGAATTTGCTTTTAATTAATAATTTTATTTTTGTCAATAAAAATAAAAAAATTATTGAAAATTTTATCACATAAAATTAAAAATTAAAATTGAGATTAAATTGAAATTTTGATTGATTAAATTTTGAATCGAATAATTAATAAAATTTAAACAAATTGAAATTTAAATAAAATAAATAAATTTCCTTAATTAAATTTTGGATTGATTGAATTGATTAGAAATTAAAAAGAGCTTAAATTTACATCGATTAAAATTTTAATCAATAAATGTTTCAACTAATTAACATTTAAATTTATTGAAATTTTTCCTAAATAATTTTTAAATCGATAAACATTTTTTGATTAATTTAAATTTAGGTCAATTTAATTATTTATACGAAAACACGAAAATTTTCAAATTTTGTGTCCTATTAATATAATTCAGAAATGGTGAAATTATTTTTTTAAACTAAAATTATTTTCAACATTCCTGAGTTTAAATAAATGTTGTGAATTTAATTATTTTTGAAATATTACATCCACAAATTAATCAATCAATTAATTAATAAATTTATCAATACAAATGAAATTCAAATAAAAAAAATATAATAAAAGAATGACGATTTTATTTGAAAAAATCGTTAATTTTTGAAAAATAAGAACAAATAGGAGAAAAGAGGAGATTTTTGACAATTTCCAAAAGTTATCTTTGAAGTAACTTGAGAAGTTTCAGACAATTTGAGAGAACTAATGACAGATAGTATCGTCCCAAGAAGAAAATTGGCTCTAGAGTAGTTTTTATCTGATTATAGAGCTACGAGATGCGTATCAACTGAGCCAAGATAATTTTCTATGGAGCATTGTCAAGCTACGAGACATCTGTTTCCTGTGATTTGAAATACCTCCAAAGATTCTTATCAGACCACGAAGATTAGAAAACTTAACACAAGATTTTAGTTGCAGATAAAATTTTAAACATTTCGTTTTGAGAAACCTAAATAACGAAAATTTCGATTCACACAAGATACATATATTTATAAATTTAAAAACAGAAACATAAATTTTCATTTTGAACAAAAATTACACTTTAATGATACATTTTAGAAAAAAATTTCTTTTTTTTTTTCAAATAATACAAATATTTAAATAAAATAAATTTCTTATAATTTAGAATTTTAGAAAAGAAATTTCTTTTTCTTGGAATATAAAATGTTGTCATTTTGTGAATTCTTCAATTGAAAATCGTTTAGGAAATTTTTTTTTCGAAATTAATTTTCGGGAGGAAAAAAACGAACTTTTTTAAAAAAAAAAAAAAAAGAAATCTTTTTATTTACCTCAATATCCTCGGTGAGACTAGAGAGTCGTTTTCTCGCATCTTCGGAGAGTACATTAAATCGTAACCGGATGTCCTCGGCAACGGAATTCGGAGTTATCACAGGTAAGACGGAGTTGAGTCTTGGTGGAGGTGGTAAACTTGATTCCTCATCAACAGCTGGTGCTGAAGGACTCGAGACTGCTGATCCTCCTCCTTCGACTCCGCTACTCACGGACGGTGTCTTCTCCGAGTCACTCCACTCCTCATCTTCCCCTAAAGAATTAATAACAATTACTTTTCATTGTAAAAAAAATCACAATTACACAAAATTTGTAAATTACTAAATTTACTTTTCAACTAAAAATTTAACAAAAAAAAAAAATAAAATACTTTTTATACGAAAATGACGTTCAAGAAATGATGGACTGTGAAGAGGAATTTGCAAATCAATTTCACTGGAGACAACCATAATTACAGAAATTCTCCTTCCTCACAAGGAAGAGAATAATTTTTTTCACATACACTTTTTTTTTTTTTTTTTTTGAAGTAAAAAAATTTCTATAACACTATAATATTGAGAAATACAGAGGGAAAAACGACGTGTTTCTGACGCTGGCTTCGTCCCTAATGGCACCGACAGCAAAAGCTAAACCATGCGTATTTCCCCCACCCTTTCAATCCCTATCTTTGAGTTCCCCTTCGTCACCCTGGTCACCCAACATTCAGCTTATCTTTCCATCTATCTCTTCTTCCCTCCTCCTTCCCTCTTCATCGTTCTCGATTCCCCGCTGGCATGGGTCCTTTAAAACCCCTTTGCGCGTTTCTCACACCACATGCGCAAACGATATTCTCATTCCAATATTTGTATATATATATGTATTTGTTATAACGAGCTTTGGAACTGAGAGATAGAGAGAAAGAGTCAAATCTCCATCGGATTATTATCTATGGGGGATTTAAATATATATATTTCACTGAAAATATTATAAAGATTAAGAATATTCTTGAAGGACAGTTTTGCCAATGTGTACGGTGAAGAGATCTAATCTTCCAGGATATTCGATTCTCTGAATTGACTGTCCTTGAAAAGTTGAATCAATAAAAAAATGATTGCGATTTTTATCGATATTTAATTTTTGAATATAGGTCCAATATCTTCAAAAAAAAAAAAAATTTACCAATTTCAGCCACAATTATTATTTGACTCTTATTCTAAATTTCATTGCCCAGTTATATTTTATCGATATTTAATTTATGAATTTTTTTTTTAATATTTCAAAAATTAAATATCGATAAAATAAAACCGCTCAATGAAATTTTTTCTCAAACCTTATTTCTTTTATTCTGATTATATTGATTGTGATTTATTTGAATATGCTAGTCTTTTTTGGGACGCATTAATTTTCCATAAAAATCATTAACTAGAATTCTTATTTATTTATTATTAGTATTTTATTTTATTAAAATTTTATTTTTTTAAAAATGAAATTGTAAATATAAGTATTTTAAAATATATTAGCGTTGAAAGTTTTTTATAAAAATTAAATTAAGTACTAAAAATTAATTTGAAGTTAAAAAATATTTAAAAATATCTCAATGCCAGAAGAAAACGATTTTTATTGGTTACTCGATCATGACGTCACATCGGTACATTGTCGCGCATCGTCTGCTTTATGAATTATGATTCACAATTAAATGCAGCTTTGATAAAATATATTCTAAATCATTTATAGTTTTTAATGTTATGAAAATTAAATAATTGGTACCTAAATGTTTGAGTGAGAAATTAAATTTTAATTGACTGATGACTGAGGACATCTGAGTGTTATACAGAAATTAATAAATAGATAGAATTGAGTAGAGTGAGTGAGATAGGAAAAATAGTCATGACAATATATGTAAGAAATATTCAAATTATCATTTAGAAATATAATAGACGCGAAACGAAACAGTGTTTCAAAATTTTAAACTTATTAATTATTGTAATTATGTTGAGTGATTTTCAATATTATTAAAGTTGCTTTGTTTAGAATAATTATGAACATTATTTATTTATATTATTTTTATCATCATCCTACGCAATAAGAGAAACATTTATTATTAATAACAAAATTGACTTATTCGCGTAACACTAAATTATTCCTGTGATAATAAGTGAAATGCCTTGTAAATTGGAACCAGGATTTTCAAAATAAATCTTTAAAGTTTTTCATTTCAATTTTTTAATTTTAAGGTTATGTTCATAACTTTATTTTATTTGTATTTGTGATGTTTGTTTGCATCTACATGTGACAAAATAGAATTTAAAATTTTTTCAATAAAAATACTTTCATTAAAGTGATCTTGAAAACAGTAAAAATTTGACTTTATTTGATAGCACATCCTCACGTTTTGCAATTAGAAATCACTGTCTCCTGACATTTTCATTTTGTGGCCACAGGAGAAAACAATTTTTCAGGTGTTTTAATTGCAGTACTATTACACAGTGACACAAAACACGTTTTATATTTATTTCCCTGCATATCGAAATTATTTACAGAGTTTTTATTTAATTTTGCGTTTATTTTTCACTAAAAAATTATAAGCAAAAAAAATTTGTTATATAAATCCAACCCGATCTACCCACTAAAATTAAAAAAAATTTTTTTTGATAAACACACCGTATTATTTTTTAGACGAATTAGCAATATTCAAATTAAAATTTAACAGATTATCTTTTTATAAGAATTTTTAACCTAACAAAATTTTTAGCTACCGAATTTTTGTTTTGGCAGAATTTTTAGTTTATAGTCATTTAATTTACATGACTTTTTATTTAATAGAATTTTAATTTAAGCGAATTTTTATTTAACAGAATTCTCATTCAATCGAATTTTATATGTAATTTGAATTTTTAAATAACAAAAATTCCAATTCACGGAATTTTAATTTGTTCGAATTTTTAATTGATAAAATTTTTAAGACATCAAATTTTCATTTGACCGAAATTACAAATAACCGAACAAACAATCGAGAGAAAGATTTCGGCGCAATTTTTAAAATTATTACCAATTAGAAATTACTATAAGAAAATCGTGATTGGTCAATTTTCAAAAATTGCACACAAATCTTTCTGTCGATTGTTTGTTTGGACATTTGTTATTTCAGACAAATGTAAATTCGGCGTTTTAAAAATTCTATCAATTAAAAATTTGTATACAAATAAAAATTCGGACAAATTGAAATACGGTGAATTGGAATTTCTATAATTTAAAAATTCAAATCCCATAAAATTCAATTCAATGAGAATTCTGATAAATTAAAATTCTTTAAATAAAAATTCATGTAAATTAAATGACTATAAAATAAAAATTTTGCCAAAACAAAAATTCGATAGCTAAAAATTTTGTTAGGGTAAAAATTCTTATAAAAAGAAAATCTGTCAAATTTTAATTTGAATACTGCAAATACGTCGAAAAAAAAATAATTTTTAATTAAATACTTGAAAATAAAAATTCTATTTAATGATTTTTATGGGAAATTAATGCGCCTCCTTAATATTCAGTATTATTATTAAGCGTTATCAATTTCGTCAATTTTGTAAAAATTTTTATGAAATATTTTGTAACAAGTTCTGTAACTTTCGCAAAAAGATTGGGTTGAATTGATAAGTTCAATCATATTTTATGATTTTTGAGATTTTTTGAAATTTATTTTCAAAACTATAGTAAAGTTCTTATCTAAACTTAAAATTTTCAAATTTAACACGAATTTTTCTTGAAATTAATCTAAGAGAATCTAAATTTAAAGATTTTCAAAATAATTTGTAAAAAAAACAATGAAAAATAAAAATTAGATTTTTCCTTTTTATTTTAACTTAATTCTGAAAGAAAATAATCATTTTTTCAACAAAAAAAAATTTATTTTTAAAAATTTTCGTTGTAAAAGTAGACTTTTTCAAAAAAATTCCAAGAACGATAATAAAATTATATATTAAAACTAGATTTTTCCTATTAATCTAACTTTTAAGCCTATTGAAAAATAATAATTTCAGGAAAATTAATTTCTAAAAATTTTCATTGTGAAAATATTTTTCAAAAATTTGCATAAACGATAAAAAAATTATTAAAACTATTTTTTTTACTGTTATTTTAACTTAATTCTAATCGAAAATAATAATTTTATCAAAAAATGAATTGATTTTTAAAAATTTTCGTTGCCAAAGTCGACTTTTCAAAAAATTCGCAAAAACCATAAAAAATTATTAAATTTAGATTTAAGTTAATTTTAAAAGAAAATAATAATTTTAGTAAAATTGATTGATTTTAAAAAATTTTCAGCTTCAATAAATAGTTTCATTACTTTTGGATAAAAAAAATCTTAAATGTCAAAAAACTTTAATTTTTCAAAAAGTCTGATTTCTATACACCTATTATTTTTTATCATGAAGTTTTTGATAATAAAGAAAAAAAATTTTTTCCTTTGCATAAAAAATTTATACTTCAAAGAGTTAAAGTTCAATTATTTGCTTTTTTTACAGTTGTACTTCAAGTTGAACTATATTTATATACGTTTGAAATAGTTCCTTGAAAGTTGAAGATTGAAATTCAAATCTTTAATCTTGGAAGCGCGTTCCACAACGTGAACTTTAAGCCATTGAGAACATGAAACTTTAAAGCTCCAACAAACAATATTTCTAGTTATCTTAAATCTTCGACCTATTTTCAAAAGGAAAAACAAATATGTACGTCTAAAATGAATTTTCATTTGTCTCAAGTTCAGACTATCAAGTAAAGTTTCTTTTTCAATTTAGATCTTTTGCTCATGTAAAATCGAAACAGATGACTTCTCTAAGTCACGCCATTCAACTTCTCAACTTCCGCTGGGGATAAATAGCTTCTATATTGTTTTATTTCTCTATACATTGCGGGAATGCATCGATTATTTAATAATAATTGATATACCATTTTATCACTTAATTATTAATTTTATCATTTCACTCGTTTATATTTGTAGAAAATAATAAATAAATAAATGTAAAGTGAAAGTAAAGCTTACTCTATAACGAAAATAGAATTCACTCTCTGAAAAGTGAAAATTATTTCAGAGTAAACGTTATTTTAAATATAATACAGAATTTACTCAAAGAAGAGATTATTTTTTTCACTGTATAGAAAAAGGGATTTAGATTGTCTCACTTTTGGAGTTGAATTTAGAACTTTAAAAATGTTGCTATTCACTCCCCAATTTTTCAAAATTGTTCAAATTTTACTACAAGGAAGAGTACTCTAGAACAAGTTGAATCGTCACTCACTCCAAGAAAAGAAAAATTTATTCTCTCTAGAGAGTGAAATAAATTTTACTTCAAACACACTGTAAAAACTTTGTGGAGTTAATAGCAAAAAAAGTTGGGAGTACAAAGTTTGAAGTTAAAAATCAACTCCAAAAGTGAGTTAACATTAGATTTTTTCACATTGTAAACTGTAAAAAAGCCTTTAACACTCAACGGAAATCTATAAAAGTCCCACTCTTTTGGAATTGAAGCAAAGGGAGTTGATGCTAAAGAAGTTAATTTTATTCCTAGGGAGTTAATCTAATATTAACTCACTTTTGGAGTTGATTTTTAACTCGAAAAATTTTACTCCCAACTTCGGTTGCTATTAAATCCCCAAATTTTGTACAGTGAAGATTTGGGGAGTTAATAGCCACCAAGATAGGAAGTAGAAATTTTTCGAGTTAAAAATCAACTCCAAAAGAGAGTTAATATAAGATTTAGCATTGACCTTTAACCATTAGCCTTTAGTATTAAGTCTTCTGGCATATTATTAACTCGCTAATACACTGTAAAAAATTTGAGGAGTTTATAGCAATCGGAGTTTGGAGTAAAATCTGAAAATCAACTCCAAAAGGGTGCAACTTTTATAGAATTCCGTTGGAAGTTAAAATCTAACTCCTTTTCTTCACAACTCTTTTTTCAATTCCAAAAGAGAGCGCGACTTTTAAAGAATCCCGTCGGGAGTTAAAAACTAACTTTTTTTTAAACAGTGTACTCACTCCAAAACCCTCTCTTCATAAATAGTTAAAATCACTCCAAAAAGAATAAAACACACCTTTAACTAAAACAAAATTAACACCATTATATGATTAGCACAATAATCATCTGATTTTGAAAAACATACTAAGTAAAAAAAAAATTTAATGACGAGACGTAATCTTAAAATTGAAAGGAATTTTCTGAGGACTTGAAGGAGCTGATAATAGTTACCCGGATGCTTTAATTACATGTTTGAAAAGCACTAGCTGTATATGAGAGAGAAAGAAAGATGGAGATGAGTAAGAGAGAATGAGAAAGATTGAAAGTTAGATTGAGGGTTGGAGCTCGTCTAGTTTATCCTGAGTTTGAATCTACGTGGTCCCGACGAAGCGTGTACTCGCTCTGTAAATAAGCAGTCATCGATGGATCGGTGTATTATACCTTGGCAGCAACTTAGCACACTTGGTCAGAACGAGTTCGCTACGGTCATTCTTAATTGCGCGTGCATGCAACGCTCCTCTCTTTTGGCGCAGAGGGGAACTTTCCAGACCTCCACCTTCGCCATCGCCATCGCCATCACCTTCAACCGCCTTCATCACGGCTAGCTGCCAGGGTGCAATATATCTCAAAAAAAAAGGGGGGAACATGGTTGCCATTAACATATCCGCGGACTGATAAGACCTTTCTCGGAACCGATATCACGTTCGGTTAACATTCAACGCTTTATGTAACTATATAAACACCAATATATACTTTTCTATATTATAACCGAATTCCTTTTTTGTTCTTTGATGAACCTCGTAAATATGTTTATATAGTTAATAAAAGAGAAATTGTTATTTTTTTTTGATATAGTTAATTTCCTGAAATAGAAAAAATTTAAATATAATATATTCTATTTAAATTTTTTAATGTTTTGAGTAAAATGACAACGAGCGTCTACGGTAAGAAAAGGACCCTGCGGTGTCGATATACAATGTAAAAAAATTAGGGAGTTAACAGCACTGGGAGTTAAATTTTTCGAGTTAAAAATCAACTTAAAAAGATAGTTAATAATCAAATTAACTTCTTTAAACCAACTCCCTAGGCATAAAATTAACTCGTAAAATCTGAACTCCATTCGCTTCAACTCCAAAAGAGTGGGAGTTTTATAGCATCCCCTAGTGTAATTTTCCCTAAACACTAGGGACTATTTTGCGATTGGTCAAATTAATCTTACGAAGTGAAAAATTAAATTTCCAAAATGCATAGAGAAACTTACGATTTGTCAGTAATTTTTTAAATGAAATATTAATTTTCGAATTCGAACATCTACACTGAAAAAAAATTCTAGTTAGAATAATCAGAATTCTGGTTATTTTAACGAGAATTCTAGTTAATTCAACTAGAATTCTGGTTAACATAACTAGAAAGTAATGTTAAATATAGCCTAACCAGAATTTTTTTTTCAGTGTACATAATTGTTAGTAGCCTCGTGGATTTGAATATAAATAAATTATATAATAATAATAATAATAATAATAATAATAATAATTGAAAACAATAGAAGATATCATCTTATCAAGGTAAGTTATACACACAAAAAACAAATACTGAAATCGTTAACATCTTAAAATCAAAATAACTGAAAACTAGCGTAATTTTTATCTTAAAACTAGATTAAGTCAATTTTAGGACTTAAAATCATACACTCAAGGCTGAAATTCAGTAAAAATGGTTCTAATGTTAACGGTTTTAGTCAAAAGTAAACTGAAAGTAAGTATTATTTTTTAGTGTGTATATTCTTATTTATATATTTCAGAATGAGGTACGGGTATAAGTAAAAGCATGCGTTTTTCATATAAAAATTTTAATGTACCATCTAAATCTGAATTAGTAGTTGTCTACTAATGATAGAGTGCGGATTCGTTTACCAATTGAATTAGTAACAGTTTTGACTCTTTTTAGTAGAAAACACAGTAAAAACAAAATCTTCTTTTAAGCTTATAAGTTGTCTTTTTTCAAGATGTAAACGGAAGTAGATCATATTGACTGAAAATCAGTACTCAAAAAATGTTTAAAAAGAATACCCTTATCTTACTATAAGTAAGATGTCATACGAGCTGAAATTTAGCTCTAAGCTTGTTGAAGAACTGAAATTCAGTTAGGTTTTAGACTATCATTTAGTCTTATGTTAAAAGAGGGCTGAAATTAAGCTTCCTTACAGACTGTCTTTCAGCGTTAACCTGGTGTGATAATAATCCTAAATTATGACTTAAAAGCATATTAGAATTTTGATATATATATATATATATATATATATTTATATTACTTATAACAATTTTTTCTAATTTATAAATTTGCATTATTTAAATGAAAATGACGAGGAACTTTTATATTTAAAAAAATCTTGTCATTTTCATTTTCAATTCTGCAAACTAAATTTAAAAAATAACATTATACGTAATATATATATATAAAGTTAGGAATTAACAGTTTAGAATAATTTAAGCTCTTCCAACAAGTTCCACACAGTTTTGTACTTTTTGGTAATATTTAGCGACTTTTTTTCTAAATAGTATAGCTGAGACAAAGGTGAAAGATATGCGTGCTTTGCTGGAATATTCGATATTAAAAACCCAGTAAAAAAACCCATTCTTGTGAATTATAAATGAATAAAACCAAAATTAAAACACGAGAAAATCATTTCTCAACCACGCTTCACTGTACGCGTACGCAATGGCGTTTTCACAACAGACGTTTTGCCTGTTACGTCACAACTACCACTTTAAGACTCGGCGGACTGACACCCAGCTCAAGTAAAGACTTTTAAAAAGTCACTGTCGTCTTTTTTTTACTTAAGACCAGTGAATTAAAAATCAGTCGAATTATAAGCTTATTTATAGTAAGAGAACCACTAACTCTTATTTTAAGCTAATTTTCATTATTAAATAAAGTTTCTTGCTTAAAATAAGTTAAAAATTAAAGTAAGCTTACATTCGGTTTCAGATTTTGTTTTTACTGTGAACTACTAATTGCTAGTAGAAAACTACTAATTCATGGAGTAAATCGTATTTTTTACTATTTTAATTAGTAAGCCGATTTACTCCATAAATTACTAGTTTTCTACTAGCAATTAGTAGTTTTCTACTAAAAAAGAGTCAAAACTGTTACTAATTTTATTGGTAAACGAATCCGTATACTCTTTCATAAGTAGAAAACTACTAATTCAGATTTAGAGAGTAATTGTCATGTGTGACATAACCTAACAAATTATATCGAGAGAAATATAATTTGTGATTTTGTTTAAATTTATATCTATCCTGTAAAAAGCATTTTGTTATACAGTTTATTAATTTTTTTAATATAAAAGCATTTTTATTTTAAGGTTATGTCTGATATTCAACCTTTTATTTAGCAATTAATAAAAGTTATTTGATTATTTTAGATAAACAGAGCAGTTCCAGGAAACATATTTTTAAATTAGAAAAATGAAAACCTGTGTTTTGACAGCAGGAACGGTAGTACTGACAACTTAAATAATGGAGCTAAATTTCAAAACTAACGAAATTAATTATTAATTTAATATGAAATTAATTATTATTTCAATAAATAATATTTCACATTTTTTACTTAAAAATAACTAAATATTCGTACTGGATAAAGAAAATCTTTATACTACTGTTGTGATATGTTAGAAAAATTAATTTGTAACTCAAAATCAGGTGTACAAATGATGCCAACCTAGAAATCTGAAATTCTGGCACAGGAGGTGGATTATGTAACTATTCCGCATTTCACTTTTTTACATTCCAGATTCCGCATTCCATATTCCGCAATCCACTTTTCAGATGAATGTGTAATTCAGAATCTAGAAGGTGCGAATAGTGGAATTTGGAATATGTGAAAAGTGGAATTCATAATGTAAAAAGTGGAATGCGGAATATGAAATCCGAAATATAATATGGAATACGGAATTTGAAAAGTGGAATTTGAGAAATGGAATTCATAATGTAAAATGTGAAATCCGGAATATAATAAGTGGAATTTGAAATGTAAAAAGTGGAATGCGGAATTTGGAATATGAAACGTGGAATACAGAATAACTATACATTAATCTATTAAATTAGCTTAAAGATTTTCTACAGTGTTAAATTTACCGCGATTGAATAATTGATAGAGAGATTTAGATTTTAATGCAATATATTATAATTGATTCTACCAAGTTTTGAAACAAATCACTTGATAAAAATACCCTAAAAATTAACATTTTACTTTTATATATATATAAATATATATATTCTCAAAAAGAAAATATTCCTCCGCATTAATTATTATCCTTTCCGCTTAAGAAATCAAAAACACTAATCTTCCATTATCCCAAAAGCTTCTTGAAAAATTTCCAGACTCTTGTCTCGACAACGTGAATAAGATAAAAAAAGGAAACTATCTATACCAAACGAAATAATAAAAAAAAAAGAAAGAGCTATCTACAAATGAAATAAAACTATACAGAACAGAAAAAAAAGATAAAAAAAAAAAAAAATCTACCACAAACCAAGATCAAAATAAACTATCTTATCCATTATCAAATTCCATTTATCATCAAAATACAGATATACAAAAATCATTAATTCGACTCAAGAGACTTTACGACGAATTGTAATTACACTTGAAAATCTATCAATAGATTAGGGAAAAGAAGAGAGAGAGAGAAAGAGAAGAATTAAAGATTAGGCTTTTTTGGGATAAGTTATATCTTATCTATATGGCATTCCTGTTGAAGGCAAAAGGAGAAAGTTAGTTCTATCTCTCATTTGAGGGTTGAAAGCTCGGGAGTTTTCGATAGATATGATAGTCCCTTCTCACTCTCCAGGAGGCGAGTAGCAGCTTCATCGGCGCTATGCAAATAGGATCCTGATCGTGACGGAAGCCAACACGCGACGTTACAGGTACAGGTTATGTGGCTCTGAGTGAGTCCTCTTCTCCACAGGTTTCCTCTCTTCACGAGGGCATGACCCATGAAAGAAAGAGAGAGAAGGAGAGTCGTACACCCGTGCCAAGAGGAGGTATATTCTGCTCTACACACGCGGAGAGTCGAGATATGCTAATGCGCCGTCCCGATCGTGACACCGCGACTGCTAAGTGAGAGCTCAAAGCTTCTCATCGGTTTATATATCCCAAGCACCACAAGTTCTCTTCATCGTTCATAGCAACTTCATCAGGAATATCCAAAGGGGGGGGGGAGGGGGTTGGAATAATTTTTTGAAATACACGGCCTTGTTTTGAACTCTCGTGTTATCCATCGGGGATAATTGTTCCTTCCCGTTGAACTACAGGTCGTATGTGTAACTAACTTGGAGAAGGAGTAACATATAAATAGAGGTGTATTGGTGACGTCGACTTTTGCATGAATAATGTTCACTGCAGCGCTATCCGAATTTCTTGGAAGAAAC